>NC_138305.1:104795000-104905000 GCF_965601325.2 Salmo salar
TCATGTTTATCTCTTTTTAAAGAACGTTAAGATCATGTTTATCTCTTTTTAAAGAACGTTAAGATCATGTTTATCTCTTTTAAAGAACGTTAAGATCATGTTTATCTCTTTTAAAGAACGTTAAGATCATGTTTATCTCTTTTAAAGAACGTTAAGATCATGTTTATCTCTTTTAAAGAACGTTAAGATCATGTTTATCTCTTTTTAAAGAACGTTAAGATCATGTTTATCTCTTTTAAAGAACGTTAAGATCATGTTTATCTCTTTTTAAAGAACGTTAAGATCATGTTTATCTCTTTTTAAAGAACGTTAAGATCATGTTTATCTCTTTTTAAAGAACGTTAAGATCATGTTTATCTCTTTTTAAAGAACGTTAAGATCATGTTTATCTCTTTTTAAAGAACGTTAAGATCATGTTTATCTCTTTTAAAGAACGTTAAGATCATGTTTATCTCTTTTTAAAGAACGTTAAGATCATGTTTATCTCTTTTAAAAAAAATGTTAAGATCATGTTTATCTCTTTTTAAAGAACGTTAAGATCATGATGTCTCTCTGGTCGACTCGAGAGATTGAGAGAATGAGAAAAGGAGGGATAGGAGAGACAGAGACGTGTGATGAGGAAAGCTGCGAGGGAGGGGGGTGCTGCGAGGGAGGGGGGTGCTGCGAGGGAGGGGGGTGCTGGGGGGGGCTAGTGACAGACACAGCTTGGAGAGGCTGATGTCATGGCAGTCCAGAACACAGACCTGCCCTTGTCTGCGTTTTAAAGACTCCCTCAGCTCAGAGGCAGAAATAGAGAGAGACACAGAGAGAGAGACAGAAGTCTCACCTCTGCTGAAATACACAGTGTGGAAAGTAATACAGTTGTCTGGAGTACTGGCATGTGCAGAATGTGTGTGTGTGTGTGTGTGTGTGTGTGTGTGTGTGTGTGTGTGTGTGTGTGTGTGTGTGTGTGTGTGTGTGTGTGTGTGTGTGTGTGTGTGTGTGTGTGTGTGTGTGTGTGTGTGTGTGTGCTGTAAGTGTTTGAAGCGATGTAGCTTCACTGTTGACATGTTGTTATTGTTTTTTGTACAAAACAAGCTCAACCTCAAGTCAATATACCAGGGTGTTATGAAGGGCTTGTGTTGTCTAGCACCTTAATAACCCCCAGTCACCTCCACCGCTAGCAAACACACACACTCTGACAACACCCCTCTAAATGTACACACTCACACTCTGACAACACCCCTCTTAAATGTACACACACACACACTCTGCCAACACCCCTCTAAATGTACACACTCACACACACTCACACTGCCAACACCCCTCTTAAATGTACACACACACACACTCTGCCAACACCCCTCTAAATGTACACACACACACACTCTGCCAACACCCCCCTAAATGTACACACACACACTGCCAACACCCCTCTTAAATGTACACACACACACACTCTGCCAACACCCCTCTAAATGTACACACTCACACTGCCAACACCCCTCTAAATGTACACACACACACTGCCAACACCCCTCTAAATGTACACACTCACACTGCCAACACCCCTCTAAATGTACACACACACTCTGCCAACACCCCTCTTAAATGTACACACACACACACACACTGCCAACACCCCTCTAAATGTACACACACACACACTCTGCCAACACCCCTCTAAATGTACACACTCACACTGCCAACACCCCTCTAAATGTACACACACTCACTGCCAACACCCCTCTTAAATGTACACACTCACACTGCCAACACCCCTCTTAAATGTACACTCACACACACTCTGCCAACACCCCTCCTACATTTACACACACTCACACTCTGCCAACACCCCTCCTACATTTACACACACTCACTCACACTGCCAACACCCCTCCTACATTTACACACACTCACACTCTGCCAACACCCCTCCTACATTTACACACACTCACTCACACTCTGCCAACACCCCTCCTACATTTACACACACTCACACTCTGCCAACACCCCTCCTACATTTACACACACTCACACTCCGAATTGTCAGACGCCTTTTCCGCGACACCTGTCTGGAGGAGTTATTGTTGATTTTGGCTCTATTTATACTGGGATCATTCTCTATCTCTCTCACACACACGCATGCACGCACGCGCTGGCTAGAGCCGCCTGACACCTCTGGGTGCGTTGTTCTGTCCAGACTGGCAGGCCAGTGAGGATGCCCTCCGCTGGACAAAGGAAAGGGCCCCTCTCAGAATAGAACGTAGACTTGACCTAACATGATATTTTCTCTTCTCTCCAGGGGTCGGATCCCATTCCAGCCAAGAAGTCTAAACATGAAGACTTCCCATCGCTATCCCTGTCCGAGAAGCAACCCGATTGGCTCCGATCCCTCTCGGCTTCGGCCAATAAGGGGCTCAACTGCTTCCAGCCTAGACAGAGGCCCTCGGCTTTCAGGCCCTGGTCCCCTAACCTCTCAGCTGGGGACAAAGACATGCCCAGCCGTCCTCTGGCTCTCCTGAGAGACAGGTGAGCACAATATTCTCACAACAACAACAAACTACCCTGAAAACAAATAGAACACCAAGTCCAAGCTGTTATCACAGGTCAACATAGAACACCAAGTCCAAGCTGTTAACACAGGTCAACATAGAACACCAAGTCCAAGCTGTTAACACAGGTCAACATAGAACACCAAGTCCAAGCTGTTAACACAGGTCAACATAGAACACCAAGTCCAAGCTGTTAACACAGGTCAACATAGAACACCAAGTCCAAGCTGTTAACACAGATCAACATAGAACACCAAGTCCAAGCTGTTAACACAGGTCAACATAGAACACCAAGTCCAAGCTGTTATCACAGGTCAACATAGAACACCAAGTCCAAGCTGTTAACACAGGTCAACATAGAACACCAAGTCCAAGCTGTTAACACAGGTCAACATAGAACACCAAGTCCAAGCTGTTAACACAGGTCAACATAGAACACCAAGTCCAAGCTGTTAACACAGGTCAACATAGAACACCAAGTCCAAGCTGTTAACACAGGTCAACATAGAACACCAAGTCCAAGCTGTTAACACAGGTCAACATAGAACACCAAGTCCAAGCTGTTAACACAGGTCAACATAGAACACCAAGTCCAAGCTGTTAACACAGGTCAACATAGAACACCAAGTCCAAGCTGTTATCACAGGTCAACATAGAACACCAAGTCCAAGCTGTTAACACAGGTCAACATAGAACACCAAGTCCAAGCTGTTAACACAGGTCAACATAGAACACCAAGTCCAAGCTGTTAACACAAGTGAACATAGAACACCAAGTCCAAGCTGTTAACACAGGTCAACATAGAACACCAAGTCCAAGCTGTTAACACAGGTCAACATAGAACACCAAGTCCAAGCTGTTAACACAGGTCAACATAGAACACCAAGTCCAAGCTGTTAACACAGGTCAACATAGAACACCAAGTCCAAGCTGTTATCACAGGTCAACATAGAACACCAAGTCCAAGCTGTTAACACAGGTCAACATAGAACACCAAGTCCAAGCTGTTAACACAGGTCAACATAGAACACCAAGTCCAAGCTGTTAACACAGGTCAACATAGAACACCAAGTCCAAGCTGTTATCACAGGTCAACATAGAACACCAAGTCCAAGCTGTTAACACAGGTCAACATAGAACACCAAGTCCAAGCTGTTAACACAGGTCAACATAGAACACCAAGTCCAAGCTGTTATCACAGGTCAACATAGAACACCAAGTCCAAGCTGTTAACACAGGTCAACATAGAACACCAAGTCCAAGCTGTTAACACAGGTCAACATAGAACACCAAGTCCAAGCTGTTAACACAGGTCAACATAGAACACCAAGTCCAAGCTGTTAACACAGGTCAACATAGAACACCAAGTCCAAGCTGTTAACACAGGTCAACATAGAACACCAAGTCCAAGCTGTTATCACAGGTCAACATAGAACACCAAGTCCAAGCTGTTAACACAGGTCAACATAGAACACCAAGTCCAAGCTGTTAACACAGGTCAACATAGAACACCAAGTCCAAGCTGTTATCACAGGTCAACATAGAACACCAAGTCCAAGCTGTTAACACAGGTCAACATAGAACACCAAGTCCAAGCTGTTAACACAGGTCAACATAGAACACCAAGTCCAAGCTGTTAACACAGGTCAACATAGAACACCAAGTCCAAGCTGTTAACACAGGTCAACATAGAACAACAGGTCAACATGTTGTGCTCATGTTATTGATGGATGTGCTCCCTCCCAGCATGCCTCACTATCAAGAGGGACCACCTGCTTGTCTGGGTGGGCTGAGGTTAGAGGGGCAGGTCTGATGGTACTGCTCCTTCCCACATGGCACCACTCACACACACTCAACCGTGTGTGAATCACCACACACACATAACAACATTACACACATCACATTCACACAGGAGCACACACATTTGATCTGATCCATGTTTCACTCAGTAGGAGTGAATATCCAACGGAATATTACAAGTGGCTCTGGAGCTCCTGATAGAGCAAAGCCCGTTTTGGATTCAGAAATAAAGTATCACATATGCTCCTTCTTAGTTCATTGTTGAACATTCTACATTCTTTCCCCGTAGTCCAATCAAAGACACCTAAAGATCAACCCCCTCTCACATCCTTTCTCTCTCTCTCTCTCTCTCTCTCTCTCTCTCTCTCTCTCTCCTCTCTCTCTCTCTCTCTCTCTCTCTCTCTCTCTCACCCTCTCAGCCTTTACAACTTCAAGACCATGGAGAACGCTGTGTCCCCAAATGTGGCCCTCACACCCCCACCCCTGACAAAGACAGGGCCCCTGTCCCCGTCCGTGCCTAGCACCTCCCACCCCAGTGCCAGCAAGGCCCCAGGAAAGGGCGCCAGCCCCATATCCAGGACCCGGAAGAGGAGGGCCACAGGGGAGCTCCCGCACCCAGGCCACGAGCCCCCCTGCTCCCCATCGGCTGCAGCCAGCAAGCTCCCACCCCAGGAGGACAAGGACTCGGAAGTGGAGATCGAGGTGGAGAGCCGAGAGGAATGTGAGTAACTCAGAAACATTTTATGTTTGAAGTGAAAACCTCTTACTCTGACACAAAACGTAACCTTACACTCTCTCTCCTCTCTTTCCCCAGTCACTTCGTCCCTGTCCTCCCTCTCCTCCCCATCCTTCACCTCCTCCAGCTCTGCCAAGGACATAAGCTCGCCCGGCGCCCAGGTCCCAGTGTGTACGGTGACGTCGGCGATGTTGAGCCCCGAGGACGGCCCTCTCGCTGGGGTAGCGGCAGCAGCAATGGCGGTGGTGTTGGCCCCTGAGGGCCCCGGGCCGGGGGGTCTGGAGTCAGAGTTGGAGATCCTGAGGCAGGCGCTGGACAGCGGGCTGGACTCCAAGGAGTCTAAGGAGAAGTTCCTGCATGAGATCGTCAAGATGCGGGTGAAGCAGGAGGAGAAGCTGGGCTCAGCCCTGCAGGCCAAACGCAGCCTTCAACAGGTACAGAGACCCATCAATCAACTATCCTATACCCCAATTCACAAATATATAATCAAATATCCATGTATAGGTATAAAATATACATATATGCATTACAAAGAAAGGCTGAAAAACTATCCCTGTGTGCTGGGGCACCTTGGCTAAGATCCGAGGACCCAGAGATAATGCCTAGGCTTTAGCCCTGTTTTTACTAATGCCAGTGTGTCTTCAGTTCCTCAAACTCTTAAGTGCTAGACAGAGGGGAAAGTGTTAAGAAATGGGAATGTACTGTACACGCATTAAGCAACTAACACAGAAGTGCTCTAACTCAGAGGCCTGGCAGCTTACACCATGACTTGGCAAAAAAAACGACAAACGGATGTTGCTGCAAAAGCAGACGGGGCAGACTTCCATTTTATTTGGTCTTGGAAAGATACCAATAATTGTTTTTTGAAACGAGCGACAACTGTGTGTGTGCGATGGTACACAATGTGCATCCTCCCAAGACGAAACATTCTTGAGTGACTGCGTTCCACTTGGCTTACATTAAGTCATTGTCTGGAGATAGAGATGAGTAACACTAACAAAACAAACGTCCTAGTTTAAAATAGCAGCCAGTTGAGAGTAAGCAAGCACTTTTGTTCAAAAGTTGTACTTAATTTACCAGACAAGACATTTAGTAAATTGAGCAAGAAGTAGACCGGAGGATTGTAGTTGGGTTCTTTTCATCATACTTTAACGAGGGAGCTAACAAAGCTTGATGACAGATACGCTTGTCCTGGCAGTTAGGTTCCCATGACAAGTGAGTTTCCACACGCACGCACACACACACACACACACACACACACACACACACACACACACACACACACACACACACACACACACACACACACACACACACACAAGAAATCTGTTAGTCTCTCAGTTTCAAAGAGGAAGGAAACCTCACTTCTGTTCGCCCTCTCATCTCCTTAACTCTTGACCTCTAGTAAACACTGGGCTGTGGTATATTAGAACAAGTTGTTTCTTGTAAAGCTCTGTTCTGTTTCTTGATCTTCATATGAATTTATTATTGACTGAAACCACTGCCGCCCTTGACTTGACTTGTACTACTTATAACATGTCTTATAAAACAGTTGTATGCGCTGTGCAGAACAATGTCTTCCACAATCGTAACCTTACATTATGCTTACATTGTGTTTGGGTTGAGCTTTCATAACCTTTTGTTTAACGATAGCTCTTTATCTGTTTTCCAGGAGTTCGCTATGACTTTCAGAAGGTTCAAAGTTCAACAGGGTTTCCCCAGGCTCAATGTCAACAGCTAGCTTGTTGTTTGATGTTAGCGTCCTTGAATAAGTTTAATGCCAACTCTTCCTCTGTAGGCTTATGCTAATTAGGTTACGCTAAACTGTACTCAGGAATGCTAATGCGTTAACGCCAACTCAGTAATGCTACCTGTATTTAGCTCATGTGTGAACTGTTCCCTAGGAGTTGGAGTTCCTGCGACTGGCTAAGAAAGAGAAGCTCAGGGAGGCCACGGAGGCCAAGCGGAACCTGAGGAAGGAGATTGAGCGCCTTCGCGCCGAGAGCGAGAAAAAGATAAAGGAGGCAAACGAGTCGCGCGTGCATCTGAAGAGGGAGCTAGAGCATGTCCGGCAGCTCAGAGTGTGTGACAAGGGCTGCGAGGCAGGCCGCCTGCGCGCCAAGTACTCGACACAGGTGAGGACACACACAACACACACACAACACACACACAGGCTACTCAAACCCAGACAGAGCAATGTCTGTAGTCTGAGTCCGATTACATAAACACTCGGAACGGAGGTTAGCCCTCAGAGTAATTGCATCATTTTTGTCTAACACCAAGGCTAAGTCTTCTCATGGTCAATGGGGAAAGAGAAAAAATGTTTCCTCCGTCAAAAATAAATGGGTGTAACTCAAAGAGGAAACAGGAAGAGATGTCTAGTTCCTGTTAAGCATCATGGGAAATGTAGATTAGACAAAACAAAGGGGAGGTACACTGGATTCCCGTCTGTAGTTTCTCTAAAAAGAACAATTCACTTTCCAGCCCTGTCATAAAGCCCTGTCATAACAACCTGCCATAAAAGCCTTTATTTGAGTGAATGTTTAAAATGTTTATTGTTTTTATAGTGTTTGCAGGCTTTGGGGAGACAGCTAAGTTAGGTCTATGTCAGGGCTCGTCCCAATGTTCACTGTTGTGTGTCTGGGTTAGGGTTAGGGCTAGTCTTAATGTGTGTCTGGGTTAGGGTTAGGGCTAGTCTTAATGTGTGTCTGGGTTAGGGTTAGTGCTAGTCTTAATGTGTGTCTGGGTTAGGGTTAGGGCTAGTCTTAATGTGTGTCTGGGCAGGATGTGGAGAGACTTAGAGGTTTGCATGCTCAGAGGGAAGGATGTGGCCACTGGCTGTGTATGTATGTGAGTGTGTGTGTTTTAAAAGTTCAAAGCATGATATTAGGTAGTTAACAAGAAATGACAGAAAATGATGAAAGTAGACACACCAGTCATATAGCCTGGGTCCTCAGCTCAACCCTTCCCTGAAAGTAGACACATCAGTCATATAGCCTGGGTCCTCAGCTCAACCCTTCCCTGAAAGTAGACACATCAGTCATATAGCCTGGGTTCTCAGCTCAACCCTTCCCTGAAAGTAGACACATCAGTCATATAGCCTGGGTTCTCAGCTCAACCCTTCCCTGAAAGTAGACACATCATTCATATAGCCTGGGTTCTCAGCTCAACCCTTCCCTGAAAGTAGACACATCAGTCATATAGCCTGGGTCCTCAGCTCAACCCTTCCCTGAAAGTAGACACATCAGTCATATAGCCTGGGTCCTCAGCTCAACCCTTCATGGTGCTTTTTGCTTGGTTCCAGATCGAGGACCTGCAGATGAAGCTCCAGCATGCCGAGGCGGATCGCGAGCAGCTCCGGGCAGACCTACTGCAAGAGCGGGAAGCCAGGGAACACCTGGAGAGAGTGGTCAAGGAGCTGCAGCAGCAGCTGTGGCCCAAGGAGCAGGACATGCCTACCGAGGACACCCCCGTCAACAACTAACCCTTCCCATGACCAACCCCCCGCCAATCCCCCACTATCAGCACCCGAAACAAAACTACGCCTGAGACCACAGAAACAGAAAAGCAGAAATATCAACCCTCTATGTGTGCGTGTATCCATCCTCACAAAAATTGTATGAGTGCTTAGATGCATCCTTGGAGAGAGAAAGCCTGCAAGTCAAACTTGGTATTTGTACATGGACCAAGTTGTTACTAGTTGTTGGTATTTGTACATGGACCAAGTTGTTACTAGGACAAGCACTGAAACGCACCTCTCCTCCACAAACAGAAAATTGGATCGGAAGAAAAAAAAAATATAGCACAAAATATAGTTGTGCCTGTATTTTCTGAGACAGAAACTGGTGACCCTTTTGGATAAAACATTTTCTATGATAAAAAAAAAGATAATACAATAATTTTTCAACTGGCCTGTTTAGAGACAAAATGGAGGGCTGTCAAAATGGCAGAGGAGCCGGGAAGTAGGACTGGACTCCTCAGACGTGCCCCAGCAGGGCTTCTGCTCCGTTTCCCGTGAAGAAGTTGGAGAATTTCATGACCTTATAAGCTATTTAAGAGACTGCATAGCGATATGTAAAAAATGTAACGCAAACATTCTCTTTGCTTCTTTGTGCTATAAGAGCTTGGAGACAAAAAAATATGGATTTACAAAAAATATTAACAGACAGCAAGCAAGACAAACTACCAGCAGTGTCATCATGGTTAGTTGGTGTGTAGAGGAGGCCATTCTGATCCACTGAGGAAAAGTATAAAGGTTGTTCTACTATTCCATTAATACATCATAAAGTTTACTATGGAAGGGGTCAGAGGATTGCATTGGACTAGATGTTTTCTCTCTTTGACACAGGCCCTGTATCTGTGTGTTCTGGCACACCTCTTAGAGTGAGCATTTCATTTAGATATTAACAACAAGAGATGTTCACACATATACACCGAAACAGCATACATACTTGTCTTCATTATGTGTTCGTGAGCATTTGGGTTAAAACCCAAAAGTTTATCTTATAAAGATAAACTTTGTGATCATTTAGTATCTGGGTGCAATCTGAAGCCCAGATTTGTACACAAGCCTTCTGCTGGGTTTCCCCTGGGACTGTTGGTTAAAACTAGTTTACCCGGCTTTACTGCTTTTCATTTGATTAGCGAGAGGTGGCATGACTTGCTCAGATGAAGATCGAAAATACAATTTTTGAATACTATGATTTTAGGGCTGGAAGTGGCGCCTTTAGCCAGAACCACAACATTTTATTTTTTAATTAAATGATGGTATGTAAATATATATATATATATGTGTTTTTTTTTTTTTTTTTTTACAATAATGAATCGCACTTTGTCATTACAAAATACTGTTATAATGCCTTATACTCCCATTATTGTCTTCAATCTTACGTTGGAGAGGATATATCCATGACAACAACAATACAAATCCAAGTGAGCATTTTGTTATTATATGCAACTCATTTAAATGCAATGTAATCATGTGTTTAAGACAAAATATTGTAAATAAAATGAGAGAAAAGGGGTCTACATGCTTGCTGATACAGTTTGGGCTGTTGAGAAATGTAATTCCAATCTTTTTTGGCACTAATTATACAATTTTTGTTGTCAATTAACACTCATCAAAATAGAAAGACAGTGGGATGTAGGATTGCAAAAGCCAAAATGGCATAGGCGCCCAACTCTCCTAAAATGTTGGTATTTATTAATAGGACAATGATTCATCCACGTTCCAAGGTGTGAAATAGTGCTTTTAGACCATTCATGGGAAAGCAGTGATTATAACAGTCTGAAGACATATTGCTCATATATTTACCAGAAAAAAATATAAAGAGGATTAATAAAAAATATATAGATGATTAATAAAAAAATACATTTTATAATGCTCCACTACAGAGTGGGAACAATGCAAATTAGAATGTACATTGTGTTTATGCTTTTTTCCTTTGGTTGTTGATGTTGTTGTTTTAAATGTGGGATATTTTTATGGCTTGTTTCTTATGTTCCTTTTTCCAATAGAAAACTCATATTTTCATTCATATGCATGACATTTGAGAAGGTTTGCCATACATATAGTCATTATTGGGCATTGATACTGTACATGTAAGGATTTTATTGTGTTGTACAGCAAACCTGTCTTTTTTAGAGGAATCTAACCATGTTTATTACATAGTTGAAGAAAAATAACTTTACACGTACACGCAAAAAACACAACCTGAAGTTCAAACACAATGCTGGACAACCTGAAGTGCCTGAATGTGGGCAGAGGGTTTTCCAGATCAGGAACACTGACGATGAAGTAAATGTTTGTATTTGGCCTCAGTAGGAACGTGCTCAAGAGTCAACTCCACCATGGGATGTCATTACCGTCACAGTGCAGATGTCACGCCCGTCACACAGTGCAGACACTGTCGACGGAGGGGCCATTTTCATTCTCTCTTCTCTCTGCACTATCCCTCTGGATAGGCCTGACTTGACTACATTGCTCAAGCTACAAGATACAGCTTTTCCCCCAGTATTTCTAACCCAATGCAGTTTAAGGCGGTAATTACATTTACTCTTCTTTTTGAGCAGAAACAATTTAACGACTTGTAATTGTAAAAAATAAATAATCTAATAAGGCATTTTGAATGATACCTTTAATTCATTCAGAAATGTTCTTTTAGAGATATGCATGTCAAAAATAATTCTAGGTATCAACAGATACCATAGCTATGTGGTATTATGAGGTTATCTCTTGGTTGTAGAAAAAGATGACCTACCATTTTTATGTGATTTGGTCTGTCTATCCAAAGGTGGACATCTCTAACTAGTGAAGAGGGCATTATGTCCAAGCCCCATGTCTTAACCAACATTAGAAAGGCCAATGTTACTTAGAGACTGACACTGAGTCTGTGACTTGCAGACCTAAAATTGGTACATTTTATAGTTGTTTTTACACTCGAGTGAATTGATATTTGTAGTTTCCTTTTCATGGTTTTCTACAAAAAAAAGGAGAAAATGACAACATTGGCTCTTTGCTCCCAAGTAAAAGAAAAAAAGCAGATAAATGATTTATTCTTTTTTAAATCAGAACCATTTTGCTAAGTGGAGGACAAAGAAGAAGCAATAACAGTAGAACATAGACAACTAGCCCGTGTGAAGATTTAAAAAGAAGAATTTACAAGTGTAAATAATCTTTCATTTTTACAATATTGTATTATATATGTACATGGTGTTTCCTTTTTATCCAAAACACATCTTTTCTTACAGCTGTCTTGTTTTGTTTTGCTTTGTGTTTTAACCAAGAACATCTTTCAAAAACAATTATTGCATTGCATTAGAGAATATTCCCTACATAAACATGTTGTTTATCCAATTATTTAGATTTTTATTTTACTGTAAGGTCTTTATATTGAAATACTTTTTTCACCAGTTCATATATTTTTTACAATATATTCAATATCAGATAGTGCACAGCGCCTTCAGAAAGTATTCATAACCCTTGACTTATTCCACATTTTGTTGTGTTCCAGCCTGAATAAAAAATGTTTAAAATATAGTTTTTGTCTCACCCATCTACTCACAAAACCCGATAATGACAAAGTGAAAACATGTTTTAGACAATTCTGCTAATTTATTGAAAATGAAATACAGAAATATCTTAATTTACATAAGTATTCTCATCCCTGAGTCAATACTTTGTAGAAGTACCTTTGGCAGCAATTACAGCTGTGAATCTTTCTGGGTAAGTCTCTAAGAGCTTACCACACCTGGATTATGCCACATTTGCCCATCATTATTTTTTAAAATCTTCAAGCTCGGTCAAATGGGGTGTTGATCATTGCTAGACAACCATTTTCAGGTCTTGCCATAGATTTTCAAGTAGATTTAAGTCAAAACTGACTCGGTCATTCAGGAACATTCAATGTTTTCTTAGTTAGCAACTCCAGTGTAGATTTGACCTTGTGTTTTAGGTTATTGTCCTGCTGAAAGGGGAATTCATCTCCCAGTGTGTGGTGGAAAGCAGACTGAACCAGATTTTCCTTTAGGATTTTGCTTGTGCTTAGAACCATTCTGTTTCTTTTTTATCCTGAAAAGTCCTTAACGATTATAAGCATACCCATAACATGATGCAGCCACACTATGCTTGAAAATATGGAGAATTGTACTCAGTAATATGTTGTATTCAGGACAAAAAGTTAATTCACTCTGTCAATTAGGTTAGTACTGTGGAGAACTACAATATTGTTGATCCATCCTCAGATTTCTCCTATCACAGCCATTAAACTCTGTACTTTTTTAAAAGTCACCATTGGCCTCATGGTGTAATCCTAGAGTGGTTTCTTTCCTCTCCGTCATCTGAGTTATGAAGGATGCCTCTTTGTAGTGACTGGGTGTATTGATACACCATCCAAAGTGTAATTAATATGCTCAAAGGGATATTCAATGTCTGGGATATTCAATGTCTGTTTTTTTACCCATCTACCAATAGGTGCCCTTTGTGAGGCATTGAAAAACCTCCCTGGTCTTTGTGGTTGAATCTGTGTTTGAATTTCACTGCTTAAATGAGGGACCTTACACATAATTGTATGTGTGGGGTACAGAGATAGGGTAGTCATTAAAAAATCATGTTTAACACTATTATTGCACACAGAGTAAGTCCATGCAACTTATTATGTGACTTGTTAAGCAAAGTTTTACTCCTGAATTTATTTAGGCTTGCCATGACAAAGGGGTTGAATACTTATTGACTCAAGACATTTCATCTTTTCGTTTCTAATTTGTAAAAATTTCTGAAAACATAATTCCGCTTTGACATTATGGGGTATTGTGTGACAAAAAAATTCTAAATGTAATCAATTTTAAATTCAGGCTGTCACAACAAAATGTGGAAAAAGTCAAGGGGTGTGAATACTTTCTGAAGGCACTGTATGAATGTGTTATTCAATGTGTTTCTATGGGTTAATAGCAGTAAGGCCAAATTCAATGTTTCATCAAGTAATGGTAAAAATGGGACACACAAGAACTACCGCCATCTCGCAGGTTTTTTCTCCATCCTCATGTATATTTTAGCCCTACGCTGCTGCTAATACTATATCAACTTTACAATTCTAGAAATATTTTTATGTAAGAGGTAAATGTATGCTTTCTCGTTTATTAATGACGCATATATAGTATGAGAAAAACGCTTGGCTTATTTATCTATTCCTTCCTCTCCCTTGTCCCCCCGCCCCCATTCATCGGCACCCTCTCACAACACGGACTATATTGTAAAGTAAAGGACTTTATGAGATTATGTTTGAAAATAGCTATGCTTATATACCACAGTGACTGAATGTACAGTGTATAGATGCATTACCAGAAATAAAGTTGTTTGTCCAGATTAAATGACCCACATTTCTTTCTTATAACAGCTGTTATGTTTCTTGCTTGTGACCATCAGTTTGGCTGACATGAATTCAAACCCCTGCCTCGGGCGTCACAGTTTCTACACATCGCAATGACTTAGAATAATAATAATCATAATAATAATTGATATTATAATAATATATAATAATAATAATATATAATGTAATAGCTATACTGTTCACGCTCTTATGAACATGCTATGAGCATGACTCTGTTTTGTATTATTCTGCACAAGCGTTTCCCACCTTTTGCAAAGAAACGTATGGACAGTATAGGGAGCATTACTCAATTCACTCCACGATGATCAGTGGTACTTCGGCAGAGTTACAAAGCCATGTAAATGGTGGTTAGTCATTGAGTCATTGTGTCTTACTGAATAGGTCATGAATTGAACATTAAATGCATCAAATTCAAAGATAAGAGGACGACGTTTGCTCTTAAGGAATCAGACAGAGAGTTAAAACCATTCAGTTACAGTCCTGGTTGTGGCAGAATCACCGTTATAATGTATCTAGCTCAACCAATCAAGATTCTACTTTTCTAAGGAAACATTTGACCGTTTTTCTTATTCAAGTGTTCATACAACAAGTGATATAGACTGATAAGGTGAATCCAGGTGATTGCTAATGATCCCTTATTGATGTCACTTGTTAAATCCACTTCAATCTGTGTAGATGAAGGGGAGGAGACAGGTTAAATAAATATTTTTAAGCTTAAGATTTAAGTGCCTCTGAGTGGGGTATTGTAGTAGGTGCCAGGCGCACCGGTTTGTGTCAAGAACTGCAACGCTGCTGAGTTTTTCACGCTCAACAGTTTTCCGTGTATATCAACAATGGTCCACCACCCAAAGGACACGCTGTAACACCACCCAAAGGACACGCTGTAACACCACCCAAAGGACACGCTGCAACGCCACACAAAGGACACGCTGCAACGCCACCCAAAGGACACGCTGTAACGCCACCCAAAGGACACGCTGTAACGCCACCCAAAGGACACGCTGCAACACCACCCAAAGGACACGCTGCAACACCACCCAAAGGACACGCTGTAACGTTACCCAAAGGACACGCTGTAACGCCACCCAAAGGACACGCTGTAACACCACCCAAAGGACACGCTGCAACGCCACCCAAAGGACACGCTGTAACGCCACCCAAAGGACACGCTGTAACACTACCCAAAGGACACGCTGCAACGCCACCCAAAGGACACTCTGTAACACCATCCAAAGGACACGCTGTAACACCACCCAAAGGACACGCTGCAACGCCACCCAAAGGACACTCTGTAACACCATCCAAAGGACACGCTGTAACACCACCCAAAGGACACGCTGTAACGCCACCCAAAGGACACGCTGTAACGCCACCCAAAGGACACGCTGTAACACCACGCAAAGGACACGCTGTAACACCACGCAAAGGACACGCTGTAACACCACCCAAAGGACACGCTGTAACGCCACCCAAAGGACACGCTGTAACGCCACCCAAAGGACACGCTGTAACGCCACCCAAAGGACACGCTGTAACGCCACCCAAAGGACACGCTGTAACGCTACCCAAAGGACACGCTGTAACGCCACCCAAAGGACACGCTGTAACACCACCCAAAGGACACGCTGTAACGCCACCCAAAGGACACGCTGTAACGTCACCCAAAGGACACGCTGTAACGCCACCCAAAGGACACGCTGTAACGCTACCCAAAGGACACGCTGTAACGCCACCCAAAGGACACGCTGTAACGCCACCCAAAGGACACGCTGTAACGCCACCCAAAGCACACGCTGTAACACTACCCAAAGGACACGCTGTAACGCCACCCAAAGGACACGCTGTAACGCTACCCAAAGGACACGCTGTAACGCCACCCAAAGGACACGCTGTAACGCTACCCAAAGGACACGCTGTAACGCCACCCAAAGGACACGCTGTAACACTACATTTCCGCGATAAGGATGGAATAGAGCCCCTAAAGGAACAGCCCATGTTTTTGCTTAGGGCCGGCTCTGACTGAATGTGTGGTTATTGATGTGGGTACGCAAACCCGCGAGCCACTTTGGCCGCTCATGACCAGTTCCAATTTTTGTTGTGGCCCCCACTCCCATCAAAGTTGACCATCCCTGTAGTAGGACATTGTACAATTTGATGTAAACATTCATTAAATGTACACACACACCCTTGCATACCAGACGTGTGCATGTGGCTTCACTGCACGCTTTATCATACCCTTACTATACTGCTGTGTCTCTGCATGTCAGGCTTTTGTCCTAAACAGTGTTTGCAGTAGTAGGGCATTGTACTCTGGTGTGTAAGATGTGGTTTCATGTCACGGTACAGGCTTTTATTTCTAGCTTTGAGTTGAGAGTCTCTCTCTCTCTCTGGTAGTCTGTCAGGTCCATGATGACAACTCGTACACGTCACTTCGGTTTATTGTGGGTTCTTGAATAGCTCAGGAGTCCGAGTTTTGAAGCGCAGACTCCAAGGCATGTGGGACAGACGTCCTGGTGTTGTTGGTCCAGTTGTGCAGGAGTGATGCTTTGGGACAGACGTGCTGGTGTTGGGACAGACGTCCTGGGACAGACGTCCTGGTGTTGTTGGTCCAGTTGTGCAGGAGTGATGCTTTGGGACAGACGTGCTGGTGTTGGGACAGACGTCCTGGGACAGACGTCCTGGTATTGTTGGTCCAGTTGTGCAGGAGTGATGCTTTGCTCTGGCTGCAGTTAGATGGTGGTGTCTGTCCTGCTCTAAGGGTTCTATTCAATCAGCATCATGGAAGTTCAGCTTTACAGCATGATTTAAATTTAAAAGGTAATGTTCCCGCTTTAGTGGAGACTGCCTTCACGGTAAACGCTGCTTATGTCAGCTTAATTGGAAATCCCCTTTACATTTCTATCACGGAATCTGTAACGCTTCCGTTTTGCAGATTAAATAGAGCCCTAAATTGTCAACTTCTATGAGGGTTTTGGAGTGCCAGGTAGATCGGTTAGAGGCAACGTCTGTGAATTGGCTAGGCTGGATTTGGCTAAACTTGAGGTTGTGTTTCAGGTTGTCTTTGAATCATTGTTTTTTTAGTGGTCGCCTTGTCTTCTGGTGTAGCTCATCTTGGGAGGCGGTGTTGAGACATTCTGATGGTGTGGTGGTGTGATGGTGTGGACGGTCCATCCTGGTGGTGTGGTGGTGTTGCGACATCCTGATGGTGTGGTGGTGTTGAGACATCCTGATGGTGTGGTGGTGTGATGGTGTTGAGACATTCTGATGGTGTGGTGGTGTGATGGTGTGGACCGTCCATCCTGGTGGTGTGGTGGTGTTGAGACATCCTGATGGTGTGGTGGTGTTGAGACATCCTGATGGTGTGGTGGTGTGATGGTGTGGACGGTCCATCCTGGTGGTGTGGTGGTGTTGAGACATCCTGATGGTGTGGTGGTGTTGAGACATCCTGGTGATGTTGTGGTGTGGTGGTGTTGAGACATTCTGATGTTGTGGTGGTGTTGAGACATCCTGATGTTGTGGTGGTGTTGACACATTCTGATGGTGTGGTGGTGTTGAGACATCCTGGTGGTGTGGTGGTGTTGAGACATCCTGGTGGTGTGGTGGTGTTGAGACATCCTGGTGGTGTGGTGGTGTTGAGACATCCTGGTGGTGTGGTGGTGTTGAGACATTCTGATGGTGTGGTGGTGTTGAGACATCCTGGTGGTGTGGTGGTGTGATGGTGTTGAGACATTCTGGTGGTGTGGTGGTGTTGAGACATCCTGGTGGTGTGGTGGTATTGAGACATCCTGGTGGTGTTGAGACAGCCTGATGTTGTGGTGGTGTTGAGACATCTTGATGCTGTGGTGGTGTTGAGACATCCTGATGGTGTGGTGGTGTGGTGGTGTTGAGACATCCTGATGATGTGGTGGTGTTGAGACATCCTGGTGGTTTTGAGACATCCTGATGTTGTGGTGGTGTTGAGACATCCTGTTGGTGTGGTGGTGTGGTGGTGTTGAGACATCCTGATGGTGTGGTGGTGTTGAGACATCCTGATGGTGTGGTGGTGTGATGGTGTTGAGACATCCTGATGGTGTGGTGGTGTTGCGACATCCTGATGGTGTGGGTGTGTTGAGACATCCTGATGGTGTGGTGGTGTTGAGACATCCTGGTGGTGTTGAGACATCCTGGTGGTGTGGTGGTATTGAGACATCCTGATGGTGTGGTGGTGTTGAGACATCCTGGTGGTGTGGTGGTGTTGAGACATCCTGATGGTGTGGTGGTGTTGAGACATCCTGGTGGTGTGGTGGTGTTGAGACATCCTGATGTTGTGGTGGTGTTGAGACATCCTGATGGTGTGGTGGTGTTGAGACATCCTGGTGGTGTTGAGACATCCTGGTGGTGTGGTGGTATTGAGACATCCTGATGGTGTGGTGGTGTTGAGACATCCTGGTGGTGTGGTGGTGTTGAGACATCCTGATGGTGTGGTGGTGTTGAGACATCCTGATGGTGTGGTGGTGTTGCGACTTCCTGATGGTGTGGTGGTGTTGAGACATCCTGATGTTGTGGTGGTGTTGAGACATCCTGATGGTGTGGTAGTGTTGAGACATCCTGGTGGTGTGATGGTGTTGAGACATCCTGATGGTGTGGTGGTGTTGAGACATCCGTGTGGTGTGGTGGTGTTGAGACATCCTGATGGTGTGGTGGTGTTGAGACATTCTGTTGGTGTGGTGGTGTTGAGACATCCTGATGTTGTGGTGGTGTTGAGACATCCTGATGGTGTGATGGTGTTGAGACATCCTGATGGTGTGGTGGTGTTGAGACATCCTGGTGGTGTGGTGGTGTTGAGACATCCTGATGGTGTGGTGGTGTTGAGACATCCTGATGGTGTGGTGGTGTTGAGACATCCTGATGGTGTGATGGTGTTGAGACATCCTGATGGTGTGGTGGTGTTGAGACATCCTGGTGGTGTTGAGACATCCTGATGATGTGATGGTGTTGAGACATCCTGGTGGTGTGGTGGTGTTGAGACATCCTGATGGTGTGGTGGTGTTGAGACATCCGTGTGGTGTGGTGGTGTTGAGACATCCTGATGTTGTGGTGATGTTGAGACATGCTGATGGTGTGGTGGTGTTGAGACATCCTGGTGATGTTGTGGTGTGGTGGTGTTGAGACATTCTGATGTTGTGGTGGTGTTGAGACATCCTGATGGTGTGGTGATGTTGAGACATGCTGATGGTGTGGTGGTGTTGAGACATCCTGGTGGTGTGGTGGTGTTGAGACATCCTGGTGATGTTGTGGTGGTGTTGAGACATCCTTTTGGTGTGGTGGTGTTGAGACATCCTGATGGTATGGTGGTGTTGAGACATCCTGATGGTGTGGTGGTGTGGTGGTGTTGAGACATCCTGGTGGTGTGGTGGTGTTGAGACATCCTGATGGTGTGATGGTGTTGAGACATCCTGGTGTGGTGGCGTTCAGACATTCTGATGGTGTGGTGGTGTTGAGACATCCTGGTGGTGTTGAGACATCCTAGTGGTGTGTTGGTGTTGAGACATCCTGGTGGTGTGGTGGTGTGGTGGTGTTTAGACATCCTGATGGTGTGGCCAGTCCATTCTGATGGTATGATGGTTTGACGGTGTGATGGTGTGGTGGTGTGATGGTGTGATGGTGTGGTGGTTTGACGGTGTGATGGTGTGGTGGTGTGATGGTGTGATTGTTTGATGGTTTGATGGTGTGATGATGTGGCCAGTCCATCCTGATGGTGTGGTGGTGTGATGGTGTGGCCAGTCCATCCTGATGGTGTGATTGTGTGATGGTGTGGCCAGTCCATCCTGATGGTGTCATGGTGTGATGGTGTGGCCTGTCCATCCTGATGGTGTGGTGGTGTGATGGTGTGGCCAATCCATCCTGATGGTTTGATGATGTAGCCAGTCCATCCTGATTGTGTGGTGGTGTGATGGTGAGGCCAGTCCATCCTGATGGCTTGATGGTGTGATGGTGAGGCCAGTCCATCCTGATGGTGTGATGGTGTGGCCGGTCCATCCTGATGGTGTGATGGTGAGGCCAGTCCTTCCTGATGATGTGATGGTGTGGCCAGTCCATCCTGATGGTGTGATGGTGTGGCGAGTCCATCCTGATGGTTTGATGGTGTGATGAAGTGGCCGGTCCATCCTGATGACGTGGACGGTCCATCCTGATGGCGTGTCCGGTCCATCCTGATGCTGTGATGGCGTGGCCGGTCCACCCTGATGGCGTGTCCGGTCCATCCTGATGGCGTGGACGGTCCATCCTGATGGCGTGGCCGGTCCACCCTGATGGCATGTCCGGTCCACCCTGATGGCGTGTCCGGTCCATCCTGATGACGTTGTCGTGTCTTTGGCTATGCCGGATTAAGTGATATGACATGCTAACCTATAAAATCCTTTCTCTGTAATTAATATTACCTGACTAAGCTAATCATGTAAATGTAATTAACTAGAAAGTCGGGGCACCACGGAAGAACGTTTATAGAGCCGTTATCTTCCGAATAAACTCTTAAAATACTTAGTCATATTTTACATCGATAGCAGTCAATATTAACCCTTATCTTATTTTCAGTCTCATAATGAAAGTTGTAAATTCTTGGCGAACCCTGGCGAACCCTTCTTCATGAACCCTGGCTAACAAGTTGAATCAGCAATACAAAATTGGGTTTAATTATTTATTTACTAAATACCTAAACTAATCACACAGAATTACATATACACAGAATACAAATGATGTCATACAGAAAACATCCTGGTGGACGGAACCTGTATCATGGCTGGTTACACAAAGGAAAGGGGGTTGGGCTTGAATGAAAGAGCAGGAAGACTTAGGAACGAAGAAACAGCAGCTATGCTATCGTAAATACATTATCTTATGCATTCTAAATTACCGCCCATTTGGAAAAGGAAAATGCAATAAATATTTACTCTGAGCTGCGCTTCGGTAGATTGGTCGTAGATGCTGGCCAACAGATCTTCCTGTCCTCGGAAGAATGTCTCTGGTGGTAAATTGGGTACGTGGTGGTATCTTCGTCTGGTTGTTAGACTGGATCCGTCGTCCGTCCTTTCCTAGCCCACGTCTACAGCGGCCGCTGCTAACTCAACGGCTAGGAGCTTAGTGAATAAGCTCAAAGTTCATACCATTTGCCACCAAAGCTCACGCCGAGGTTGGCTTAGTTCTGTACTTGACGTGTGTCCTTCTAACGTAGAGGCTGCAGACCTCACGTACTGGAACAACGTGGTTATCTTTTCGTCAAAGGCTTATATAGTGGAGAGGGGGAAGGATGTGTTTCATCGTTTATAACCCCTCCTCTTCACAGGGGTGGGCCACTGATCAAGCAGGGCACTTTCCTTATGAAAACCCAATTCTCTCATTTGGAAGCTAAAATTACATTTAATCTCCTAACAAACTATTTCAATATCAAACATTTCAATTGCATAACAATTCCATGTTACTCTGATAACTAGAGGGTGTATACTTTCTCAGGTACAGTTTATGTCGTCCTGTCATCAGTCATAATGTCTCAGATGACAACCGAACTGACATCCATACCCATTACGTTCCCAAGCATATTTCCAACTGGTTTTATTACCAAAATATGGTTCCTTTTCCCCATTTGTTTGATGTTCCCAGACTCTCTATATTTAACACAGGCTATTCAAGTCCTTCAGTAGGGTTAGAAGAGAGGGGAAGGGAGAAAGGTATTTATGGGGGAGTCATAAACCTTACCCACAGGCCAACGTCATGACAGTCCCCCCATGTTGGGTTCAATCTTGCGATTAACCTGCATGTTGTAAACCAACATAAAAATGAACGTGGGTTGTCCTGGTTGTGGATCATCGTTGTGGTCCCCATCTGGCGGTCGACCCGGGTAGGGTGTCTGCAAATGAAGAAGTCCGCTCCAAGGCTGGGCAGCAGATGTCCAGTTGGTGGTTGCTATTGCAGTCCCCTCTCTGGTGGTCGACCCGGGTAGGGTCTCTGCAAATGAAGAAGTCCGTTCCATGGCTCGGCAGCGGATGTCCGGATTGGGATCGCCGTTCCGGACCCGTCGTCTGGTCATCCAGACTGGAATATCTGGGCAGTAACTTAGGCAGATGTTAACAACGCACACACACTCATGAAATATATCATTACATTTCCTCCCAAATGAGCGGCGTTGTGGCACTAACTGATGGTTGTATGGGGGAGTTGTTTATGGCTTTATCACTTTCTATGTGCCGAAGAAAATGAAACAAAATGAATGAAAGCATAAACAAAACAAAATATAGTTATGCCACCTTAATCATCTAATTGGACTGTATTCTATCTACGTCCTTGGTCTTGGCAAAATGACCCTATCATGGCATTGTCTATTGTCATATTTAGGGCTTTCCTAATTTGCGGGGTGGCGCTTAGGGTACTATCCTAAGTTGACAACTATATGATAAGTCTACAGCTGTAAGGCGCTAGTTTTGGGCAGTCTACAGGGATGACCTATGGACTTCTGGTTAGAAAACTGGTGAGTGCTGTAGAGTCAAAGGCCTAGAAGTAAATGTTCAACTTTACTAAGGCTGGTATTTTGCTTGGACCCTTAAGTGATCCTAGCATAAATCCTAATTGGATGTTCCGTTGTGCATGTGCGTTTATGCTTACACAATCGCGCATGTCAAGGGAAGAAAACCAAGTATCCTGGCAGATTACAACTTGTTCAGAATGAGTCTGATGTAGTCAGGTAATTTTCAGGTCAATGCCTGGAGGTCAGTCAGAATTGGTGTCAAGGGAGTCTGTAGTAGTTTTCTACAAGTCACGGTGTCTTCCACTATTGTAGTGGCGGTAGGTATGAAGTCTATTTCATAGCTATGTTATCCACGGAGGAGCTAACCTCACGACGGAAGTACTCTAAGTATTAGACCAGTCATACGTGGTGTGATCATGGTTCATGACTTCTAATAACTTTTCTCCTGAACGGAGGGTTCTATTTATTAGTGGCATGTGTTAACCATTGGAAGAGTGCAATGGAGATTCCCTTCCCCATGTTGCACTCTGAGTGACTCCTATGTCGCTATTATCAATAGCAATTTAACTTGTGAGGTTACTAATCCTCTTACTGAGTGTTGCTGGACTGACTGTGGTATTGGTACTGGTATTCAAGGGGTCCAGTTGTCCTACCGATTTATTCTGAAATATTATCTACCGGAACACATGATTGGAGCATATTACTAGTTGTATTGTAGTTGAACCTACACATGGCAAGGAATGATTATTGTTGCCATTTGTTTTGGAGGTGGACAAGTCCATTGGACTTCCTTTACAACCAGTGTGGTACACCTCAGTACTATCTTAGATGTGTTCTAAGATAATCCCCGTCTAGGGGCCTGTCTGCTCCTCACTGTTCTCATAGGGGAGTTTACAACTAGATTTGATTTATGCTCTGGTGGCCTCGTACCGTGTTGTCCGTAGTCTCGACCCCCCCACCGGCCTCGATGAGGCTCATCATGGGTCTGGGCTACTATTCCCCCCCTTTGTGTCTCGGGACCCCCCCACCAGCGGATGGTGTTGGTGTCCGAGGCGCAAACGAAAAGGTCGGACCCTATGTACGAGTTGTCAGTGGCCGCGTTATTATGCGAATGGCTGTAACCTTTCAACCAAATCTCCTGGTGTTTGTGCGTCAACACCCTCAGTGGCTGTCGAGGTCTGTCAGTCATCACCGCGTCCGTGTGTGGCAACCTTTTCAGTACCTGCAAACTGAGACGAGGATATCGGTCTGTGATATCGCAAAGTGTTTCACCAGTGAGAGTCATCGGGTCATTTGCTGGACTGATGCCATTAGTGTCATTCTAAGGTGTGACAGTCCCCAACAAAGAAGAAGGTGTATCATCGGAAGCAGAGTGTACTCTGCGCATCAATGTTTTTCTTGCTGAGACGGCCGCAGTGCTTGCGGAAGTGTCCGAAGGGCAAGAGAAGTTCATCTCAACTACCGTATTGCACGACTGCAAGGAGGAGGGAAGTTGCTCATTCACAGAGACAGCTGGCTCGAAATCATGAAAAGAATGGTCAATCAGATTGGCTGATGGAATGTGTTGAGATATCGTAATATCTCCTTGGGTCGGATTCTGCACCAAGAGGTTTCTAAATGTCTTTTTCCCAAGGGGTGCTTTCGACAGATACCCCTCGTGAATGACTGCGTTGCAGCTAGCGTTAGGGGAAGACAGTGTGGTCAGTGGAGAAGGCACTGTGGCCTGTGACCATACCTGGTTGGTTTTCCAATCCATCAATGGGAGTAACCGATCCATCAAGTCTGCTCCAAGTAGCAGGGGTACAGTTTCGAGGCTGGTAACATACACAGGGTGAACGAGCGATACGTCCTTGAAGTGTAGTTTCAGCATGACTCTCAACGTGAGAGGCGAGGTAGTCTGAGTGACCCCTCGAAGTGTAGTTTCGCATCGCTCCACTTTTAACCAACGTTTAGTTGGCTTCAAAGCCCTTTTGAGATCATCAAACAATGTTTGAGAGATGAGTGATATTGTCACACCCGAATCAATTAGCGCATGACAAGTTAAGCAGTCCTCCAGGACTGTTTCCAGGTATGGCCGTTTAGATTCGTGGTTAGTGGACATATTCCCCACAAAGTGGAGTGGTCGTTCGCAACGACGTGATGTGCCATTTCTGTTCAAGGTGGAAGCAGATTGACTTTTCCGATTTTGAGTGGGCTTGGCTTTAACGAAGCGTTTGACCTTTTTCTTCTTCATTTTTGTATCAGAGTCTACAGACAAAGCCCAGGGGCTTGTTTCTTGATCAAGCGGGCCCTGGATAGGGTCTTGAATGAGAGCGGGAGAAATTTGAACTTTAACGTCCTTGTTATGGGTGTTAACCTCTATGGGCTAGGTGGGACGCTTGCGCTCTCTCTCTCCCTCTCTCTCTCTCTCTCTCTCTCAGCTGTCATTTCCCAGCTCTGCTGACATGAGGGCAGCCTCAGATGACACATTTTTCCCCTCCCATCACTTTCTCTCTCTCTCTCTCTCTCTCTCTCTCTCTCTCTCTCTCTCTCTCTCTCTCTCTCTCTCTCTCTCTCTCTCTCTCTCTCTCTCTCTCTCTCTCTCTCTCTCTCTCTCTCTCTCTCTCTCTCTCTCTCTCTCTCTCAATTTCTGTATCCTCCTGTCTCAATGTCTGTATCCTCTTCTCTCTCTCTCTCTCTTAACCTCTCTAGGGTCGGCGGGACGAAATCGTCCCACCTACTCAACAGCCAGTTGAATACCTTAGAAATGCTATTACTTCAATTTCTCAAACATATGACTATTTTACACCATTTTAAAGACAAGACTCTCGTTAATCTAACCACACTGTCCGATTTCAGAAAGGCTTTACAACGAAAGCAAAACATTAGATTATGTCAGCAGAGTACCCAGCCAGAAATAATCAGACACCCATTTTTCAAGCTAGCATATAATGTCACATAAACCCAAACCACAGCTAAATGCAGCACTAACCTTTGATGATCTTCATCAGATGACAACCCTAGGACATTATGTTATACAATACATGCATGTTTTGTTCAATCAAGTTCATATTTATATCAAAAACCAGCTTTTTACATTAGCATGTGACTAGCATGTGACTAGCATTCCCACCGAACACTGCCGGTGAATTTACTAAATTACTCACGATAAACGTTCACAAAAAACATAACAATTATTTTAAGAATTATAGATACAGAACTCCTCTATGCACTCGATATGTCCGATTTTAAAATAGCTTTTCGGTGAAAGCACATTTTGCAATATTCTCAGTAGATAGCCCGGCATCACAGGGCTAGCTATTTAGACACCCAGCAATATTCCATTACCGTACTTCGAAGCATGTCAACCGCTGTTTAAAATACATTTTTATGCCATTTTTCTCGTAAAAAAGCTATAATATTCCGACCGGGAATCTGCGTTTAGGTAAAAAGAGGAAAGAAAATAAAGCACGGGGTCGACTCGTGCACACGCCTAAGCCCATTGTCCTCTGATCGGCCACTTGCCGAACGCGATAATGTGTTTCAGCCAGAGGCTGCCTCGATATCATTCAGCTTTTTCCCGGGCTCTGAGAGCCTATGGAAGCCGTAGGAAGTGTCACGTTACAGCAAAGATCCTCAGTCTTCAATAAAAAGAGCCAAGATGAACAACAACTTGTCAGACAGGCCACTTCCTGTTCAGAATCTTCTCAGGTTTTTGCCTGCCATATGAGTTCTGTTATACTCACAGACACCAT
This sequence comes from Salmo salar, assembly GCF_965601325.2. Lineage (NCBI taxonomy): Eukaryota > Metazoa > Chordata > Actinopteri > Salmoniformes > Salmonidae > Salmo > Salmo salar. Next base: position 104,821,190 of record NC_138305.1, read on the forward strand.
TCAAACAGTTTTAGAAACTTTAGGGTGTTTTCTATCCAAAGCCAATAATTATATGCATATTCTAGTTACTGGGCAGGAGTAGTAACCAGATTAAATCGGGTACGTTTTTTTATCCGGCCGTGTCAATACTGCCCCCTAGCCCTAACAGGTTATACAATACATGCATGTTTTGTTCAATCAAGTTCATATTTATATCAAAAACCAGCTTTTTACATTAGCATGTGACGTTCAGAACTAGCATACCCCCCGCAAACTTCCGGTGAATTTACTAAATTACTCACGATAAACGTTCACAAAAAACATAACAATTATTTTAAGAATTATAGATACAGAACTCCTCTATGCACTCGCTATGTCCGATTTTAAAATAGCTTTTCGGTGAAAGCACATTTTGCAATATTCTGAGTAGATAGCCCGGCATCACAGGGCTAGCTATTTAGACACCCAACAAGTTTAGCACTCACCAAATTCAGACTTACTATAAGAAAAATGTTATTACCTTTGCTGTTCTTCATCAGAATGCACTCCCAGGACTTCTACTTCAATAACAAATGTTGGTTTGGTTCAAAATAATCCATTGTTATATCCAAATAGCGGCGTTTTGTTCGTGCGTTCAAGACACTATCCGAAGTGTAAATAAGGGTCACGCGCACGATGCATTTCGTGACAAAAAAATTCGAAATATTCCATTACCGTACTTCGAAGCATGTCAACCGCTGTTTAAAATCAATTTTTATGCCATTTTTCTCGTAAAAATGCGATAATATTCCGACCGGGAGTGGTGGTTTTCCTTCAAAGAGAGAGAAAGTAAACATTGAGTCGACTCGGGCACGCGCGCCCCGTCCCATTGTCCTCAGATTGGCCACTTACAAAATGCGCTAATGTTTTTCAGCCATGGGCTGCAAAGCCACGATTCAGCTTTCTGGCGCCTTCTGAGAGCCTATGGGAGCGTTAGAAAATGTCACGTCATGCCAGAGATCCCCTGTTTTTGTTAGAGATGATCAATATTCGTTTCCTGTTTCCGGTCACAACTTGCAGACTTGTTTACGCTGCTGTGCGTTTTTGTTGCCGATCTTACTTTGATACCTGACGGTTTTTTACTTTTTCATTACCGTATATTTTTACTTTTTCCCTCACTCAACTTTTTTCATTCAACTTTTTTACCCCGGAGGTTTTATCTGGACATGGTTCGTCAGGACTTCAAACAGCCGAAGCTAAGTAACATTAACATGATGCCTTCTAATTGCAGTCGTTGTACTTATAATATACAGGAGAACGATCGCCTTACGGCAAGGATAGCTGTGCTGCAAGCCCAGCTTCAGACGCGATCGTTAGGCAAGGGTAATTTCAGTGTAGGAAAGGATGAAACAGCGTCTGTGCCACCAGTAAGTACAGATAGTAACGTTAGTATAAACCCCCTCGCACGGTCCCCGCAGCCGGACATCTTTCTCATGGCTTCTGGAGGGAAACGCTGTAGGAATGCTCAACCGGTGTCGCTTATTCAGCCGACAGAAACTTTCAACCGGTTCTCCCCATTAAGCGAGTCGGAGTCGGAGGCCGAGACTTCTCTGGTCTCTACTCCTCCCGTTGTGGGGTCTGAGACGCCGACGGGTCCCACCATTAGCTCTGACAAATTGAAAACCCTAGTCATTGGCGACTCCATTACCCGCAGTATTAGACTTAAAACTAATCATCCAGCGATCATACACTGTTTACCAGGGGGCAGGGCTACCGACGTTAAGGCTAATCTAAAGACGGTGCTGGCTAAAGCTAAAACTGGCGAGTGTAGAGAGTATAGAGATATTGTTATCCACGTCGGCACCAACGATGTTAGGATGAAACAGTCAGAGGTCACCAAGCGCAACATAGCTTCAGCGTGTAAATCAGCTAGAAAGATGTGTCGGCATCGATTAATTGTCTCTGGCCCCCTCCCAGTTAGGGGGAGTGATGAGCTCTACAGCAGAGTCTCACAACTCAATCGCTGGTTGAAAACTGTTTTCTGCCCCTCCCAAAAGATAGAATTTGTAGATAATTGGCCCTCTTTCTGGGACTCACCCACAAACAGGACCAAGCCTGGCCTGTTGAGGAGTGACGGACTCCATCCTAGCTGGAGGGGTGCTCTCATCTTATCTACGAACATAGACAGGGCTCTAACTCCTCTAGCTCCACAATGAAATAGGGTGCAGGCCAGGCAGCAGGCTGTTAGCCAGCCTGCCAGCTTAGTGGAGTCTGCCACTAGCACAGTCAGCGTAGTCAGCTCAGCTTTCCCCATTGAGACCGTGTCTGTGCCTCGATCTAGGTTGGGCAAAATTAAAAATGGCGGTGTTCGCTTTAGCAATCTCACTAGTATAAAGACCTCTTCCATTCCTGCCATTATTGAAAGAGATTGTGATACCTCACATCTCAAAATTGGGTTACTTAATGTTAGATCCCTCACTTCCAAGGCAGTTATAGTCAATGAACTAATCACTGATAATAATCTTGATGTGATTGGCCTGACTGAAACATGGCTTAAGCCTGATGAATTTACTGTGTTAAATGAGGCCTCACCCCCTGGTTACATTAGTGACCATACCCCCCGTGCATCCGGCAAAGGCGGAGGTGTTGCTAACATTTACGATAGCAAATTTCAATTTACAAAACCAAAAAACAACAATGACGTTTTCGTCTTTTGAGCTTCTAGTCATGAAATCTATGCAGCCTACTCACTCACTTTTTATAGCTACTGTTTATAGGCCTCCTGGGCCATATGCAGTGTTCCTCACTGAGTTCCCTGAATTCCTATCGGATCTTGTAGTCATAGCAGATAATATTCTAATTTTTGGTGACTTTAACATTCACATGGAAAAGTCCACAGACCCACTCCAAAAGGCTTTCGGAGCCATCATCGACTCAGTGGGTTTTGTCCAACATGTCTCTGGACCTACTCACTGCCACAGTCATACTCTGGACCTAGTTTTGTCCCATGGAATAAATGTTGTGGATCTTAATGTTTTTCCTCATAATCCTGGACTATCGGACCACCATTTTATTACGTTTGCAATTGCAACAAATAATCTGCTCAGACCCCAACCAAGGAGCATTAAAAGTCATGCTATAAATTCTCAGACAACCCAAAGATTCCTTGATGCCCTTCCAGACTGCCTCTGCCTACCCAAGGACGTCAGAGGACAAAAATTAGTTAACCACCTAACCGAGGAACTCAATTTAACCTTGCGCAATACCCTAGATGCAGTTGCACCCCTAAAAACTAAAAACATCTGTCATAAGAAACTAGCTCCCTGGTATACAGAAAATACACGAGCTCTGAAGCAAGCTTCCAGAAAATTGGAACGGAAATGGCGCCACACCAAACTGGAAGTCTTCCGACTAGCTTGGAAAGACAGTACCGTGCAGTATCGAAGAGCCCTCACTGCTGCTCGATCATCCTATTTTTCCAACTTAATTGAGGAAAATAAGAACAATCCGAAATTTCTTTTTGATACTGTCGCAAAGCTAACTAAAAAGCAGCCTTCGCAAATGGAGGATGGATTTCACTTCAGCAGTAATAAATTTATGAACTTCTTTGAGGAAAAGATCATGATCATTAGAAAGCAAATTACAGACTCCTCTTTAAATCTGGGTATTCCTCCAAAGCTCCATTGTCCTGAGTCTACACAACTCTGCCAGGACCTAGGATCAAGGGAGATACTAAAGTGTTTTAGTACTATATCTCTTGACACAATGATGAAAATAATCATGGCCTCCAAACCCTCAAGCTGCATACTGGATCCTATTCCAACTAAACTACTGAAAGAGCTGCTTCCTGTGCTTGGCCCTCCTATGTTGAACATAATAAACGGCTCTCTATCCACCGGATGTGTACCAAGCTCAATAAAAGTGGCAGTAATAAAGCCTCTCTTGAAAAAGCCGAATCTTGATCCAGAAATTATAAAAAACTATCGGCCTATATCGAATCTTCCATTCCTCTCAAAATTTTTAGAAAAAGCTGTTGCACAGCAACTCACTGCCTTCCTGAAGACAAACAATGTATACGAAACGCTTCAGTCTGGTTTTAGACCCCATCATAGCACTGAGACTGCACTTGTGAAGGTGGTAAATGACCTTTTAATGACGTCAGACCGAGGCTCTGCATCTGTCCTCGTGCTCCTAGATCTTAGTGCCGCTTTTGATACCATCGATCACCACATTCTTTTGGAGAGATTGGAAACCCAAATTGGTCTACATGGACAAGTTCTGGCCTGGTTTAGATCTTATCTGTCGGAAAGATATCAGTTTGTCACTGTGAATGGTTTGTCCTCTGACAAATCAATTGTAAATTTCGGTGTTCCTCAAGGTTCCGTTTTAGGACCACTATTGTTTTCACTATATATTTTACCTCTTGGGGATGTCATTCGAAAACATAATGTTAAATTTCACTGCTATGCGGACGACACACAGCTGTACATTTCAATGAAACATGGTGCAGCCCCAAAATTGCCCTCGCTAGAAGCCTGTGTTTCAGACATAAAGAAGTGGATGGCTGCAAACTTTCTACTTTTAAACTCGGACAAAACAGAGATGCTTGTTCTAGGTCCCAAGAAACAAAGAGATCTTCTGTTGAATCTGAAAATTAATCTGGATGGTTGTACAGTCGTCTCAAATAAAACTGTGAAGGACCTCGGCGTTACTCTGGACCCTGATATCTCTTTTGAAGAACATATCAAGACTGTTTCAAGGACAGCTTTTTTCCATCTACGTAACATTGCAAAAATCAGAAATTTTCTGTCCAAAAATGACGCAGAAAAATTCCTCCATGCTTTTGTTACTTCTAGGCTGGACTACTGCAATGCTCTACTTTCCGGCTACCCGGATAAAGCACTAAATAAACTTCAGTTAGTGCTAAATACGGCTGCTAGAATCCTGACTAGAACCAAAAAATTTGATCATATTACTCCAGTGCTAGCCTCCCTACACTGGCTTCCTGTTAAGGCAAGGGCTGATTTCAAGGTTTTACTGCTAACCTACAAAGCATTACATGGGCTTGCTCCTACCTATCTTTCCGATTTGGTCCTGCCGTACATACCTACACGTACGCTACGGTCACAAGACGCAGGCCTCCTAATTGTCCCTAGAATTTCTAAGCAAACGGCTGGAGGTAGGGCTTTCTCCTATAGAGCTCCATTTTTATGGAATGGTCTGCCTACCAATGTGAGAGACGCAGACTCAGTCTCAACCTTTAAGTCTTTACTGAAGACTTATCTCTTCAGTAGGTCCTATGATTAAGTATAGTCTGGCCCAGGAGTGTGAAGGTGAACGGAAAGGCTGGAGCAACGAACCGCCCTTGCTGTCTCTGCCTTGCCGGTTCCCCTCTTTCCACTGGGATTCTTTGCCTCTAACCCTTTTACAGGGGCTGAGTCACTGGCCTACTGGTGTTCTTCCATGCCGTCCATGGGAGGGGTGCGTCACTTGAGTGGGTTGAGTCACTGACGTGGTCTTCCTGTCTGGGTTGGCGCCCCCCCCCCCTTGGGTTGTGCCATGGCGGAGATCGTTGTGGGCTATACTCGGCCTTGTCTTAGGACGGTAAGTTGGTGGTTGGAGACATCCCTCTAGTGGTGTGGGGGCTGTGCTTTGGCAAAGTGGGTGGGGTTATATCCTGCCTGTTTGGCCCTGTCCGGGGGTATCATCGGATGGGGCCACAGTGTCTTCTGATCCCTCCTGTCTCAGCCTCCAGTATTTATGCTGCAGTAGTTTATGTGTCGGGGGGCTAGGGTCAGTCTGTTACATCTGGAGTATTTCTCTTGTCTTATCCGGTGTCCTGTGTGAATTTAAATATGCTCTCTCTAATTCTCTCTTTCTCTCTTTCTGTCTTTCTCTCGGAGGACCTGAGCCCTAGGACCATGCCTCAGGACTACCTGGTATGATGACTCCTTGCTGTCCCCAGTCCACCTGGCCGTGCTGCTGCTCCAGTTTCAACTGTTCTGCCTGCGGCTATGGAACCCTGACCTGTTCACCGGACGTGCTTGTTGCACCCTCGACAACTACTATGATTATTATTATTTGACCATGCTGGTCATTTATGAACATTTTAACATTTTAACATTTTGACCATGTTCTGTTATAATATCCACCCTGCACAGCCAGAAGAGGACTGGCCACCCCTCATAGCCTGGTTCCTCTCTAGGTTTCTTCCTAGGTTTTTGGCCTTTCTAGGGAGTTTTTCCTAGGGAGTTTTTCCTAGCCACCGTGCTTCTTTCACATGCTTTGCTTGCTGTTTGGGGTTTTAGGCTGGGTTTCTGTACAGCACTTTGAGAATATCAGCTGATGTACGAAGGGCTATATAAAAATAAATTTGATTTGATTTGATTTTGAATAAGGCAATGAAATGGTCAGAGAGAGCGCTTCCTGTTTGGAATCTTCTCAGGTTTTGGCCTGCCAAATGAGTTCTGTTATACTCACAGACACCATTCAAACAGTTTTAGAAACTTTAGGGTGTTTTCTATCCAAATCAAACAATTATATGCATATTCTAGTTACTGGGCAGGAGTAGTAACCAGATTAAATCGGTACGTTTTTTTATACGGCCGTGCATATACTGCCCCCTATCCCCAACAGGTTAATTTCTGCGGACCTGGTGTCCGGTAATTCCCCGTCTAGTCCTTGTGACTTATCTTTTACCCTTTTCTCAAATTGTTCTCGCTTTAGTTCTTCCCGTAGTGGGACTTCTGGAGAACATTGGTCTACGTTTTGATCGTCCTTCAACCCTTTGTTACCCTTGTGCTCTGACACTTTGTGTGGGTTGGGTGCAGGAACGTAGCGAACAGGTCGATTGTAGCGGTAGTTGTTTTGAAGGCGACATACTTTACAGTTATTTCGACCGCGGCGGTTATTGGAATCATGGTTTCGTGGTAGAAACTGTTGTTGTGCGTCATCTCTCGACACTCCAATACCTGATAATGCACCCTCTAACTGGAGTGAGTGCTCCTGGTCAAACTTCAAAACCGAGTGGTCAGGGCTCTTAGAGTTGCGAGCTTTTGATGCCTCAAAAGCTGTGCTTGCAAGCTCTCGGAGTTGTAAGATAGGCAAGCCAATGTGGGCTGCAGGGCCCAAGTAGGTAATGAAGGTGGGATACATGTTCGACAGAAACATTTGTTTGAATGTTAACAGCTCTTTCATTCCTGTTTCCGTGAGTAGGCCAAAGTAAGCTGAACGAAGCCTATGATAAAACGCTTGTGGGTGTTCGTTCCGAGCTTGTTTGACCGTGTTAGCCAGTGAGCTATCGTGTTTGCGAGTCGCAGAACCACTGAATTCTAATTTCAAAGCTGTGGCAAGTTTAGCGTAGTCATTTAGCACGTGTTGCTGTTGTAGACGAATGAACCTTGTCACGTGTCTATTCGACGTTCGCTTCAACAGGTAAACCCTGTCAGAACCCGTAGCATTCGGGTAGCCACCCAACGCGTCCTCCATGTCAGCTAGGAACGTCTCAGTATCGTTTGGCTGACCTGGAACGGGGTCAAAGGTGGGGAAATTCTTGACGAGTTTGTCAAGGTATTCCGCGCCAAGCGGGCTGAGAGGGTTAGCTTCATCCTGTGGAGAAATTGGGGCCGACAGGCCAAGAGGAGAAGCCAAGCTTTGGCTTTGTTGGCCAAGAGGCTCCATATTACTCAGTGCCGAATGGCCAAGAGGAGAAGACTGAGGGACACATGATGGAGGCAATGTCTGAAACCTATCGTCTTCACTCCTTTGAGTACCGGAGTCCGGTTGCTTGGATGGGTAGTCATGCTGTAGAGCGTGACCATTCTGGACTTCCTCCAGATGGTACCTAAGGGTGGTCTTCTGCTGCATTGCAGAGTCCACTTGAGCGCTTAGAGTACCAATTTTGGACACGTGAGTGTCACACCTGCTCCTTTCGGTCTCAAACTTATATGTCATGGTTTGCAGATAGAGGTCTCGAGTACGGAGCGAGAGATTCAGTGATGAGATTTCCTCTGCTTGCTTAGAAATCAATATTTCCATCCTCATCACCTGAGTTCTCTCATCATTCATTTGGTCAGCAACTTCAATAAGTTCTGCTGATTTGTCATCCAACTTTGTCATTGTGTTCATCAAATGATCGTCTTTGGTCTGCAGAATTTGGAGTAGAACATTGTTACCTTGAGTAACGTTCAACAAAACTGCCTGCATGTTATCAAATTGCGCGTTCCTGTTTGTAGATAACTCAACAGATTTATCTAGTTTGGCGTGGACTACATCGCATTTAGTTTTGGCTAAATCGAGTTGTTCCTGCAGACGATGATTTTGTTGGAGAGTTTGTGCTCGTTCATCGTCATATGTATTTGCAATTACTTTTAATTCTTCCGATTTCAAACGCAGTTCCTCGACTAGCAGAATGTTTTCATTTCCTGCTTTTGTCAATAGTTGCTCAGTTCTCTCCACCTTTGCCCTCATGTTAGCCATGTCTTGCACGTGCTTCAGCTGTGCACTGTGGTATTGGATCGATGCCAACCTTTGATGGCGATACATAAGTGCTAAAGTGGAGAGAACCGTCACAAAGCCTGTGTTTGATGGTTGATTTTGGAGAGCGTTCGCAATTTCGGCTGTGTTTTCGCTAATGTCATAAATAGGGTTGGTATCCCTGCTGAGGTCAGAGATAAATCCTTTTATGGGTTGAGGTTCACTAATTAGCAGAGGAGTGGTGACCACCTCCTTTGGTAGCTTGCACATTATTAGAAAAATTTAGAGGAAAAATTTTCCTATTTTTTTTTTCAATGTTTGGGTTTGGAATTCATTGGAAGCTGCAAAGACAAGTTTAATCTATTCATAGATGTTGACGAACCATCAGTACTGTACCAGTAATGTGGAAGTTGGACGTGAATGAATTTGCAAAAGCAAATTGAATTAATTAATCAATGCCAATGATTAATCCTACCTGGGTAGGCTATCTGGGTATTAAACTTGAATTAACCTGAGAGGTTGCTTCATCCAGGTTAATATGGGAAGTTTAAAAGTGTCTCATTTGATTGCAAGAACATTAAGGTATGTTCAACAATTTAATTTATTAAATTGAATGAGATGATAATCCATACAATCTCCATTGATTGGATATCATAAGTGTAAACAGTAGTTCAAATGTTGGGAACACTCCCCACTATGGTACACTTCTTCCTTGGGCCGAAGCCACATGGGATTCCCGCTGGGGCGGGACTTCTGTCAGTACTGGATTACTGAATGGGTTTTGCAAAAACCAAATTTTACTGATTGATCAATTTTAATGATATTATTTGGGATTTAAACTTTAATTAACCTGAGAGGTTTATTCATCTAGGTTAATGTGGGAATAAGATTACAATGTCTCATTTAGAAAACTCATCAATTTGGATATTATTTAAAAGATCCACTTGAGAATGTAAATCTGGCAATTTCACTTATTAGTTCAATTGAATAAGACATCGATATCAGTCTGGATATCATGAGTAACGACTTGAGTGTCACCTGACTAATTCTTCTTGAAGGAAAGTACTGGTGACTCTTCAGAGGTCCCTGCTGGCACACGCTGAAATCAAGCGGAAGTACCCAGGGCGGGACTTCCGTTCAGCAAGGCGGAGGATTTACAATGTGGCACATAACAAAATGGCTGTTTTCCCTTTTGTTAGCTTAGCATCTCGAGCAAGCTAATGCTACTTTATACCTGAAAAATGCACAACATAGGATTCCCTTGGCAAGGGAAAGGTTTTACTTATAACGTATTATGTTCAAACCCTTTTCGGCGATATTTGACGATGTTTTAACTGGAACTCGCGGCAAACAACGAAATGCACCGTGGTCTACTCGCATCAAAACGCGATAGACAGAGAGATACTTATCGCTGGTCAAGCTAATCTCTCCTAAATTTCAATCGGCTGGCTCTTTGTCCTCGCTCAAGAAATTAATAATGACCTAGCCAACACGCGTCTGAAACGTGCGAGGCAGAAATAGCCCAGCGTTTGGCCAAACGCGCTATTTCTCAGATAGCTTTATCAGCCCTCATACAGAACTGTATAGCTTATGCTCGCCACTGACTACGTCAGAGCACAACACGGAGGCGATTCTCCAGAGCACACACGCACCAATAATTCCGGTCTACAATTCCCATAATGTATATAATAAACTTGGTATATTATGTAATCTGCTTTTCAATTTTATATAGGCTGAATCAAAATGAAAGCGTCATCCTATCTTAGATTCCTCGCACGGGGCGTCATATTATTATCAAATTGACCCAACGTCCGTCTTAGTTTTAGAGTCCTCACAGGGTGCGCCAAATATGTCTGTTCAGACCCTTTTTGGATCATTGAACAATGTTCAATTCTTAGGAAGCAGAGTATACTCATGGCTAACAAGTGGAGAAGGCACTGTAAAATTGGGTTTAATTATTTATTTACTAAATACCTAAACTAATCACACAGAATTACATATACACAGAATACAAATGATGTCATACAGAAAACGTCCTGGTGGACGGAACCTGTATCATGGCTGGTTACACAAAGGAAAGGGGGTTGGGCTTGAATGAAAGAGCGGGAAGACTTAGGAACGAAGAAACAGCAGCTATGCTATCGTAAATACATTATCTTATGCATTCTAAATTACCGCCCATTTGGAAAAGGAAAATGCAATAAATATTTACTCTGAGCTGCGCTTCGGTAGATTGGTCGTAGATGCTGGCCGGGTTGGCCAACAGATCTTCCTGTCCTCGGAAGAATGTCTCTGGTAGTAAATTGGATACGTGGTGGTATCTTCGTCTGGTTGTTAGACTGGATCCGTCGTCCGTCCTTTCCTAGCCCACGTCTACAGCGGCCGCTGCTAACTCAACGGCTAGGAAGTATCACTTCTGTAGTGAATAAGCTCAAAGTTCATACCATTCGCCACCAAAGCTCACGCCGAGGTTGGCTTAGTTCTGTACTTGACGTGTGTCCTTCTAACGTAGAGGCTGCAGACCTCACGTACTGGAACAACGTGGTTATCTTTTCGTCAAAGGCTTATATAGTGGAGAGGGGGAAGGATGTGTTTCATCGTTTATAACCCCTCCTCTTCACAGGGGTGGGCCACTGATCAAGCAGGGCACTTTCCTTATGAAAACCCAATTCTCTCATTTGGAAGCTAAAATTACATTTAATCTCCTAACAAACAATTTCAATATCAAACATTTCAATTGCATAACAATTCCATGTTACTCTGATAACTAGAGGGTGTATACTTTCTCAGGTACAGTTTATGTCGTCCTGTCATCAGTCATAATGTCTCAGATGACAACCGAACTGACATCCATACCCATTACGTTCCAAAGCATATTTCCAACTGGTTTTATTACCAAAATATGGTTCCTTTTCCCCATTTGTTTGATGTTCCCAGACTCTCTATATTTAACACAGGGTATTCAAGTCCTTCAGTAGGGTCAGAAGAGAGGGGAAGGGAGAAAGGTATTTATGGGGGAGTCATAAACCTTACCCACAGGCCAACGTCATGACAATGTGGACGGTCCATCCTGATGACGTGGCCGGTCCGCCAGAGCTGTGCCTTTAAGATCTTAGCCTCAATGCTGGTGTTGTTGACTTTCTGCATTGCTTTCAGGTTGGAAATCTTGTCATACCACTTGATACCCATAACAGATCTCAAAGATCGTATATGGAATGTCACCAGCTGTTTGACATTGGGACTGTACAGAGTCCAAGTTTCACAGCCATACAGGTGTGAATAGTGATTGTATTCCAATAGAAATGCTGGAAGAACTTAATTGAAAAAATGAACACTGCATCCAGATATTAGTATTTATTTGAGGGGATGAAATGGAAGCTATGCACTTCTAGCATTCACAAAGCTGTACCAATACACTCAGTCCAAACCCATATGGCATGAGACAAACGCTCACAATTTTCAATATGATATGACACAGGTCACTTCTCATATGAGAAGTGATGTGTGTCGAACAATGTCGTGATGAACATGAAGCCAGTGAAAAAGAAACCAATGTAAGACAATAAACCATTTTGGAACTCCATCCCATGTTTTCCCATTAGCCCAGCTTGGTGTATCACAGTGGCTCGCCCACCCACCACTGACCGGGTGACCGGTGTGTTCTCAGTGTAGGGTGAACCATGGACCGTCTTACTCCATGACGCCAGGCCAGGCCAGGCTGGTGTTGCCTCCCTCCCTGCCTGCTACTATGGCCCACATTCCCCACCATGGTGAGGATTCTCATCAGACACTTAACTCCTCTGCTACGCTGTGCTCTCTCCAGCTTAGCTCTCCCCAGCCAGCCGCCCTCCCAGCTGCATGGGGCTATTGACTGACCCAATTACCAGGTTACCAGGCAGTTACATGGATGGCCAGAGAACAGGGCCTGCGGTAAGCTCATTAGACTGTGGTGCCTCTCTCTTTCTCTCTCGCTCCCTATTTCTCTTTGTGTCTGCATCGCTCGCTCTCTCACGCTCCCTCTCTCCCTCTCGTGCATACAGTTTGTTATTTAGTCATGTCTAATAAATTTTATTATTAGTAATTTAACATTTCTGGCTCCTACCAGAACTTTCCTATCCCCTTACTTCATAGAATGAATCGATATTCAGAACATAGCCGAGCAGTGTACTGAACGCTTTTGATTCTGTCAAATAAAGATTATAGTCTATGACTGCTGTCTTTCAATAACTACTACTGCTACTATTACTCCTACCTCTATTAATATTACTACTACGTATTTCAGATGGCTACTTTTTCACACAACGTGGAAATCTGCCACCTCGTTAGAAATTGTCACGCCCTGATCTGTTTCACCTGTCTTTGTGATTGTCTCCACCCCCTCAAGGTGACACTCATCTTCCCCATTATCCCCTGTGTATTTATACCTGTGTTTTCTGTCTGTCTGTTGCCAGTTCGTCTTGATTGTTCAAGCCTACCAGCGTTTTTGTCTCAGCTCCTGGTTTTCCCTAGTCTCTCTTTTTCCTCGTCCTCCTGGTTTTTGACCTTTGCCTATCCTGACCCTGTACCCGCCCACCTGACCACTGCCTGTCTCTGACCCTGAGCCTGCCTGCAGTCCTATACCTTTGCTCCTGCTCTGGATTACCGACCTCTGCCTGACATGACCCTGCCTGCCGTCCTGTACCTTGGCCTCTGCTCTGGATTATCGACGCCTGCCTGACCTGACCCTGCCTGCCGTCCTGTACCTTGGCCTCTGCTCTGGATTATCGACCCCTGCCTGACCTGAGCCTGCCTGCCGTCCTGTACCTTGGCCTCTGCTCTGGATTATCGACCCCTGCCTGACCTGAGCCTGCCTGCCGTCCTGTACCTTGGCCTCTGCTCTGGATTATCGACGCCTGCCTGACCTGAGCCTGCCTGCCGTCCTGTACCTTGGCCTCTGCTCTGGATTATCAACCGCTGCCTGCCTTGATCTGTGTTTGCCTGCCCCTGTGTTTACAATAAACATTGTTACTTCACACAGTCTGCACTTGGGTCTTACCTTGATTCCTGATAGTACGAACTGGCCATGACTGACCCAGCAGACTTGGACCAGCTCTGCAACGCCATCTCCTCTCAAGGAGCCCTCATTGGTAGACACAAGGAGATGCTTCGTGGTCTGATGGAAGGGTTCCAGGAGGTGGCAGAACGTCACGCCCTAGCATTGGATGCTTTGCGGGAGCAATTCCATGGGTTGCCTACTAGGCAGCCTACCACGACGGTAACCTCTCAGTAACCCGGCTGGTAGCAGCGCCATCACCCCGGTTTCCCGGGAACCCCGCTTACCTCTCTCCCGGTGTCCGGGAGAGAGGCTGCCCAGAAGTTACTCCAGCTTCGGCAGGGCTCCCTCAGTGTGGCAGACTATGGAGTGGAGTTCCGCATGCTGGCAGAGGAGGGTACCAGGAACCGCTGAAGTGCTGTTTGACACATTCCTGCACGGATTGTTGGCGGGGGTAAAGGACGAGCTTGCAGTCTGGGAACTACCAACGGATTTAGACTCACTCATTGCCTTAATCATTCGGATCGATAGACGGTTACGGGAGGATCCCATCTCGCATCTGATGAACTCCGGAAGTCCCCGAGAGGATCCGGTTTTACCAAAGTTCCTCCATGAGCCTCTGAAGACTGCCGAGTTGCCTCTTCCCGAGCCGATGCAGCTCGGCAGGGCTAGGCTGCCTCCAGCTGAACACGTACACAGACTGAACACCCAGAGATATCTGCATTGCGGTACTGTCTGTCATTATGTGTCTACCTGTCCCTTCAAGAGACCCAGCTCATTCGTTGGAGTGAGTACTCTGGTGAGTCTTAAAGATAATTGTTCTTCTCCCCTTACTCACCCCCCTCTCCACGCCACCCTGCTGTGTGGCGACCAGTCCAAGTCTCTCCAGGTACTCATCGACTCGGGGGCCGATGTGAGTCTCATGGACGTTACCCTGGCATTACTCTGAGCTGGGCATCCCCACTCAACTCCTCTCCATTCCAATGGGTGTAGGAGCGCTGGACGGGCGCTCTGTAGGCCGGGTCACCCACCAGACCACCCCCGTCAACCTATGAGTGTCGGGGAACCACAGCGAGACGATCCAATTCCTGCTGGTTGAGTCTCCGCCAGTTGCCGTGGTATTGGGATTCTCTTGGCTCCAGCGACACAATCCCTCCATTGACTGGGCTACTGGTGTCATCGTGGGCTGGAGCCCGTCCTGCCACACTCATTGCCTGAGGTCAGCTCTGCCTGCTCTGGGACGTCTTCCTGGGGGCTTGGAAATTGCCCCGGACCCCTCCGCCTGCTCCGCAGAGTACCATGACCCCTGGGAGGGGTTCAGTAAGGCCCGGGCCACTTCGATTCCGCAGCACCAACCGGTATCCAAGAAGGTCAAACCTGAGGCGCTGGCACGCCGCTATAGTGCCACGGCTACTACACCAGAAGCCGAGACGTTTCCCCCCCGCTCCAAGATCATTAGCCCTTCTGCTGTTCATCCTCTGTTGCCCCATACCCTCTGTATTTTTCCTAACTTTTCTGTGTCTAGAGTTAAAACCATGTCTGACTGCCCGTTGTCTCCTGTTTCCAGGCCCACCCCTCTCCCTCGTCTCATCGACCGGCGTACATGAAACGCCTCCTGAAGGTTCGACCTCGGGCCAGGGGATTCCAGTACCTGGTTGACTGGGAGGGTTATGGCCCAGAGGAGAGGTGCTGGGTCTCCGCTAGGGACATCCTGGACCCAGGCTTCATCTCTGAGTTCCAGCGCCGGCACCCTGCTCAACCAGGCATGCGCCCAGGTAGGACGTCCCTAGAGAGGGGGGTACTGTCATGCCCTGATGTTTCACTTGTGCTTGTCTCCACCCCCTCAAGGTGTCGCTCATCTTCCCCAATATTCCCTGTGTATTTCTACCTGTGTTTTCTGTCTGTTGCCAGTTTGTCTTGTTTGTTCAAGCCTACCAGCGTTTTATCTCAGATCCTGTTTTTCCCTAGTCTCTCTTTTACTCGTTCTCCTGGTTTTTGACCTTTGCCTATCCTGACCCTGTACCCGTCCACCTGACCACTGCCTTTTTCTGAGCCTGCCTTCCATCCTGTACCTTTGCTCTTGCTCTGGATTACCGATCTCTGCCTGACCTGAGCCTGCCTGCCATGACCTGTCGTTTGCCTGCCCTGGTGGTTACAATAAACATTGTTACTTCACAGTCTGCACTTGGGTCTTACCTTGATTCCTGATAGAAATGTCTACTGGACATTTTGTATCACTGAATGTGGGAATATAAGAAACATTTTCAAATCAAATGCTAATTGCATGTTCGCCTTTCTATTGTGGTGCTGGGAATCAAAAGCAAATCCACTACTTAGTCATCAATAATCATTGTTGTCAATATGCTAATATTTCCAAAGACCGAACAAGAATACAGAGGGGTCAAATGTTCGATTTAGTCCGAAGTGGTGTGAAAACAATAATGAGAAATTAAAGAATGAACCACAGTAGATCTGGGGCCATTCCAGGGGCTGTATCTTGGGCCATTCCAGGGGCTGTATCTGGGGCCATTCCAGGGGCTGTATCTGGGGCCATTACAGGGGCTGTATCTGGGGTCATTACAGGGGCCATTCCAGGGGTTATATCTGGGGCCATTACAGGGGCTGTATCTGGGACCATTCCAGGGGCCATTCCAGGGGCTGTATCTGGGGCCATTCCAGGGGCTATATCTGGGGCCATTCCAGGGCCATTCCATGGGCTGTATCTGGGGCCATTCCAAGGGTAGTAACTGGGCTGCTGATCTTCTCTGCCTTCTCCCTTTTTCTATCAGCTGAGTTCTTTGCTCCTCTTTCAACACGACTCAACACAACATGATGCGACACAACACAACACAATGCAACACATAACGATCACAAAAACCCACTGAGAAATCCCACTTTATTGAGCATACAATCTCTCTGTTTTCAATTGTGAATCTTGATTCAAATCGATGATGATTCACATTTACAAAGACATGACAATGTTATGAGGGCAGCCAAAAGGGTATATTTACAGGGGGTGGGGTTGGGAACGCATTTTTGCAAACATGAATAGGAGTACACAATGCCCAGTTGTTCGGTAAAAAGACATCGACTGCCATTTTCATTGTCTCGACCCACATGCCTCGCTGACATGATGGAGGTTGATTGAGAGCTCTCTCTGTGTGTGTGTGGCCGTGCGTGTGTGCATGTGTGTGTGGTGGGGAGGTATATTACTCATTCCTCCCCAGGTCCTTTCTGCCTTTTCAAAAACCAAGCCATAATGTCGAAGGAATTGTCCGTAGAGCTCCGGGACAGGATTGTGTAGAGGCACAGATCTGAGGAAGGGTACCAAAACATTTCTGCAACATTGAACGTCCCCCAGAACACAGTATTCTCCATCATTCTTAAATGGAAGAAGTTTGGAACCACCAGACTCTTCCTAGAGCTGGCCACCCGGCGAAATCGGGGGAGAAGGGCCTTGGTCAGGGAGGTGACCAAGAATCCGATGTCACTCTGACAGAGCTCCAGCGTTCCTCTGTGGAGATGGGAGAACCTTCCAGAAGGACAACCATCTCTGCAGCACTCCAGCAATCAGGCCTTTATGGTAGAGTGACCAGATGGAAGCCACTCCTCAGTAAAAGACACATGACAGCCTGCTTGGAGCTTGCCAAAAGGCACCTAAAGGACTCTCTTGGCTCCATGAGAAACAAGATTCTCTGGTCTGATGAAACCAAGATTCAACTATTTGGCCTGAATGCCAAGCGTCACATCTGGAGGAAACCTGGCACCATCCCTACAGTGAGGCATGGTGGTGGCAGCATCATGCTGTGGGGATGTTTTTCAGCAGCAGGGACTGGGAGACTAGTCAGGATCGAGGTAAAGATGAACGGAGCAAAGTACAGAGAGATCCTTGATGAAAACCTGCTGCAGAGCGCTCAGGACCTAAGACTGGGGGCGAAGGTTCACCTTCCAACAGGAAAACGACCCTAAGCACACAGCCAAGACAATGCAGGAATGGCTTCGGGACAAGTCTCTGAATGTCCTTGAGTGGCCCATCCAGAGGCCGTACTTGAACTCGATCTAACATCTCTGGAGATTCCTGAGAATAGCTGTGCAGCGACGCTCCCCATCCATCCTGACAGAGTTTGAGATGTTCTGCAGAGAAGAATGGGAAAAACTCCCAAATACAAGTGTGCCAAGCTTGTAGCATCATACCCAAGAAGACTGGAGGCTGTAATTTCTGCCAAAGGTGCTTCAACAAAGTGCTGAGTAAAGTGTCTGAATAATTATGTAAATGTGATATTTATGTTTTTGCTTTGCACTTATGGGGTATTGTGTGTAGATTAATGAGGGGGGGAAATGATTTAATCCCATTTAGAATAAGGCTGGAACGTAACAAAATGTGGAAAAGGTCAAGGGGTCTGAATACTTTCCGAATGCACTGTATTACAGTGAACTACTATATGTCAAGAATCTAGTAAACAGTATAAATACACAGTGTGTATAAACCGTGTTAAAAAAATGCAATTTACAACAGTAGATATATTTAAACGAGCTATGTCAAGAATCCAGTACATAAATACACAGTGTGAAAAATAGAATGAAATCAATGTCCAGTATAATTCATTAATAAGGCCCTAGGGGGTGTGGTATATGACTAATATAACACGGCTAAGGGCTGTTCTTAGGCACGGCGCAAACCCCTGTCGAACAGATTGATGGTCTGGTAATAGAAGCTGTTCAACAGTCTGATGGTGATAGAAGCTGTTCAACAGTCTGATGGTCTGGTGATAGAAGCTGTTCAACAGTCTGATGGTGATAGAAGCTGTTCAACAGTCTGATGGTGATAGAAGCTGTTCAACAGTCTGATGGTAATAGAAGCTGTTCAACAGTCTGATGGTGATAGAAGCTGTTCAACAGTCTGATGGTCTGGTAATAGAAGCTGTTTCACAGTCTGGTGGTCTGTTAATGGAAGCTGTTCAACAGTATGATGGTCTGGTGATAGAAGCTGTTCAACAGTCTGATGGTAATAGAAGCTGGTCAACAGTATGATGGTCTGGTGATAGAAGCTGTTCAACAGTCTGATGGTAATAGAAGCTGTTCAACAGTCTGATGGTCTGGTGATAGAAGCTATTCAACAGTCTGATGGCCTGGTGATAGAAGCTGTTCAACAGTCTGATGGCCTGGTGATAGAAGCTGTTCAACAGTCTGATGGCCTGGTGATAGAAGCTGTTCAACAGTCTGATGGTCTGGTAATAGAAGCTGTTCAACAGTCTGATGGTCTGGTGATAGAAGCTGTTCAACAGTCTGATGGTAATAGAAGCTGTTCAACAGTCTGATGTTGATAGAAGCTGTTCAACAGTCTGATGGTAATAGAAGCTGTTCAACAGTCTGATGGTAATAGAAGCTGTTTAACAGTCTGATGGTAATAGAAGCTGTTCAACAGTCTGATGGCCTGGTGACAGAAGCTGTTCAACAGTCTGAAGGTAATAGAAGCTGTTTAACAGTCTGATGGTAATAGAAGCTGTTCAACAGTCTGATGGTCTGGTAATAGAAGCTGTTCAACAGTCTGATGGTAATAGAAGCTGTTCAACAGTCTGATGGTAATAGAAGCTGTTCAACAGTCTGATGGCTTGGTGATAGAAGCTGTTCCACAGTCTGATGGTAATAGAAGCTGTTCAACAGTCTGATGGCCTGGTGACAGAAGCTGTTCAACAGTCTGATGGTAATAGAAGCTGTTTAACAGTCTGATGGTAATAGAAGCTGTTCAACAGTCTGATGGTCTGGTGATAGAAGCTATTCAACAGTCTGATGGCCTGGTGATAGAAGCTGTTCAACAGTCTGATGGTAATAGAAGCTGTTCAACAGTCTGATGGTGATAGAAGCTGTTCAACAGTCTGATGGCCTGGTGATAGAAGCTGTTCAACAGTCTGATGGTCTGGTAATAGAAGCTGTTCAACAGTCTGATGGTCTGGTGATAGAAGCTGTTCAACAGTCTGATGGTAATAGAAGCTGTTCAACAGTCTGATGTTGATAGAAGCTGTTCAACAGTCTGATGGTAATAGAAGCTGTTCAACAGTCTGATGGTAATAGAAGCTGTTTAACAGTCTGATGGTAATAGAAGCTGTTCAACAGTCTGATGGCCTGGTGACAGAAGCTGTTCAACAGTCTGAAGGTAACAGAAGCTGTTTAACAGTCTGATGGTAATAGAAGCTGTTCAACAGTCTGATGGTCTGGTAATAGAAGCTGTTCAACAGTCTGATGGTAATAGAAGCTGTTCAACAGTCTGATGGTAATAGAAGCTGTTCAACAGTCTGATGGCTTGGTGATAGAAGCTGTTTAACAGTCTGATGGTAATAGAAGCTGTTCAACAGTCTGATGGCCTGGTGACAGAAGCTGTTCAACAGTCTGATGGTAATAGAAGCTGTTTAACAGTCTGATGGTAATAGAAGCTGTTCAACAGTCTGATGGTCTGGTGATAGAAGCTGTTCAACAGTCTGATGGTAATAGAAGCTGTTCAACAGTCTGATGTTGATAGAAGCTGTTCAACAGTCTGATGTTGATAGAAGCTTTTCAACAGTCTGATGGTAATAGAAGCTGTTCAACAGTCTGGTAATAGAAGCTGTTTAACAGTCTGATGGCCTGGTGATAGAAGCTGTTCAACAGTCTGATGGCCTGGTGATAGAAGCTGTTCAACAGTCTGATGGTCTGGTAATAGAAGCTGTTCAACAGTCTGATGGCCTGGTGATAGAAGCTGTTCAACAGTCTGATGGTAATAGAAGCTGTTCAACAGTCTGATGGCCTGGTGATAGAAGCTGTTCAACATTCTAATGGCCTGGTGATAGAAGCTGTTCAACAGTCTGATGGTAATAGAAGCTGTTTAACAGTCTGATGGTAATAGAAGCTGTTCAACAGTCTGATGGCCTGGTAATAGAAGCTGTTCAACAGTCTGATGGTCTGGTAATAGAAGCTGTTCAACAGTCTGATGGTAATAGAAGCTGTTCAACAGTCTGATGGTAATAGAAGCTGTTCAACAGTCTGATGGCTTGGTGATAGAAGCTGTTCAACAGTCTGATGGTAATAGAAGCTGTTCAACAGTCTGATGGCCTGGTGACAGAAGCTGTTCAACAGTCTGATGGTAATAGAAGCTGTTTAACAGTCTGATGGTAATAGAAGCTGTTCAACAGTCTGATGGTCTGGTGATAGAAGCTGTTCAACAGTCTGATGGTAATAGAAGCTGTTCAACAGTCTGATGTTGATAGAAGCTGTTCAACAGTCTGATGTTGATAGAAGCTGTTCAACAGTCTGATGGTAATAGAAGCTGTTCAACAGTCTGGTAATAGAAGCTGTTTAACAGTCTGATGGCCTGGTGATAGAAGCTGTTCAACAGTCTGATGGCCTGGTGATAGAAGCTGTTCAACAGTCTGATGGTCTGGTAATAGAAGCTGTTCAACAGTCTGATGGCCTGGTGATAGAAGCTGTTCAACAGTCTGATGGTAATAGAAGCTGTTCAACAGTCTGATGGCCTGGTGATAGAAGCTGTTCAACATTCTAATGGCCTGGTGATAGAAGCTGTTCAACAGTCTGATGGTAATAGAAGCTGTTTAACAGTCTGATGGTAATAGAAGCTGTTGAACAGTCTGATGGCCTGGTGATAGAAGCTGTTCAACAGTCTGATGGTAATAGAAGCTGTTCAACAGTCTGGTAATAGAAGCTGTTTAACAGTCTGATGGTAATAGAAGCTGTTCAACAGTCTGATGGCCTGGTGACAGAAGCTGTTCAACAGTCTGATGGTAATAGAAGCTGTTTAACAGTCTGATGGCCTGGTGATAGAAGCTGTTCAACAGTCTGATGGTCTGGTAATAGAAGCTGTTCAACAGTCTGATGGTCTGGTGATAGAAGCTGTTCAACAGTCTGATGGTAATAGAAGCTGTTCAACAGTCTGATGTTGATAGAAGCTGTTCAACAGTCTGATGTTGATAGAAGCTGTTCAACAGTCTGATGGTAATAGAAGCTGTTCAACAGTCTGGTAATAGAAGCTGTTTAACAGTCTGATGGCCTGGTGATAGAAGCTGTTCAACAGTCTGATGGCCTGGTGATAGAAGCTGTTCAACAGTCTGATGGTCTGGTAATAGAAGCTGTTCAACAGTCTGATGGTCTGGTGATAGAAGCTGTTCAACAGTCTGATGGTAATAGAAGCTGTTCAACAGTCTGATGTTGATAGAAGCTGTTCAACAGTCTGATGGTAATAGAAGCTGTTCAACAGTCTGATGGTAATAGAAGCTGTTTAACAGTCTGATGGTAATAGAAGCTGTTCAACAGTCTGATGGCCTGGTGACAGAAGCTGTTTAACAGTCTGATGGTAATAGAAGCTGTTTAACAGTCTGATGGTAATAGAAGCTGTTCAACAGTCTGATGGTCTGGTAATAGAAGCTGTTCAACAGTCTGATGGTAATAGAAGCTGTTCAACAGTCTGATGGTAATAGAAGCTGTTCAACAGTCTGATGGCTTGGTGATAGAAGCTGTTCAACAGTCTGATGGTAATAGAAGCTGTTCAACAGTCTGATGGCCTGGTGACAGAAGCTGTTCAACAGTCTGATGGTAATAGAAGCTGTTTAACAGTCTGATGGTAATAGAAGCTGTTCAACAGTCTGATGGTCTGGTAATAGAAGCTGTTCAACAGTCTGATGGTAATAGAAGCTGTTCAACAGTCTGATGGTAATAGAAGCTGTTCAACAGTCTGATGGCCTGGTGATAGAAGCTGTTCAACAGTCTGATGGTAATAGAAGCTGTTCAACAGTCTGATGGCCTGGTGATAGAAGCTGTTCAACATTCTAATGGCCTGGTGATAGAAGCTGTTCAACAGTCTGATGGTAATAGAAGCTGTTTAACAGTCTGATGGTAATAGAAGCTGTTCAACAGTCTGATGGCCTGGTGATAGAAGCTGTTCAACAGTCTGATGGTGATAGAAGCTGTTCAACAGTCTGATGGTAATAGAAGCTGTTCAACAGTCTGATGGCCAGGTGATAGAAGCTGTTCAACAGTCTGATGGTCTGGTAATAGAAGCTGTTCAACAGTCTGATGGCCTGGTGATAGAAGCTGTTCAACAGTCTGATGGTCTGGTAATAGAAGCTGTTCAACAGTCTGATGGTCTGGTGATAGAAGCTGTTCAACAGTCTGATGGTAATAGAAGCTGTTCAACAGTCTGATGTTGATAGAAGCTGTTCAACAGTCTGATGGTAATAGAAGCTGTTCAACAGTCTGATGGTAATAGAAGCTGTTCAACAGTCTGATGGCCTGGTGACATAAGCTGTTCAACAGTCTGATGGTAATAGAAGCTGTTTAACAGTCTGATGGTAATAGAAGCTGTTCAACAGTCTGATGGTCTGGTAATAGAAGCTGTTCAACAGTCTGATGGTAATAGAAGCTGTTCAACAGTCTGATGGTAATAGAAGCTGTTCAACAGTCTGATGGCCTGGTGATAGAAGCTGTTCAACAGTCTGATGGTAATAGAAGCTGTTCAACAGTTTGATGGCCTGGTGATAGAAGCTGTTCAACATTCTAATGGCCTGGTGATAGAAGCTGTTCAACAGTCTGATGGTAATAGAAGCTGTTTAACAGTCTGATGGTAATAGAAGCTGTTCAACAGTCTGATGGCCTGGTGATAGAAGCTGTTCAACAGTCTGATGGTAATAGAAGCTGTTCAACAGTCTGATGGTAATAGAAGCTGTTCAACAGTCTGATGGCCTGGTGATAGAAGCTGTTTAACAGTCTGATGGTAATAGAAGCTGTTCAACAGTCTGATGGTAATAGAAGCTGTTCAACAGTCTGATGGTAATAGAAGCTGTTCAACAGTCTGATGGCATGGTGATAGAAGCTGTTCAACAGTCTGATGGTGATAGAAGCTGTTCAACAGTCTGATGGCTTGGTGATAGAAGCTGTTCAACAGTCTGATGGTCTGGTAATAGAAGCTGTTCAACAGTCTGATGGCCTGGTGATAGAAGCTGTTCAACAGTCTGATGGTCTGGTAATAGAAGCTGTTCAACAGTCTCATGGTCTGGTGATAGAAGCTGTTCAACAGTCTGATGGTAATATAAGCTGTTCAACAGTCTGATGTTGATAGAAGCTGTTCAACAGTCTGATGTTGATAGAAGCTGTTCAACAGTCTGATGGTAATAGAAGCTGTTCAACAGTCTGGTAATAGAAGCTGTTTAACAGTCTGATGGTAATAGAAGCTGTTCAACAGTCTGATGGCCTGGTGACAGAAGCTGTTCAACAGTCTGATGGTAATAGAAGCTGTTTAACAGTCTGATGGTAATAGAAGCTGTTTAACAGTCTGATGGTAATAGAAGCTGTTCAACAGTCTGATGGTCTGGTAATAGAAGCTGTTCAACAGTCTGATGGTAATAGAAGCTGTTCAAAAGTCTGATGGCCTGGTGATAGAAGCTGTTCAACAGTCTGATGGCCTGGTGATAGAAGCTGTTCAACATTCTAATGGCCTGGTGATAGAAGCTGTTCAACAGTCTGATGGTAATAGAAGCTGTTTAACAGTCTGATGGTAATAGAAGCTGTTCAACAGTCTGATGGCCTGGTGATAGAAGCTGTTTAACAGTCTGATGGTAATAGAAGCTGTTCAACAGTCTGATGGTATAGAAGCTGTTCAACAGTCTGATGGTAATAGAAGCTGTTCAACAGTCTGATGGTAATAGAAGCTGTTCAACAGTCTGATGGTAATAGAAGCTGTTCAACAGTCTGATGGTGATAGAAGCTGTTCAACAGTCTGATGGTGATAGAAGCTGTTCAACAGTCTGATGGTAATAGAAGCTGTTCAACAGTCTGATGGCCTGGTAATAGAAGCTGTTCAACAGTCTGATGGCCTGGTGATAGAAGCTGTTCAACAGTCTGATGGTAATAGAAGCTGTTCAACAGTCTGATGGTGATAGAAGCTGTTCAACAGTCTGATGGTAATAGAAGCTGTTCAACAGTCTGATGGTCTGGTAATAGAAGCTGTTCAACAGTCTGATGGTCTGGTAATAGAAGCTGTTTAACAGTCTGATGGTAATAGAAGCTGTTTAACAGTCTGATGGTAATAGAAGCTGTTTAACAGTCTGATGGTAATAGAAGCTGTTCAACAGTCTGATGGCCTGGTGATAGAAGCTGTTCAACAGTCTGATGGTAATAGAAGCTGTTCAACAGTCTGATGGTAATAGAAGCTGTTCAACAGTCTGATGGTAATAGAAGCTGTTCAACAGTCTGATGGTAATAGAAGCTGTTCAACAGTCTGATGGTAATAGAAGCTGTTCAACAGTCTGATGGTAATAGAAGCTGTTCAACAGTCTGATGGTAATAGAAGCTTTTTAACAGTCTGATGGTCTGGTGATATAAGCTGTTCAACAGTCTGATGGTAATAGAAGCTGTTCAACAGTCTGATGGTGATAGAAGCTGTTCAACAGTCTGATGGTAATAGAAGCTGTTCAACAGTCTGATGGTCTGGTAATAGAAGCTGTTCAACAGTCTGATGGTCTGGTAATAGAAGCTGTTTAACAGTCTGATGGTAATAGAAGCTGTTCAACAGTCTGATGGTAATAGAAGCTTTTTAACAGTCTGATGGTCTGGTGATATAAGCTGTTCAACAGTCTGATGGTAATAGAAGCTGTTTAACAGTCTGATGGTCTGGTGATAGAAGCTGTTCAACATTCTAATGGCCTGGTGATAGAAGCTGTTCAACAGTCTGATGGTAATAGAAGCTGTTTAGCAGTCTGATGGTAATAGAAGCTGTTCAACAGTCTGATGGCCTGGTGATAGAAGCTGTTCAACAGTCTGATGGTAATAGAAGCTGTTCAACAGTCTGATGGTAATAGAAGCTGTTCAACAGTCTGATGGTAATAGAAGCTGTTCAACAGTCTGATGGTAATAGAAGCTGTTCAACAGTCTGATGGTAATAGAAGCTGTTCAACAGTCTGATGGCCTGGTGATAGAAGCTGTTCAACAGTCTGATGGTGATAGAAGCTGTTCAACAGTCTGATGGCTTGGTGATAGAAGCTGTTCAACAGTCTGATGGTAATAGAAGCTGTTCAACAGTCTGATGGCCTGGTGATAGAAGCTGTTCAACAGTCTGATGGTCTGGTAATAGAAGCTGTTCAACAGTCTGATGGCCTGGTGATAGAAGCTGTTCAACAGTCTGATGGTCTGGTAATAGAAGCTGTTCAACAGTCTGATGGTCTGGTGATAGAAGCTGTTCAACAGTCTGATGTTGATAGAAGCTGTTCAACAGTCTGATGGTAATAGAAGCTGTTCAACAGTCTGGTAATAGAAGCTGTTTAACAGTCTGATGGTAATAGAAGCTGTTCAACAGTCTGATGGCCTGGTGACAGAAGCTGTTCAACAGTCTGATGGTAATAGAAGCTGTTTAACAGTCTGATGGTAATAGAAGCTGTTCAACAGTCTGATGGTCTGGTAATAGAAGCTGTTCAACAGTCTGATGGTAATAGAAGCTGTTCAACAGTCTGATGGTAATAGAAGCTGTTCAACAGTCTGATGGTAATAGAAGCTGTTCAACAGTCTGATGGTAATAGAAGCTGTTCAACAGTCTGATGGCCTGGTGATAGAAGCTGTTCAACAGTCTGATGGTAATAGAAGCTGTTCAACAGTCTGATGGCCTGGTGATAGAAGCTGTTCAACATTCTAATGGCCTGGTGATAGAAGCTGTTCAACAGTCTGATGGTAATAGAAGCTGTTCGACAGTCTGATGGCCTGGTGATAGAAGCTGTTTAACAGTCTGATGGTAATAGAAGCTGTTCAACAGTCTGATGGTAATAGAAGCTGTTCAACAGTCTGATGGTAATAGAAGCTGTTCAACAGTCTGATGGTAATAGAAGCTGTTCAAAAGTCTGATGGTAATAGAAGCTTTTCAACAGTCTGATGGCCTGGTAATAGACGCTGTTCAACAGTCTGATGGCCTGGTGATAGAAGCTGTTCAACAGTCTGATGGTGATAGAAGCTGTTGAACAGTCTGATGGTAATAGAAGCTGTTCAACAGTCTGATGGCCTGGTAATAGAAGCTGTTCAACAGTCTGATGGCCTGGTGATAGAAGCTGTTCAACAGTCTGATGGTAATAGAAGCTGTTCAACAGTCTGATGGTGATAGAAGCTGTTCAACAGTCTGATGGTGATAGAAGCTGTTCAACAATCTGATGGTCTGGTAATAGAAGCTGTTCAACAGTCTGATGGTCTGGTAATAGAAGCTGTTTAACAGTCTGATGGTAATAGAAGCTGTTCAACAGTCTGATGGTAATAGAAGCTGTTCAACAGTCTGATGGTAATAGAAGCTGTTCAACAGTCTGATGGCCTGGTGATAGAAGCTGTTCAACAGTCTGATGGTAATAGAAGCTGCTCAACAGTCTGATGGTAATAGAAGCTGTTCAACAGTCTGATGGTAATAGAAGCTGTTCAACAGTCTGATGGTAATAGAAGCTGTTCAACAGTCTGATGGTAATAGAAGCTGTTCAACAGTCTGATGGCCTGGTGATAGAAGCTGTTCAACAGTCTGATGGTGATAGAAGCTGTTCAACAGTCTGATGGCTTGGTGATAGAAGCTGTTCAACAGTCTGATGGTCTGGTAATAGAAGCTGTTCAACAGTCTGATGGCCTGGTGATAGAAGCTGTTCAACAGTCTGATGGTCTGGTAATAGAAGCTGTTCAACAGTCTGATGGTCTGGTAATAGAAGCTGTTCAACAGTCTGATGGCCTGGTGATAGAAGCTGTTCAAAAGTCTGATGGTCTGGTAATAGAAGCTGTTCAACAGTCTGATGTTGATAGAAGCTGTTCAACAGTCTGATGGTAATAGAAGCTGTTCAACAGTCTGGTAATAGAAGCTGTTTAACAGTCTGATGGTAATAGAAGCTGTTCAACAGTCTGATGGCCTGGTGACAGAAGCTGTTCAACAGTCTGATGGTAATAGAAGCTGTTTAACAGTCTGATGGTAATAGAAGCTGTTCAACAGTCTGATGGTCTGGTAATAGAAGCTGTTCAACAGTCTGATGGTAATAGAAGCTGTTCAACAGTCTGATGGTAATAGAAGCTGTTCAACAGTCTGATGGTAATAGAAGCTGTTCAACAGTCTGATGGCCTGGTGATAGAAGCTGTTCAACAGTCTGATGGTAATAGAAGCTGTTCAACAGTCTGATGGCTTGGTGATAGAAGCTGTTCAACATTCTAATGGCCTGGTGATAGAAGCTGTTCAACAGTCTGATGGTAATAGAAGCTGTTTAACAGTCTGATGGTAATAGAAGCTGTTCAACAGTCTGATGGCCTGGTGATAGAAGCTGTTTAACAGTCTGATGGTAATAGAAGCTGTTCAACAGTCTGATGGTAATAGAAGCTGTTCAACAGTCTGATGGTAATAGAAGCTGTTCAACAGTCTGATGGTAATAGAAGCTGTTCAAAAGTCTGATGGTAATAGAAGCTTTTCAACAGTCTGATGGCCTGGTAATAGACGCTGTTCAACAGTCTGATGGCCTGGTGATAGAAGCTGTTCAACAGTCTGATGGTGATAGAAGCTGTTCAACAGTCTGATGGTAATAGAAGCTGTTCAACAGTCTGATGGCCTGGTGATAGAAGCTGTTTAACAGTCTGATGGTAATAGAAGCTGTTCAACAGTCTGATGGTAATAGAAGCTGTTCAACAGTGTGATGGTAATAGAAGCTGTTCAACAGTCTGATGGTAATAGAAGCTGTTCAACAGTCTGATGGTAATAGAAGCTGTTCAACAGTCTGATGGCCTGGTGATAGAAGCTGTTCAACAGTCTGATGGTAATAGAAGCTGTTCAACAGTCTGATGGCTTGGTGATAGAAGCTGTTCAACATTCTAATGGCCTGGTGATAGAAGCTGTTCAACAGTCTGATGGTAATAGAAGCTGTTTAACAGTCTGATGGTAATAGAAGCTGTTCAACAGTCTGATGGCCTGGTGATAGAAGCTGTTTAACAGTCTGATGGTAATAGAAGCTGTTCAACAGTCTGATGGTAATAGAAGCTGTTCAACAGTCTGATGGTAATAGAAGCTGTTCAACAGTCTGATGGTAATAGAAGCTGTTCAAAAGTCTGATGGTAATAGAAGCTTTTCAACAGTCTGATGGCCTGGTAATAGACGCTGTTCAACAGTCTGATGGCCTGGTGATAGAAGCTGTTCAACAGTCTGATGGTGATAGAAGCTGTTCAACAGTCTGATGGTAATAGAAGCTGTTCAACAGTCTGATGGCCTGGTAATAGAAGCTGTTCAACAGTCTGATGGTAATAGAAGCTGTTCAACAGTCTGATGGTGATAGAAGCTGTTCAACAGTCTGATGGTCTGGTAATAGAAGCTGTTTAACAGTCTGATGGTAATAGAAGCTGTTCAACAGTCTGATGGTAATAGAAGCTGTTCAACAGTCTGATGGTAATAGAAGCTGTTCAACAGTCTGATGGTAATAGAAGCTGTTCAACAGTCTGATGGTAATAGAAGCTGTTCAACAGTCTGATGGTAATAGAAGCTGTTCAACAGTCTGATGGTAATAGAAGCTGTTTAACAGTCTGATGGTCTGGTGATAGAAGCTGTTCAACAGTCTGATGGTAATAGAAGCTGTTCAACAGTCTGATGGCCTGGTAATAGAAGCTGTTCAACAGTCTGATGGCCTGGTGATAGAAGCTGTTCAACAGTCTGATGGTAATAGAAGCTGTTCAACAGTCTGATGGTGATAGAAGCTGTTCAACAATCTGATGGTCTGGTAATAGAAGCTGTTCAACAGTCTGATGGTAATAGAAGCTGTTCAACAGTCTGATGGTCTGGTAATAGAAGCTGTTTAACAGTCTGATGGTAATAGAAGCTGTTCAACAGTCTGATGGTAATAGAAGCTGTTCAACAGTCTGATGGTAATAGAAGCTGTTCAACAGTCTGATGGTAATAGAAGCTGTTCAACAGTCTGATGGTAATAGAAGCTGTTTAACAGTCTGATGGTCTGGTGATATAAGCTGTTCAACAGTCTGATGGTAATAGAAGCTGTTTAACAGTCTGATGGTCTGGTGATAGAAGCTGTTCAACATTCTAATGGCCTGGTGATAGAAGCTGTTCAACAGTCTGATGGTAATAGAAGCTGTTTAGCAGTCTGATGGTAATAGAAGCTGTTCAACAGTCTGATGGCCTGGTGATAGAAGCTGTTCAACAGTCTGATGGTAATAGAAGCTGTTCAACAGTCTGATGGCCTGGTGATAGAAGCTGTTTAACAGTCTGATGGTAATAGAAGCTGTTCAACAGTCTGATGGTAATAGAAGCTGTTCAACAGTCTGATGGTAATAGAAGCTGTTCAACAGTCTGATGGTAATAGAAGCTGTTCAACAGTCTGATGGCCTGGTGATAGAAGCTGTTCAACAGTCTGATGGTAATAGAAGCTGTTCAACAGTCTGATGGCCTGGTGATAGAAGCTGTTCAACAGTCTGATGGTCTGGTAATAGAAGCTGTTCAACAGTCTGATGGCCTGGTGATAGAAGCTGTTCAACAGTCTGATGGTCTGGTAATAGAAGCTGTTCAACAGTCTGATGGTCTGGTGATAGAAGCTGTTCAACAGTCTGATGGTAATAGAAGCTGTTCAACAGTCTGATGTTGATAGAAGCTGTTCAACAGTCTGATGGTAATAGAAGCTGTTCAACAGTCTGGTAATAGAAGCTGTTTAACAGTCTGATGGTAATAGAAGCTGTTCAACAGTCTGATGGCCTGGTGACAGAAGCTGTTCAACAGTCTGATGGTAATAGAAGCTGTTTAACAGTCTGATGGTAATAGAAGCTGTTCAACAGTCTGATGGCCTGGTGATAGAAGCTGTTCAACAGTCTGATGGTAATAGAAGCTGTTCAACAGTCTGATGGCCTGGTGATAGAAGCTGTTTAACAGTCTGATGGTAATAGAAGCTGTTCAACAGTCTGATGGTAATAGAAGCTGTTCAACAGTCTGATGGTAATAGAAGCTGTTCAACAGTCTGATGGTAATAGAAGCTGTTCAACAGTCTGATGGCCTGGTGATAGAAGCTGTTCAACAGTCTGATGGCTTGGTGATAGAAGCTGTTCAACAGTCTGATGGCTTGGTGATAGAAGCTGTTCAACAGTCTGATGGTAATAGAAGCTGTTCAACAGTCTGATGGCCTGGTGATAGAAGCTGTTCAACAGTCTGATGGTCTGGTAATAGAAGCTGTTCAACAGTCTGATGGCCTGGTGATAGAAGCTGTTCAACAGTCTGATGGTCTGGTAATAGAAGCTGTTCAACAGTCTGATGGTCTGGTGATAGAAGCTGTTCAACAGTCTGATGGTAATAGAAGCTGTTCAACAGTCTGATGTTGATAGAAGCTGTTCAACAGTCTGATGGTAATAGAAGCTGTTCAACAGTCTGGTAATAGAAGCTGTTTAACAGTCTGATGGTAATAGAAGCTGTTCAACAGTCTGATGGCCTGGTGACAGAAGCTGTTCAACAGTCTGATGGTAATAGAAGCTGTTTAACAGTCTGATGGTAATAGAAGCTGTTCAACAGTCTGATGGTCTGGTAATAGAAACTGTTCAACAGTCTGATGGTAATAGAAGCTGTTCAACAGTCTGATGGTAATAGAAGCTGTTCAACAGTCTGATGGTAATAGAAGCTGTTCAACAGTCTGATGGTAATAGAAGCTGTTCAACAGTCTGATGGTAATAGAAGCTATTCAACAGTCTGATGGTAATAGAAGCTGTTCAACAGTCTGATGGCCTGGTGATAGAAGCTGTTCAACAGTCTGATGGTAATAGAAGCTGTTCAACAGTCTGATGGCCTGGTGATAGAAGCTGTTCAACATTCTAATGGCCTGGTGATAGAAGCTGTTTAACAGTCTGATGGTAATAGAAGCTGTTCAACAGTCTGATGGCCTGGTGATAGAAGCTGTTTAACAGTCTGATGGTAATAGAAGCTGTTCAACAGTCTGATGGTAATAGAAGCTGTTCAACAGTCTGATGGTAATAGAAGCTGTTCAACAGTCTGATGGTAATAGAAGCTGTTCAAAAGTCTGATGGTAATAGAAGCTTTTCAACAGTCTGATGGCCTGGTAATAGACGCTGTTCAACAGTCTGATGGCCTGGTGATAGAAGCTGTTCAACAGTCTGATGGTGATAGAAGCTGTTCAACAGTCTGATGGTAATAGAAGCTGTTCAACAGTCTGATGGTGATAGAAGCTGTTCAACAATCTGATGGTCTGGTAATAGAAGCTGTTCAACAGTCTGATGGTCTGGTAATAGAAGCTGTTTAACAGTCTGATGGTAATAGAAGCTGTTCAACAGTCTGATGGTAATAGAAGCTGTTCAACAGTCTGATGGTAATAGAAGCTGTTCAACAGTCTGATGGTAATAGAAGCTGTTCAACAGTCTGATGGTAATAGAAGCTGTTCAACAGTCTGATGGTAATAGAAGCTGTTTAACAGTCTGATGGTCTGGTGATAGAAGCTGTTCAACAGTCTGATGGTGATAGAAGCTGTTCAACAGTCTGATGGTGATAGAAGCTGTTCAACAGTCTGATGGCCTGGTGATAGAAGCTGTTCAACAGTCTGATGGTAATAGAAGCTGTTCAACAGTCTGATGGTAATAGAAGCTGTTCAACAGTCTGATGGTAATAGAAGCTGTTCAACAGTCTGATGGTAATAGAAGCTGTTCAACAGTCTGATGGCCTGGTGATAGAAGCTGTTCAACAGTCTGATGGTGATAGAAGCTGTTCAACAGTCTGATGGCTTGGTGATAGAAGCTGTTCAACAGTCTGATGGTAATAGAAGCTGTTCAACAGTCTGATGGCCTGGTGATAGAAGCTGTTCAACAGTCTGATGGTCTGGTAATAGAAGCTGTTCAACAGTCTGATCGCCTGGTGATAGAAGCTGTTCAACAGTCTGATGGTCTGGTAATAGAAGCTGTTCAACAGTCTGATGGTCTGGTAATAGAAGCTGTTCAACAGTCTGATGGCCTGGTGATAGAATCTGTTCAACAGTCTGATGGCCTGGTGGTAGAAGCTGTTCAACAGTCTGATGTTGATAGAAGCTGTTCAACAGTCTGATGGTAATAGAAGCTGTTCAACAGTCTGGTAATAGAAGCTGTTTAACAGTCTGATGGTAATAGAAGCTGTTCAACAGTCTGATGGCCTGGTGACAGAAGCTGTTCAACAGTCTGATGGTAATAGAAGCTGTTCAACAGTCTGATGGCCTGGTGATAGAAGCTGTTCAACAGTCTGATGGTCTGGTAATAGAAGCTGTTCAACAGTCTGATGGCCTGGTGATAGAAGCTGTTCAACAGTCTGATGGTCTGGTAATAGAAGCTGTTCAACAGTCTGATGGTCTGGTAATAGAAGCTGTTCAACAGTCTGATGGTCTGGTAATAGAAGCTGTTCAACAGTCTGATGTTGATAGAAGCTGTTCAACAGTCTGATGGTAATAGAAGCTGTTCAACAGTCTGGTAATAGAAGCTGTTTAACAGTCTGATGGTAATAGAAGCTGTTCAACAGTCTGATGGCCTGGTGACAGAAGCTGTTCAACAGTCTGATGGTAATAGAAGCTGTTTAACAGTCTGATGGTAATAGAAGCTGTTCAACAGTCTGATGGTCTGGTAATAGAAGCTGTTCAACAGTCTGATGGTAATAGAAGCTGTTCAACAGTCTGATGGTAATAGAAGCTGTTTAACAGTCTGATGGTCTGGTGATAGAAGCTGTTCAACAGTCTGATGGTAATAGAAGCTGTTCAACAGTCTGATGGCCTGGTAATAGAAGCTGTTCAACAGTCTGATGGCCTGGTGATAGAAGCTGTTCAACAGTCTGATGGTAATAGAAGCTGTTCAACAGTCTGATGGTGATAGAAGCTGTTCAACAATCTGATGGTCTGGTAATAGAAGCTGTTCAACAGTCTGATGGTCTGGTAATAGAAGCTGTTTAACAGTCTGATGGTAATAGAAGCTGTTCAACAGTCTGATGGTAATAGAAGCTGTTCAACAGTCTGATGGTAATAGAAGCTGTTCAACAGTCTGATGGTAATAGAAGCTGTTCAACAGTCTGATGGTAATAGAAGCTGTTCAACAGTCTGATGGTAATAGAAGCTGTTTAACAGTCTGATGGTCTGGTGATAGAAGCTGTTCAACATTCTAATGGCCTGGTGATAGAAGCTGTTCAACAGTCTGATGGTAATAGAAGCTGTTTAGCAGTCTGATGGTAATAGAAGCTGTTCAACAGTCTGATGGCCTGGTGATAGAAGCTGTTCAACAGTCTGATGGTAATAGAAGCTGTTCAACAGTCTGATGGCCTGGTGATAGAAGCTGTTTAACAGTCTGATGGTAATAGAAGCTGTTCAACAGTCTGATGGTAATAGAAGCTGTTCAACAGTCTGATGGTAATAGAAGCTGTTCAACAGTCTGATGGTAATAGAAGCTGTTCAACAGTCTGATGGTAATAGAAGCTGTTCAACAGTCTGATGGCCTGGTGATAGAAGCTGTTCAACAGTCTGATGGTGATAGAAGCTGTTCAACAGTCTGATGGCTTGGTGATAGAAGCTGTTCAACAGTCTGATGGTAATAGAAGCTGTTCAACAGTCTGATGGCCTGGTGATAGAAGCTGTTCAACAGTCTGATGGTCTGGTAATAGAAGTTGTTCAACAGTCTGATGGCCTGGTGATAGAAGCTGTTCAACAGTCTGATGGTCTGGTAATAGAAGCTGTTCAACAGTCTGATGGTCTGGTGATAGAAGCTGTTCAACAGTCTGATGGTAATAGAAGCTGTTCAACAGTCTGATGTTGATAGAAGCTGTTCAACAGTCTGATGGTAATAGAAGCTGTTCAACAGTCTGGTAATAGAAGCTGTTTAACAGTCTGATGGTAATAGAAGCTGTTCAACAGTCTGATGGCCTGGTGACAGAAGCTGTTCAACAGTCTGATGGTAATAGAAGCTGTTTAACAGTCTGATGGTAATAGAAGCTGTTCAACAGTCTGATGGTCTGGTAATAGAAGCTGTTCAACAGTCTGATGGTAATAGAAGCTGTTCAACAGTCTGATGGTAATAGAAGCTGTTCAACAGTCTGATGGCCTGGTGATAGAAGCTGTTTAACAGTCTGATGGTAATAGAAGCTGTTCAACAGTCTGATGGTAATAGAAGCTGTTCAACAGTCTGATGGTAATAGAAGCTGTTCAACAGTCTGATGGTAATAGAAGCTGTTCAACAGTCTGATGGTAATAGAAGCTGTTCAACAGTCTGATGGCCTGGTGATAGAAGCTGTTCAACAGTCTGATGGTGATAGAAGCTGTTCAACAGTCTGATGGCTTGGTGATAGAAGCTGTTCAACAGTCTGATGGTAATAGAAGCTGTTCAACAGTCTGATGGCCTGGTGATAGAAGCTGTTCAACAGTCTGATGGTCTGGTAATAGAAGTTGTTCAACAGTCTGATGGCCTGGTGATAGAAGCTGTTCAACAGTCTGATGGTCTGGTAATAGAAGCTGTTCAACAGTCTGATGGTCTGGTGATAGAAGCTGTTCAACAGTCTGATGGTAATAGAAGCTGTTCAACAGTCTGATGTTGATAGAAGCTGTTCAACAGTCTGATGGTAATAGAAGCTGTTCAACAGTCTGGTAATAGAAGCTGTTTAACAGTCTGATGGTAATAGAAGCTGTTCAACAGTCTGATGGCCTGGTGACAGAAGCTGTTCAACAGTCTGATGGTAATAGAAGCTGTTTAACAGTCTGATGGTAATAGAAGCTGTTCAACAGTCTGATGGTCTGGTAATAGAAGCTGTTCAACAGTCTGATGGTAATAGAAGCTGTTCAACAGTCTGATGGTAATAGAAGCTGTTCAACAGTCTGATGGTAATAGAAGCTGTTCAACAGTCTGATGGCCTGGTGATAGAAGCTGTTCAACAGTCTGATGGTAATAGAAGCTGTTCAACAGTCTGATGGCCTGGTGATAGAAGCTGTTCAACATTCTAATGGCCTGGTGATAGAAGCTGTTCAACATTCTAATGGCCTGGTGATAGAAGCTGTTCAACAGTCTGATGGTAATAGAAGCTGTTTAACAGTCTGATGGTAATAGAAGCTGTTCAACAGTCTGATGGCCTGGTGATAGAAGCTGTTCAACAGTCTGATGGTAATAGAAGCTGTTCAACAGTCTGATGGCCTGGTGATAGAAGCTGTTCAACATTCTAATGGCCTGGTGATAGAAGCTGTTCAACAGTCTGATGGTAATAGAAGCTGTTTAACAGTCTGATGGTAATAGAAGCTGTTCAACAGTCTGATGGCCTGGTGATAGAAGCTGTTTAACAGTCTGATGGTAATAGAAGCTGTTCAACAGTCTGATGGTAATAGAAGCTGTTCAACAGTCTGATGGTAATAGAAGCTGTTCAACAGTCTGATGGTAATAGAAGCTGTTCAAAAGTCTGATGGTAATAGAAGCTTTTCAACAGTCTGATGGCCTGGTAATAGACGCTGTTCAACAGTCTGATGGCCTGGTGATAGAAGCTGTTCAACAGTCTGATGGTGATAGAAGCTGTTCAACAGTCTGATGGTAATAGAAGCTGTTCAACAGTCTGATGGTAATAGAAGCTGTTCAACAGTCTGATGGTAATAGAAGCTGTTCAACAGTCTGATGGTAATAGAAGCTGTTCAACAGTCTGATGGTAATAGAAGCTGTTTAACAGTCTGATGGTCTGGTGATAGAAGCTGTTCAACAGTCTGATGGTGATAGAAGCTGTTCAACAGTCTGATGGTGATAGAAGCTGTTCAACAGTCTGATGGCCTGGTGATAGAAGCTGTTCAACAGTCTGATGGTAATAGAAGCTGTTCAACAGTCTGATGGTAATAGAAGCTGTTCAACAGTCTGATGGTAATAGAAGCTGTTCAACAGTCTGATGGTAATAGAAGCTGTTCAACAGTCTGATGGCCTGGTGATAGAAGCTGTTCAACAGTCTGATGGTGATAGAAGCTGTTCAACAGTCTGATGGCTTGGTGATAGAAGCTGTTCAACAGTCTGATGGTAATAGAAGCTGTTCAACAGTCTGATGGCCTGGTGATAGAAGCTGTTCAACAGTCTGATGGTCTGGTAATAGAAGCTGTTCAACAGTCTGATCGCCTGGTGATAGAAGCTGTTCAACAGTCTGATGGTCTGGTAATAGAAGCTGTTCAACAGTCTGATGGTCTGGTAATAGAAGCTGTTCAACAGTCTGATGGCCTGGTGATAGAATCTGTTCAACAGTCTGATGGCCTGGTGGTAGAAGCTGTTCAACAGTCTGATGTTGATAGAAGCTGTTCAACAGTCTGATGGTAATAGAAGCTGTTCAACAGTCTGGTAATAGAAGCTGTTTAACAGTCTGATGGTAATAGAAGCTGTTCAACAGTCTGATGGCCTGGTGACAGAAGCTGTTCAACAGTCTGATGGTAATAGAAGCTGTTCAACAGTCTGATGGCCTGGTGATAGAAGCTGTTCAACAGTCTGATGGTCTGGTAATAGAAGCTGTTCAACAGTCTGATGGCCTGGTGATAGAAGCTGTTCAACAGTCTGATGGTCTGGTAATAGAAGCTGTTCAACAGTCTGATGGTCTGGTAATAGAAGCTGTTCAACAGTCTGATGGTCTGGTAATAGAAGCTGTTCAACAGTCTGATGTTGATAGAAGCTGTTCAACAGTCTGATGGTAATAGAAGCTGTTCAACAGTCTGGTAATAGAAGCTGTTTAACAGTCTGATGGTAATAGAAGCTGTTCAACAGTCTGATGGCCTGGTGACAGAAGCTGTTCAACAGTCTGATGGTAATAGAAGCTGTTTAACAGTCTGATGGTAATAGAAGCTGTTCAACAGTGTGATGGTCTGGTAATAGAAGCTGTTCAACAGTCTGATGGTAATAGAAGCTGTTCAACAGTCTGATGGTAATAGAAGCTGTTCAACAGTCTGATGGCCTGGTGATAGAAGCTGTTCAACAGTCTGATGGTAATAGAAGCTGTTCAACAGTCTGATGGCTTGGTGATAGAAGCTGTTCAACATTCTAATGGCCTGGTGATAGAAGCTGTTCAACAGTCTGATGGTAATAGAAGCTGTTTAACAGTCTGATGGTAATAGAAGCTGTTCAACAGTCTGATGGCCTGGTGATAGAAGCTGTTTAACAGTCTGATGGTAATAGAAGCTGTTCAACAGTCTGATGGTAATAGAAGCTATTCAACAGTCTGATGGTAATAGAAGCTGTTCAAAAGTCTGATGGTAATAGAAGCTTTTCAACAGTCTGATGGCCTGGTAATAGACGCTGTTCAACAGTCTGATGGCCTGGTGATAGAAGCTGTTCAACAGTCTGATGGTGATAGAAGCTGTTCAACAGTCTGATGGTAATAGAAGCTGTTCAACAGTCTGATGGCCTGGTAATAGAAGCTGTTCAACAGTCTGATGGCCTGGTGATAGAAGCTGTTCAACAGTCTGATGGTAATAGAAGCTGTTCAACAGTCTGATGGTGATAGAAGCTGTTCAACAATCTGATGGTCTGGTAATAGAAGCTGTTTAACAGTCTGATGGTAATAGAAGCTGTTCAACAGTCTGATGGTAATAGAAGCTGTTCAACAGTCTGATGGTAATAGAAGCTGTTCAACAGTCTGATGGTAATAGAAGCTGTTCAACAGTCTGATGGTAATAGAAGCTGTTCAACAGTCTGATGGTAATAGAAGCTGTTTAACAGTCTGATGGTCTGGTGATAGAAGCTGTTCAACAGTCTGATGGTAATAGAAGCTGTTCAACAGTCTGATGGCCTGGTAATAGAAGCTGTTCAACAGTCTGATGGCCTGGTGATAGAAGCTGTTCAACAGTCTGATGGTAATAGAAGCTGTTCAACAGTCTGATGGTGATAGAAGCTGTTCAACAATCTGATGGTCTGGTAATAGAAGCTGTTCAACAGTCTGATGGTCTGGTAATAGAAGCTGTTTAACAGTCTGATGGTAATAGAAGCTGTTCAACAGTCTGATGGTAATAGAAGCTGTTCAACAGTCTGATGGTAATAGAAGCTGTTCAACAGTCTGATGGTAATAGAAGCTGTTCAACAGTCTGATGGTAATAGAAGCTGTTCAACAGTCTGATGGTAATAGAAGCTGTTTAACAGTCTGATGGTCTGGTGATAGAAGCTGTTCAACATTCTAATGGCCTGGTGATAGAAGCTGTTCAACAGTCTGATGGTAATAGAAGCTGTTTAGCAGTCTGATGGTAATAGAAGCTGTTCAACAGTCTGATGGCCTGGTGATAGAAGCTGTTCAACAGTCTGATGGTAATAGAAGCTGTTCAACAGTCTGATGGCCTGGTGATAGAAGCTGTTTAACAGTCTGATGGTAATAGAAGCTGTTCAACAGTCTGATGGTAATAGAAGCTGTTCAACAGTCTGATGGTAATAGAAGCTGTTCAACAGTCTGATGGTAATAGAAGCTGTTCAACAGTCTGATGGTAATAGAAGCTGTTCAACAGTCTGATGGCCTGGTGATAGAAGCTGTTCAACAGTCTGATGGTGATAGAAGCTGTTCAACAGTCTGATGGCTTGGTGATAGAAGCTGTTCAACAGTCTGATGGTAATAGAAGCTGTTCAACAGTCTGATGGCCTGGTGATAGAAGCTGTTCAACAGTCTGATGGTCTGGTAATAGAAGTTGTTCAACAGTCTGATGGCCTGGTGATAGAAGCTGTTCAACAGTCTGATGGTCTGGTAATAGAAGCTGTTCAACAGTCTGATGGTCTGGTGATAGAAGCTGTTCAACAGTCTGATGGTAATAGAAGCTGTTCAACAGTCTGATGTTGATAGAAGCTGTTCAACAGTCTGATGGTAATAGAAGCTGTTCAACAGTCTGGTAATAGAAGCTGTTTAACAGTCTGATGGTAATAGAAGCTGTTCAACAGTCTGATGGCCTGGTGACAGAAGCTGTTCAACAGTCTGATGGTAATAGAAGCTGTTTAACAGTCTGATGGTAATAGAAGCTGTTCAACAGTCTGATGGTCTGGTAATAGAAGCTGTTCAACAGTCTGATGGTAATAGAAGCTGTTCAACAGTCTGATGGTAATAGAAGCTGTTCAACAGTCTGATGGCCTGGTGATAGAAGCTGTTTAACAGTCTGATGGTAATAGAAGCTGTTCAACAGTCTGATGGTAATAGAAGCTGTTCAACAGTCTGATGGTAATAGAAGCTGTTCAACAGTCTGATGGTAATAGAAGCTGTTCAACAGTCTGATGGTAATAGAAGCTGTTCAACAGTCTGATGGCCTGGTGATAGAAGCTGTTCAACAGTCTGATGGTGATAGAAGCTGTTCAACAGTCTGATGGCTTGGTGATAGAAGCTGTTCAACAGTCTGATGGTAATAGAAGCTGTTCAACAGTCTGATGGCCTGGTGATAGAAGCTGTTCAACAGTCTGATGGT
Source organism: Salmo salar (assembly GCF_965601325.2). Taxonomy (NCBI): domain Eukaryota; kingdom Metazoa; phylum Chordata; class Actinopteri; order Salmoniformes; family Salmonidae; genus Salmo; species Salmo salar. The sequence continues at coordinate 104,861,048 of NC_138305.1, forward strand.
CTGGTAATAGAAGTTGTTCAACAGTCTGATGGCCTGGTGATAGAAGCTGTTCAACAGTCTGATGGTCTGGTAATAGAAGCTGTTCAACAGTCTGATGGTCTGGTGATAGAAGCTGTTCAACAGTCTGATGGTAATAGAAGCTGTTCAACAGTCTGATGTTGATAGAAGCTGTTCAACAGTCTGATGGTAATAGAAGCTGTTCAACAGTCTGGTAATAGAAGCTGTTTAACAGTCTGATGGTAATAGAAGCTGTTCAACAGTCTGATGGCCTGGTGACAGAAGCTGTTCAACAGTCTGATGGTAATAGAAGCTGTTTAACAGTCTGATGGTAATAGAAGCTGTTCAACAGTCTGATGGTCTGGTAATAGAAGCTGTTCAACAGTCTGATGGTAATAGAAGCTGTTCAACAGTCTGATGGTAATAGAAGCTGTTCAACAGTCTGATGGTAATAGAAGCTGTTCAACAGTCTGATGGTAATAGAAGCTGTTCAACAGTCTGATGGCCTGGTGATAGAAGCTGTTCAACAGTCTGATGGTAATAGAAGCTGTTCAACAGTCTGATGGCCTGGTGATAGAAGCTGTTCAACATTCTAATGGCCTGGTGATAGAAGCTGTTCAACATTCTAATGGCCTGGTGATAGAAGCTGTTCAACAGTCTGATGGTAATAGAAGCTGTTTAACAGTCTGATGGTAATAGAAGCTGTTCAACAGTCTGATGGCCTGGTGATAGAAGCTGTTCAACAGTCTGATGGTAATAGAAGCTGTTCAACAGTCTGATGGCCTGGTGATAGAAGCTGTTCAACATTCTAATGGCCTGGTGATAGAAGCTGTTCAACAGTCTGATGGTAATAGAAGCTGTTTAACAGTCTGATGGTAATAGAAGCTGTTCAACAGTCTGATGGCCTGGTGATAGAAGCTGTTTAACAGTCTGATGGTAATAGAAGCTGTTCAACAGTCTGATGGTAATAGAAGCTGTTCAACAGTCTGATGGTAATAGAAGCTGTTCAACAGTCTGATGGTAATAGAAGCTGTTCAAAAGTCTGATGGTAATAGAAGCTTTTCAACAGTCTGATGGCCTGGTAATAGACGCTGTTCAACAGTCTGATGGCCTGGTGATAGAAGCTGTTCAACAGTCTGATGGTGATAGAAGCTGTTCAACAGTCTGATGGTAATAGAAGCTGTTCAACAGTCTGATGGCCTGGTAATAGAAGCTGTTCAACAGTCTGATGGTAATAGAAGCTGTTTAGCAGTCTGATGGTAATAGAAGCTGTTCAACAGTCTGATGGCCTGGTGATAGAAGCTGTTCAACAGTCTGATGGTAATAGAAGCTGTTCAACAGTCTGATGGCCTGGTGACAGAAGCTGTTTAACAGTCTGATGGTAATAGAAGCTGTTCAACAGTCTGATGGTAATAGAAGCTGTTCAACAGTCTGATGGTAATAGAAGCTGTTCAACAGTCTGATGGTAATAGAAGCTGTTCAACAGTCTGATGGCCTGGTGATAGAAGCTGTTCAACAGTCTGATGGTGATAGAAGCTGTTCAACAGTCTGATGGCTTGGTGATAGAAGCTGTTCAACAGTCTGATGGTAATAGAAGCTGTTCAACAGTCTGATGGTCTGGTAATAGAAGATGTTCAACAGTCTGATGGCCTGGTGATAGAAGCTGTTCAACAGTCTGATGGTCTGGTAATAGAAGCTGTTCAACAGTCTGATGGTCTGGTGATAGAAGCTGTTCAACAGTCTGGTAATAGAAGCTGTTTAACAGTCTGATGGTAATAGAAGCTGTTCAACAGTCTGATGGCCTGGTGACAGAAGCTGTTCAACAGTCTGATGGTAATAGAAGCTGTTCAACAGTCTGATGTTGATAGAAGCTGTTCAACAGTCTGATGGTAATAGAAGCTGTTCAACAGTCTGGTAATAGAAGCTGTTTAACAGTCTGATGGTAATAGAAGCTGTTCAACAGTCTGATGGCCTGGTGACAGAAGCTGTTCAACAGTCTGATGGTAATAGAAGCTGTTTAACAGTCTGATGGTAATAGAAGCTGTTCAACAGTCTGATGGTCTGGTAATAGAAACTGTTCAACAGTCTGATGGTAATAGAAGCTGTTCAACAGTCTGATGGTAATAGAAGCTGTTCAACAGTCTGATGGTAATAGAAGCTGTTCAACAGTCTGATGGTAATAGAAACTGTTCAACAGTCTGATGGTAATAGAAGCTGTTCAACAGTCTGATGGCCTGGTGATAGAAGCTGTTCAACAGTCTGATGGTAATAGAAGCTGTTCAACAGTCTGATGGCCTGGTGATAGAAGCTGTTCAACATTCTAATGGCCTGGTGATAGAAGCTGTTCAACAGTCTGATGGTAATAGAAGCTGTTTAACAGTCTGATGGTAATAGAAGCTGTTCAACAGTCTGATGGCCTGGTGATAGAAGCTGTTTAACAGTCTGATGGTAATAGAAGCTGTTCAACAGTCTGATGGTAATAGAAGCTGTTCAACAGTCTGATGGTAATAGAAGCTGTTCAACAGTCTGATGGTAATAGAAGCTGTTCAAAAGTCTGATGGTAATAGAAGCTTTTCAACAGTCTGATGGCCTGGTAATAGACGCTGTTCAACAGTCTGATGGCCTGGTGATAGAAGCTGTTCAACAGTCTGATGGTGATAGAAGCTGTTCAACAGTCTGATGGTAATAGAAGCTGTTCAACAGTCTGATGGTGATAGAAGCTGTTCAACAATCTGATGGTCTGGTAATAGAAGCTGTTCAACAGTCTGATGGTAATAGAAGCTGTTCAACAGTCTGATGGTAATAGAAGCTGTTCAACAGTCTGATGGTGATAGAAGCTGTTCAACAATCTGATGGTCTGGTAATAGAAGCTGTTTAACAGTCTGATGGTCTGGTGATAGAAGCTGTTCAACAGTCTGATGGTAATAGAAGCTGTTCAACAGTCTGATGGCCTGGTAATAGAAGCTGTTCAACAGTCTGATGGCCTGGTGATAGAAGCTGTTCAACAGTCTGATGGTAATATAAGCTGTTCAACAGTCTGATGGTGATAGAAGCTGTTCAACAATCTGATGGTCTGGTAATAGAAGCTGTTCAACAGTCTGATGGTCTGGTAATAGAAGCTGTTCAACAATCTGATGGTAATAGAAGCTGTTCAACAGTCTGATGGTAATAGAAGCTGTTCAACAGTCTGATGGTAATAGAAGCTGTTCAACAGTCTGATGGTAATAGAAGCTGTTCAACAGTCTGATGGTAATAGAAGCTGTTCAACAGTCTGATGGTAATAGAAGCTGTTTAACAGTCTGATGGTCTGGTGATATAAGCTGTTCAACAGTCTGATGGTAATAGAAGCTGTTTAACAGTCTGATGGTCTGGTGATAGAAGCTGTTCAACATTCTAATGGCCTGGTGATAGAAGCTGTTCAACAGTCTGATGGTAATAGAAGCTGTTTAGCAGTCTGATGGTAATAGAAGCTGTTCAACAGTCTGATGGCCTGGTGATAGAAGCTGTTCAACAGTCTGATGGTAATAGAAGCTGTTCAACAGTCTGATGGCCTGGTGATAGAAGCTGTTTAACAGTCTGATGGTAATAGAAGCTGTTCAACAGTCTGATGGTAATAGAAGCTGTTCAACAGTCTGATGGTAATAGAAGCTGTTCAACAGTCTGATGGTAATAGAAGCTGTTCAACAGTCTGATGGTAATAGAAGCTGTTCAACAGTCTGATGGCTTGGTGATAGAAGCTGTTCAACAGTCTGATGGTAATAGAAGCTGTTCAACAGTCTGATGGCCTGGTGATAGAAGCTGTTCAACAGTCTGATGGTCTGGTAATAGAAGTTGTTCAACAGTCTGATGGCCTGGTGATAGAAGCTGTTCAACAGTCTGATGGTCTGGTAATAGAAGCTGTTCAACAGTCTGATGGTCTGGTGATAGAAGCTGTTCAACAGTCTGATGGTAATAGAAGCTGTTCAACAGTCTGATGTTGATAGAAGCTGTTCAACAGTCTGATGGTAATAGAAGCTGTTCAACAGTCTGGTAATAGAAGCTGTTTAACAGTCTGATGGTAATAGAAGCTGTTCAACAGTCTGATGGCCTGGTGACAGAAGCTGTTCAACAGTCTGATGGTAATAGAAGCTGTTTAACAATCTGATGGTAATAGAAGCTGTTCAACAGTCTGATGGTCTGGTAATAGAAGCTGTTCAACAGTCTGATGGTAATAGAAGCTGTTCAACAGTCTGATGGTAATAGAAGCTGTTCAACAGTCTGATGGTAATAGAAGCTGTTCAACAGTCTGATGGCCTGGTGATAGAAGCTGTTTAACAGTCTGATGGTAATAGAAGCTGTTCAACAGTCTGATGGTAATAGAAGCTGTTCAACAGTCTGATGGTAATAGAAGCTGTTCAACAGTCTGATGGTAATAGAAGCTGTTCAACAGTCTGATGGCCTGGTGATAGAAGCTGTTCAACAGTCTGATGGTGATAGAAGCTGTTCAACAGTCTGATGGCTTGGTGATAGAAGCTGTTCAACAGTCTGATGGTAATAGAAGCTGTTCAACAGTCTGATGGTCTGGTAATAGAAGATGTTCAACAGTCTGATGGCCTGGTGATAGAAGCTGTTCAACAGTCTGATGGTCTGGTAATAGAAGCTGTTCAACAGTCTGATGGTCTGGTGATAGAAGCTGTTCAACAGTCTGGTAATAGAAGCTGTTTAACAGTCTGATGGTAATAGAAGCTGTTCAACAGTCTGATGGCCTGGTGACAGAAGCTGTTCAACAGTCTGATGGTAATAGAAGCTGTTCAACAGTCTGATGTTGATAGAAGCTGTTCAACAGTCTGATGGTAATAGAAGCTGTTCAACAGTCTGGTAATAGAAGCTGTTTAACAGTCTGATGGTAATAGAAGCTGTTCAACAGTCTGATGGCCTGGTGACAGAAGCTGTTCAACAGTCTGATGGTAATAGAAGCTGTTTAACAGTCTGATGGTAATAGAAGCTGTTCAACAGTCTGATGGTCTGGTAATAGAAACTGTTCAACAGTCTGATGGTAATAGAAGCTGTTCAACAGTCTGATGGTAATAGAAGCTGTTCAACAGTCTGATGGTAATAGAAGCTGTTCAACAGTCTGATGGTAATAGAAACTGTTCAACAGTCTGATGGTAATAGAAGCTGTTCAACAGTCTGATGGCCTGGTGATAGAAGCTGTTCAACAGTCTGATGGTAATAGAAGCTGTTCAACAGTCTGATGGCCTGGTGATAGAAGCTGTTCAACATTCTAATGGCCTGGTGATAGAAGCTGTTCAACAGTCTGATGGTAATAGAAGCTGTTTAACAGTCTGATGGTAATAGAAGCTGTTCAACAGTCTGATGGCCTGGTGATAGAAGCTGTTTAACAGTCTGATGGTAATAGAAGCTGTTCAACAGTCTGATGGTAATAGAAGCTGTTCAACAGTCTGATGGTAATAGAAGCTGTTCAACAGTCTGATGGTAATAGAAGCTGTTCAAAAGTCTGATGGTAATAGAAGCTTTTCAACAGTCTGATGGCCTGGTAATAGACGCTGTTCAACAGTCTGATGGCCTGGTGATAGAAGCTGTTCAACAGTCTGATGGTGATAGAAGCTGTTCAACAGTCTGATGGTAATAGAAGCTGTTCAACAGTCTGATGGTGATAGAAGCTGTTCAACAATCTGATGGTCTGGTAATAGAAGCTGTTCAACAGTCTGATGGTAATAGAAGCTGTTCAACAGTCTGATGGTAATAGAAGCTGTTCAACAGTCTGATGGTGATAGAAGCTGTTCAACAATCTGATGGTCTGGTAATAGAAGCTGTTTAACAGTCTGATGGTCTGGTGATAGAAGCTGTTCAACAGTCTGATGGTAATAGAAGCTGTTCAACAGTCTGATGGCCTGGTAATAGAAGCTGTTCAACAGTCTGATGGCCTGGTGATAGAAGCTGTTCAACAGTCTGATGGTAATAGAAGCTGTTCAACAGTCTGATGGTGATAGAAGCTGTTCAACAATCTGATGGTCTGGTAATAGAAGCTGTTCAACAGTCTGATGGTCTGGTAATAGAAGCTGTTTAACAGTCTGATGGTAATAGAAGCTGTTCAACAGTCTGATGGTAATAGAAGCTGTTCAACAGTCTGATGGTAATAGAAGCTGTTCAACAGTCTGATGGTAATAGAAGCTGTTCAACAGTCTGATGGTAATAGAAGCTGTTCAACAGTCTGATGGTAATAGAAGCTGTTTAACAGTCTGATGGTCTGGTGATATAAGCTGTTCAACAGTCTGATGGTAATAGAAGCTGTTTAACAGTCTGATGGTCTGGTGATAGAAGCTGTTCAACATTCTAATGGCCTGGTGATAGAAGCTGTTCAACAGTCTGATGGTAATAGAAGCTGTTTAGCAGTCTGATGGTAATAGAAGCTGTTCAACAGTCTGATGGCCTGGTGATAGAAGCTGTTCAACAGTCTGATGGTAATAGAAGCTGTTCAACAGTCTGATGGCCTGGTGATAGAAGCTGTTTAACAGTCTGATGGTAATAGAAGCTGTTCAACAGTCTGATGGTAATAGAAGCTGTTCAACAGTCTGATGGTAATAGAAGCTGTTCAACAGTCTGATGGTAATAGAAGCTGTTCAACAGTCTGATGGTAATAGAAGCTGTTCAACAGTCTGATGGCTTGGTGATAGAAGCTGTTCAACAGTCTGATGGTAATAGAAGCTGTTCAACAGTCTGATGGCCTGGTGATAGAAGCTGTTCAACAGTCTGATGGTCTGGTAATAGAAGTTGTTCAACAGTCTGATGGCCTGGTGATAGAAGCTGTTCAACAGTCTGATGGTCTGGTAATAGAAGCTGTTCAACAGTCTGATGGTCTGGTGATAGAAGCTGTTCAACAGTCTGATGGTAATAGAAGCTGTTCAACAGTCTGATGTTGATAGAAGCTGTTCAACAGTCTGATGGTAATAGAAGCTGTTCAACAGTCTGGTAATAGAAGCTGTTTAACAGTCTGATGGTAATAGAAGCTGTTCAACAGTCTGATGGCCTGGTGACAGAAGCTGTTCAACAGTCTGATGGTAATAGAAGCTGTTTAACAATCTGATGGTAATAGAAGCTGTTCAACAGTCTGATGGTCTGGTAATAGAAGCTGTTCAACAGTCTGATGGTAATAGAAGCTGTTCAACAGTCTGATGGTAATAGAAGCTGTTCAACAGTCTGATGGTAATAGAAGCTGTTCAACAGTCTGATGGCCTGGTGATAGAAGCTGTTCAACAGTCTGATGGTAATAGAAGCTGTTCAACAGTCTGATGGCCTGGTGATAGAAGCTGTTCAACATTCTAATGGCCTGGTGATAGAAGCTGTTCAACATTCTAATGGCCTGGTGATAGAAGCTGTTCAACAGTCTGATGGTAATAGAAGCTGTTTAACAGTCTGATGGTAATAGAAGCTGTTCAACAGTCTGATGGCCTGGTGATAGAAGCTGTTCAACAGTCTGATGGTAATAGAAGCTGTTCAACAGTCTGATGGCCTGGTGATAGAAGCTGTTCAACATTCTAATGGCCTGGTGATAGAAGCTGTTCAACAGTCTGATGGTAATAGAAGCTGTTTAACAGTCTGATGGTAATAGAAGCTGTTCAACAGTCTGATGGCCTGGTGATAGAAGCTGTTTAACAGTCTGATGGTAATAGAAGCTGTTCAACAGTCTGATGGTAATAGAAGCTGTTCAACAGTCTGATGGTAATAGAAGCTGTTCAACAGTCTGATGGTAATAGAAGCTGTTCAAAAGTCTGATGGTAATAGAAGCTTTTCAACAGTCTGATGGCCTGGTAATAGACGCTGTTCAACAGTCTGATGGCCTGGTGATAGAAGCTGTTCAACAGTCTGATGGTGATAGAAGCTGTTCAACAGTCTGATGGTAATAGAAGCTGTTCAACAGTCTGATGGCCTGGTAATAGAAGCTGTTCAACAGTCTGATGGTAATAGAAGCTGTTTAGCAGTCTGATGGTAATAGAAGCTGTTCAACAGTCTGATGGCCTGGTGATAGAAGCTGTTCAACAGTCTGATGGTAATAGAAGCTGTTCAACAGTCTGATGGCCTGGTGATAGAAGCTGTTTAACAGTCTGATGGTAATAGAAGCTGTTCAACAGTCTGATGGTAATAGAAGCTGTTCAACAGTCTGATGGTAATAGAAGCTGTTCAACAGTCTGATGGTAATAGAAGCTGTTCAACAGTCTGATGGCCTGGTGATAGAAGCTGTTCAACAGTCTGATGGTGATAGAAGCTGTTCAACAGTCTGATGGCTTGGTGATAGAAGCTGTTCAACAGTCTGATGGTAATAGAAGCTGTTCAACAGTCTGATGGCCTGGTGATAGAAGCTGTTCAACAGTCTGATGGTCTGGTAATAGAAGATGTTCAACAGTCTGATGGCCTGGTGATAGAAGCTGTTCAACAGTCTGATGGTCTGGTAATAGAAGCTGTTCAACAGTCTGATGGTCTGGTGATAGAAGCTGTTCAACAGTCTGGTAATAGAAGCTGTTTAACAGTCTGATGGTAATAGAAGCTGTTCAACAGTCTGATGGCCTGGTGACAGAAGCTGTTCAACAGTCTGATGGTAATAGAAGCTGTTCAACAGTCTGATGTTGATAGAAGCTGTTCAACAGTCTGATGGTAATAGAAGCTGTTCAACAGTCTGGTAATAGAAGCTGTTTAACAGTCTGATGGTAATAGAAGCTGTTCAACAGTCTGATGGCCTGGTGACAGAAGCTGTTCAACAGTCTGATGGTAATAGAAGCTGTTTAACAGTCTGATGGTAATAGAAGCTGTTCAACAGTCTGATGGTCTGGTAATAGAAACTGTTCAACAGTCTGATGGTAATAGAAGCTGTTCAACAGTCTGATGGTAATAGAAGCTGTTCAACAGTCTGATGGTAATAGAAGCTGTTCAACAGTCTGATGGTAATAGAAGCTGTTCAACAGTCTGATGGTAATAGAAGCTGTTCAACAGTCTGATGGCCTGGTGATAGAAGCTGTTCAACAGTCTGATGGTAATAGAAGCTGTTCAACAGTCTGATGGCCTGGTGATAGAAGCTGTTCAACATTCTAATGGCCTGGTGATAGAAGCTGTTCAACAGTCTGATGGTAATAGAAGCTGTTTAACAGTCTGATGGTAATAGAAGCTGTTCAACAGTCTGATGGCCTGGTGATAGAAGCTGTTTAACAGTCTGATGGTAATAGAAGCTGTTCAACAGTCTGATGGTAATAGAAGCTGTTCAACAGTCTGATGGTAATAGAAGCTGTTCAACAGTCTGATGGTAATAGAAGCTGTTCAAAAGTCTGATGGTAATAGAAGCTTTTCAACAGTCTGATGGCCTGGTAATAGAAGCTGTTCAACAGTCTGATGGTGATAGAAGCTGTTCAACAGTCTGATGGTAATAGAAGCTGTTCAACAGTCTGATGGTGATAGAAGCTGTTCAACAATCTGATGGTCTGGTAATAGAAGCTGTTCAACAGTCTGATGGTCTGGTAATAGAAGCTGTTTAACAGTCTGATGGTAATAGAAGCTGTTCAACAGTCTGATGGTAATAGAAGCTGTTCAACAGTCTGATGGTAATAGAAGCTGTTCAACAGTCTGATGGTAATAGAAGCTGTTCAACAGTCTGATGGTAATAGAAGCTGTTCAACAGTCTGATGGTAATAGAAGCTGTTTAACAGTCTGATGGTCTGGTGATAGAAGCTGTTCAACAGTCTGATGGTGATAGAAGCTGTTCAACAGTCTGATGGTGATAGAAGCTGTTCAACAGTCTGATGGCCTGGTGATAGAAGCTGTTCAACAGTCTGATGGTAATAGAAGCTGTTCAACAGTCTGATGGTAATAGAAGCTGTTCAACAGTCTGATGGTAATAGAAGCTGTTCAACAGTCTGATGGTAATAGAAGCTGTTCAACAGTCTGATGGCCTGGTGATAGAAGCTGTTCAACAGTCTGATGGTGATAGAAGCTGTTCAACAGTCTGATGGCTTGGTGATAGAAGCTGTTCAACAGTCTGATGGTAATAGAAGCTGTTCAACAGTCTGATGGCCTGGTGATAGAAGCTGTTCAACAGTCTGATGGTCTGGTAATAGAAGCTGTTCAACAGTCTGATGGCCTGGTGATAGAAGCTGTTCAACAGTCTGATGGTCTGGTAATAGAAGCTGTTCAACAGTCTGATGGTCTGGTAATAGAAGCTGTTCAACAGTCTGATGGCCTGGTGATAGAAGCTGTTCAACAGTCTGATGGTCTGGTAATAGAAGCTGTTCAACAGTCTGATGTTGATAGAAGCTGTTCAACAGTCTGATGGTAATAGAAGCTGTTCAACAGTCTGGTAATAGAAGCTGTTTAACAGTCTGATGGTAATAGAAGCTGTTCAACAGTCTGATGGCCTGGTGACAGAAGCTGTTCAACAGTCTGATGGTAATAGAAGCTGTTCAACAGTCTGATGGCTTGGTGATAGAAGCTGTTCAACAGTCTGATGGTAATAGAAGCTGTTCAACAGTCTGATGGTAATAGAAGCTGTTCAACAGTCTGATGGTAATAGAAGCTGTTCAATAGTCTGATGGTAATAGAAGCTGTTCAACAGTCTGATGGCCTGGTGATAGAAGCTGTTCAACAGTCTGATGGTGATAGAAGCTATTCAACAGTCTGATGGCTTGGTGATAGAAGCTGTTCAACAGTCTGATGGTAATAGAAGCTGTTCAACAGTCTGATGGCCTGGTGATAGAAGCTGTTCAACATTCTAATGGCCTGGTGATAGAAGCTGTTCAACAGTCTGATGGTAATAGAAGCTGTTTAACAGTCTGATGGTAATAGAAGCTGTTCAACAGTCTGATGGCCTGGTGATAGAAGCTGTTTAACAGTCTGATGGTAATAGAAGCTGTTCAACAGTCTGATGGTAATAGAAGCTGTTCAACAGTCTGATGGTAATAGAAGCTGTTCAACAGTCTGATGGTAATAGAAGCTGTTCAAAAGTCTGATGGTAATAGAAGCTTTTCAACAGTCTGATGGCCTGGTAATAGAAGCTGTTCAACAGTCTGATGGCCTGGTGATAGAAGCTGTTCAACAGTCTGATGGTGATAGAAGCTGTTCAACAGTCTGATGGTAATAGAAGCTGTTCAACAGTCTGATGGTGATAGAAGCTGTTCAACAATCTGATGGTCTGGTAATAGAAGCTGTTCAACAGTCTGATGGTCTGGTAATAGAAGCTGTTTAACAGTCTGATGGTAATAGAAGCTGTTCAACAGTCTGATGGTAATAGAAGCTGTTCAACAGTCTGATGGTAATAGAAGCTGTTCAACAGTCTGATGGTAATAGAAGCTGTTCAACAGTCTGATGGTAATAGAAGCTGTTCAACAGTCTGATGGTAATAGAAGCTGTTCAACAGTCTGATGGTAATAGAAGCTGTTTAACAGTCTGATGGTCTGGTGATAGAAGCTGTTCAACAGTCTGATGGTGATAGAAGCTGTTCAACAGTCTGATGGTGATAGAAGCTGTTCAACAGTCTGATGGCCTGGTGATAGAAGCTGTTCAACAGTCTGATGGTAATAGAAGCTGTTCAACAGTCTGATGGTAATAGAAGCTGTTCAACAGTCTGATGGTAATAGAAGCTGTTCAACAGTCTGATGGTAATAGAAGCTGTTCAACAGTCTGATGGCCTGGTGATAGAAGCTGTTCAACAGTCTGATGGTGATAGAAGCTGTTCAACAGTCTGATGGCTTGGTGATAGAAGCTGTTCAACAGTCTGATGGTAATAGAAGCTGTTCAACAGTCTGATGGCCTGGTGATAGAAGCTGTTCAACAGTCTGATGGTCTGGTAATAGAAGCTGTTCAACAGTCTGATGGCCTGGTGATAGAAGCTGTTCAACAGTCTGATGGTCTGGTAATAGAAGCTGTTCAACAGTCTGATGGTCTGGTAATAGAAGCTGTTCAACAGTCTGATGGCCTGGTGATAGAAGCTGTTCAACAGTCTGATGGTCTGGTAATAGAAGCTGTTCAACAGTCTGATGTTGATAGAAGCTGTTCAACAGTCTGATGGTAATAGAAGCTGTTCAACAGTCTGGTAATAGAAGCTGTTTAACAGTCTGATGGTAATAGAAGCTGTTCAACAGTCTGATGGCCTGGTGACAGAAGCTGTTCAACAGTCTGATGGTAATAGAAGCTGTTCAACAGTCTGATGGCTTGGTGATAGAAGCTGTTCAACAGTCTGATGGTAATAGAAGCTGTTCAACAGTCTGATGGTAATAGAAGCTGTTCAACAGTCTGATGGTAATAGAAGCTGTTCAATAGTCTGATGGTAATAGAAGCTGTTCAACAGTCTGATGGCCTGGTGATAGAAGCTGTTCAACAGTCTGATGGTGATAGAAGCTATTCAACAGTCTGATGGCTTGGTGATAGAAGCTGTTCAACAGTCTGATGGTAATAGAAGCTGTTCAACAGTCTGATGGCCTGGTGATAGAAGCTGTTCAACAGTCTGATGGTCTGGTAATAGAAGCTGTTCAACAGTCTGATGGCCTGGTGATAGAAGCTGTTCAACAGTCTGATGGTCTGGTAATAGAAGCTGTTCAACAGTCTGATGGTCTGGTAATAGAAGCTGTTCAACAGTCTGATGGCCTGGTGATAGAATCTGTTCAACAGTCTGATGGTCTGGTAATAGAAGCTGTTCAACAGTCTGATGTTGATAGAAGCTGTTCAACAGTCTGATGGTAATAGAAGCTGTTCAACAGTCTGGTAATAGAAGCTGTTTAACAGTCTGATGGTAATAGAAGCTGTTCAACAGTCTGATGGCCTGGTGACAGAAGCTGTTCAACAGTCTGATGGTAATAGAAGCTGTTCAACAGTCTGATGGCTTGGTGATAGAAGCTGTTCAACAGTCTGATGGTAATAGAAGCTGTTCAACAGTCTGATGGCCTGGTGATAGAAGCTGTTCAACAGTCTGATGGTCTGGTAATAGAAGCTGTTCAACAGTCTGATGGCCTGGTGATAGAAGCTGTTCAACAGTCTGATGGTCTGGTAATAGAAGCTGTTCAACAGTCTGATGGTCTGGTAATAGAAGCTGTTCAACAGTCTGATGGCCTGGTGATAGAAGCTGTTCAACAGTCTGATGGTAATAGAAGCTGTTCAACAGTCTGATGGCTTGGTGATAGAAGCTGTTCAACATTCTAATGGCCTGGTGATAGAAGCTGTTCAACAGTCTGATGGTAATAGAAGCTGTTTAACAGTCTGATGGTAATAGAAGCTGTTCAACAGTCTGATGGTCTGGTAATAGAAGCTGTTCAACAGTCTGATGGTAATAGAAGCTGTTCAACAGTCTGATGGTAATAGAAGCTGTTCAACAGTCTGATGGTAATAGAAGCTGTTCAACAGTCTGATGGCCTGGTGATAGAAGCTGTTCAACAGTCTGATGGTAATAGAAGCTGTTCAACAGTCTGATGGCTTGGTGATAGAAGCTGTTCAACATTCTAATGGCCTTTTGATAGAAGCTGTTCAACAGTCTGATGGTAATAGAAGCTGTTTAACAGTCTGATGGTAATAGAAGCTGTTCAACAGTCTGATGGCCTGGTGATAGAAGCTGTTTAACAGTCTGATGGTAATAGAAGCTGTTCAACAGTCTGATGGTAATAGAAGCTGTTCAACAGTCTGATGGTAATAGAAGCTGTTCAACAGTCTGATGGTAATAGAAGCTGTTCAAAAGTCTGATGGTAATAGAAGCTTTTCAACAGTCTGATGGCCTGGTAATAGACGCTGTTCAACAGTCTGATGGCCTGGTGATAGAAGCTGTTCAACAGTCTGATGGTGATAGAAGCTGTTCAACAGTCTGATGGTAATAGAAACTGTTCAACAGTCTGATGGCCTGGTAATAGAAGCTGTTCAACAGTCTGATGGCCTGGTGATAGAAGCTGTTCAACAGTCTGATGGTAATAGAAGCTGTTCAACAGTCTGATGGTGATAGAAGCTGTTCAACAATCTGATGGTCTGGTAATAGAAGCTGTTTAACAGTCTGATGGTAATAGAAGCTGTTCAACAGTCTGATGGTAATAGAAGCTGTTCAACAGTCTGATGGTAATAGAAGCTGTTCAACAGTCTGATGGTAATAGAAGCTGTTCAACAGTCTGATGGTAATAGAAGCTGTTCAACAGTCTGATGGTAATAGAAGCTGTTTAACAGTCTGATGGTCTGGTGATAGAAGCTGTTCAACAGTCTGATGGCCTGGTAATAGAAGCTGTTCAACAGTCTGATGGCCTGGTGATAGAAGCTGTTCAACAGTCTGATGGTAATAGAAGCTGTTCAACAGTCTGATGGTGATAGAAGCTGTTCAACAATCTGATGGTCTGGTAATAGAAGCTGTTCAACAGTCTGATGGTCTGGTAATAGAAGCTGTTTAACAGTCTGATGGTAATAGAAGCTGTTCAACAGTCTGATGGTAATAGAAGCTGTTCAACAGTCTGATGGTAATAGAAGCTGTTCAACAGTCTGATGGTAATAGAAGCTGTTCAACAGTCTGATGGTAATAGAAGCTGTTCAACAGTCTGATGGTAATAGAAGCTGTTTAACAGTCTGATGGTCTGGTGATATAAGCTGTTCAACAGTCTGATGGTAATAGAAGCTGTTTAACAGTCTGATGGTCTGGTTATAGAAGCTGTTCAACATTCTAATGGCCTGGTGATAGAAGCTGTTCAACAGTCTGATGGTAATAGAAGCTGTTTAGCAGTCTGATGGTAATAGAAGCTGTTCAACAGTCTGATGGCCTGGTGATAGAAGCTGTTCAACAGTCTGATGGTCTGGTAATAGAAGCTGTTCAACAGTCTGATGGTCTGGTAATAGAAGCTGTTCAACAGTCTGATGGCCTGGTGATAGAAGCTGTTCAACAGTCTGATGGTCTGGTAATAGAAGCTGTTCAACAGTCTGATGTTGATAGAAGCTGTTCAACAGTCTGATGGTAATAGAAGCTGTTCAACAGTCTGGTAATAGAAGCTGTTTAACAGTCTGATGGTAATAGAAGCTGTTCAACAGTCTGATGGCCTGGTGACAGAAGCTGTTCAACAGTCTGATGGTAATAGAAGCTGTTCAACAGTCTGATGGCTTGGTGATAGAAGCTGTTCAACAGTCTGATGGTAATAGAAGCTGTTCAACAGTCTGATGGTAATAGAAGCTGTTCAACAGTCTGATGGTAATAGAAGCTGTTCAATAGTCTGATGGTAATAGAAGCTGTTCAACAGTCTGATGGCCTGGTGATAGAAGCTGTTCAACAGTCTGATGGTGATAGAAGCTATTCAACAGTCTGATGGCTTGGTGATAGAAGCTGTTCAACAGTCTGATGGTAATAGAAGCTGTTCAACAGTCTGATGGCCTGGTGATAGAAGCTGTTCAACAGTCTGATGGTCTGGTAATAGAAGCTGTTCAACAGTCTGATGGCCTGGTGATAGAAGCTGTTCAACAGTCTGATGGTCTGGTAATAGAAGCTGTTCAACAGTCTGATGGTCTGGTAATAGAAGCTGTTCAACAGTCTGATGGCCTGGTGATAGAATCTGTTCAACAGTCTGATGGTCTGGTAATAGAAGCTGTTCAACAGTCTGATGTTGATAGAAGCTGTTCAACAGTCTGATGGTAATAGAAGCTGTTCAACAGTCTGGTAATAGAAGCTGTTTAACAGTCTGATGGTAATAGAAGCTGTTCAACAGTCTGATGGCCTGGTGACAGAAGCTGTTCAACAGTCTGATGGTAATAGAAGCTGTTCAACAGTCTGATGGCTTGGTGATAGAAGCTGTTCAACAGTCTGATGGTAATAGAAGCTGTTCAACAGTCTGATGGCCTGGTGATAGAAGCTGTTCAACAGTCTGATGGTCTGGTAATAGAAGCTGTTCAACAGTCTGATGGCCTGGTGATAGAAGCTGTTCAACAGTCTGATGGTCTGGTAATAGAAGCTGTTCAACAGTCTGATGGTCTGGTAATAGAAGCTGTTCAACAGTCTGATGGCCTGGTGATAGAAGCTGTTCAACAGTCTGATGGTAATAGAAGCTGTTCAACAGTCTGATGGCTTGGTGATAGAAGCTGTTCAACATTCTAATGGCCTGGTGATAGAAGCTGTTCAACAGTCTGATGGTAATAGAAGCTGTTTAACAGTCTGATGGTAATAGAAGCTGTTCAACAGTCTGATGGTCTGGTAATAGAAGCTGTTCAACAGTCTGATGGTAATAGAAGCTGTTCAACAGTCTGATGGTAATAGAAGCTGTTCAACAGTCTGATGGTAATAGAAGCTGTTCAACAGTCTGATGGCCTGGTGATAGAAGCTGTTCAACAGTCTGATGGTAATAGAAGCTGTTCAACAGTCTGATGGCTTGGTGATAGAAGCTGTTCAACATTCTAATGGCCTTTTGATAGAAGCTGTTCAACAGTCTGATGGTAATAGAAGCTGTTTAACAGTCTGATGGTAATAGAAGCTGTTCAACAGTCTGATGGCCTGGTGATAGAAGCTGTTTAACAGTCTGATGGTAATAGAAGCTGTTCAACAGTCTGATGGTAATAGAAGCTGTTCAACAGTCTGATGGTAATAGAAGCTGTTCAACAGTCTGATGGTAATAGAAGCTGTTCAAAAGTCTGATGGTAATAGAAGCTTTTCAACAGTCTGATGGCCTGGTAATAGACGCTGTTCAACAGTCTGATGGCCTGGTGATAGAAGCTGTTCAACAGTCTGATGGTGATAGAAGCTGTTCAACAGTCTGATGGTAATAGAAACTGTTCAACAGTCTGATGGCCTGGTAATAGAAGCTGTTCAACAGTCTGATGGCCTGGTGATAGAAGCTGTTCAACAGTCTGATGGTAATAGAAGCTGTTCAACAGTCTGATGGTGATAGAAGCTGTTCAACAATCTGATGGTCTGGTAATAGAAGCTGTTTAACAGTCTGATGGTAATAGAAGCTGTTCAACAGTCTGATGGTAATAGAAGCTGTTCAACAGTCTGATGGTAATAGAAGCTGTTCAACAGTCTGATGGTAATAGAAGCTGTTCAACAGTCTGATGGTAATAGAAGCTGTTCAACAGTCTGATGGTAATAGAAGCTGTTTAACAGTCTGATGGTCTGGTGATAGAAGCTGTTCAACAGTCTGATGGCCTGGTAATAGAAGCTGTTCAACAGTCTGATGGCCTGGTGATAGAAGCTGTTCAACAGTCTGATGGTAATAGAAGCTGTTCAACAGTCTGATGGTGATAGAAGCTGTTCAACAATCTGATGGTCTGGTAATAGAAGCTGTTCAACAGTCTGATGGTCTGGTAATAGAAGCTGTTTAACAGTCTGATGGTAATAGAAGCTGTTCAACAGTCTGATGGTAATAGAAGCTGTTCAACAGTCTGATGGTAATAGAAGCTGTTCAACAGTCTGATGGTAATAGAAGCTGTTCAACAGTCTGATGGTAATAGAAGCTGTTCAACAGTCTGATGGTAATAGAAGCTGTTTAACAGTCTGATGGTCTGGTGATATAAGCTGTTCAACAGTCTGATGGTAATAGAAGCTGTTTAACAGTCTGATGGTCTGGTTATAGAAGCTGTTCAACATTCTAATGGCCTGGTGATAGAAGCTGTTCAACAGTCTGATGGTAATAGAAGCTGTTTAGCAGTCTGATGGTAATAGAAGCTGTTCAACAGTCTGATGGCCTGGTGATAGAAGCTGTTCAACAGTCTGATGGTCTGGTAATAGAAGCTGTTCAACAGTCTGATGGTCTGGTAATAGAAGCTGTTCAACAGTCTGATGGCCTGGTGATAGAAGCTGTTCAACAGTCTGATGGTCTGGTAATAGAAGCTGTTCAACAGTCTGATGTTGATAGAAGCTGTTCAACAGTCTGATGGTAATAGAAGCTGTTCAACAGTCTGGTAATAGAAGCTGTTTAACAGTCTGATGGTAATAGAAGCTGTTCAACAGTCTGATGGCCTGGTGACAGAAGCTGTTCAACAGTCTGATGGTAATAGAAGCTGTTCAACAGTCTGATGGTAATAGAAGCTGTTCAACAGTCTGATGGCCTGGTGATAGAAGCTGTTCAACAGTCTGATGGTGATAGAAGCTGTTCAACAGTCTGATGGCTTGGTGATAGAAGCTGTTCAACAGTCTGATGGTAATAGAAGCTGTTCAACAATCTGATGGCCTGGTGATAGAAGCTGTTCAACAGTCTGATGGTCTGGTAATAGAAGCTGTTCAACAGTCTGATGGCCTGGTGATAGAAGCTGTTCAACAGTCTGATGGTCTGGTAATAGAAGCTGTTCAACAGTCTGATGGTCTGGTAATAGAAGCTGTTCAACAGTCTGATGGCCTGGTGATAGAATCTGTTCAACAGTCTGATGGTCTGGTAATAGAAGCTGTTCAACAGTCTGATGTTGATAGAAGCTGTTCAACAGTCTGATGGTAATAGAAGCTGTTCAACAGTCTGGTAATAGAAGCTGTTTAACAGTCTGATGGTAATAGAAGCTGTTCAACAGTCTGATGGCCTGGTGACAGAAGCTGTTCAACAGTCTGATGGTAATAGAAGCTGTTCAACAGTCTGATGGCTTGGTGATAGAAGCTGTTCAACAGTCTGATGGTAATAGAAGCTGTTCAACAGTCTGATGGCCTGGTGATAGAAGCTGTTCAACAGTCTGATGGTCTGGTAATAGAAGCTGTTCAACAGTCTGATGGCCTGGTGATAGAAGCTGTTCAACAGTCTGATGGTCTGGTAATAGAAGCTGTTCAACAGGCTGATGGTCTGGTAATAGAAGCTGTTCAACAGTCTGATGGCCTGGTGATAGAAGCTGTTCAACAGTCTGATGGTCTGGTAATAGAAGCTGTTCAACAGTCTGATGTTGATAGAAGCTGTTCAACAGTCTGATGGTAATAGAAGCTGTTCAACAGTCTGGTAATAGAAGCTGTTTAACAGTCTGATGGTCTGGTGATAGAAGCTGTTCAACATTCTAATGGCCTGGTGATAGAAGCTGTTCAACAGTCTGATGGTAATAGAAGCTGTTTAGCAGTCTGATGTTAATAGAAGCTGTTCAACAGTCTGATGGCCTGGTGATAGAAGCTGTTCAACAGTCTGATGGTAATAGAAGCTGTTCAACAGTCTGATGGCCTGGTGATAGAAGCTGTTTAACAGTCTGATGGTAATAGAAGCTGTTCAACAGTCTGATGGTAATAGAAGCTGTCCAACAGTCTGATGGTAATACAAGCTGTTCAACAGTCTGATGGTAATAGAAGCTGTTCAACAGTCTGATGGTAATAGAAGCTGTTCAACAGTCTGATGGCCTGGTGATAGAAGCTGTTCAACAGTCTGATGGTGATAGAAGCTGTTCAACAGTCTGATGGCTTGGTGATAGAAGCTGTTCAACAGTCTGATGGTAATAGAAGCTGTTCAACAGTCTGATGGCCTGGTGATAGAAGCTGTTCAACAGTCTGATGGTCTGGTAATAGAAGCTGTTCAACAGTCTGATGGCCTGGTGATAGAAGCTGTTCAACAGTCTGATGGTCTGGTAATAGAAGCTGTTCAACAGTCTGATGGTCTGGTGATAGAAGCTGTTCAACAGTCTGATGGTAATAGAAGCTGTTCAACAGTCTGATGTTGATAGAAGCTGTTCAACAGTCTGATGGTAATAGAAGCTGTTCAACAGTCTGATGGTAATAGAAGCTGTTCAACAGTCTGATGGTAATAGAAGCTGTTTAACAGTCTGATGGTCTGGTGATATAAGCTGTTCAACAGTCTGATGGTAATAGAAGCTGTTTAACAGTCTGATGGTCTGGTTATAGAAGCTGTTCAACATTCTAATGGCCTGGTGATAGAAGCTGTTCAACAGTCTGATGGTAATAGAAGCTGTTTAGCAGTCTGATGGTAATAGAAGCTGTTCAACAGTCTGATGGCCTGGTGATAGAAGCTGTTCAACAGTCTGATGGTCTGGTAATAGAAGCTGTTCAACAGTCTGATGGTCTGGTAATAGAAGCTGTTCAACAGTCTGATGGCCTGGTGATAGAAGCTGTTCAACAGTCTGATGGTCTGGTAATAGAAGCTGTTCAACAGTCTGATGTTGATAGAAGCTGTTCAACAGTCTGATGGTAATAGAAGCTGTTCAACAGTCTGGTAATAGAAGCTGTTCAACAGTCTGATGGCCTGGTGACAGAAGCTGTTCAACAGTCTGATGGTAATAGAAGCTGTTCAACAGTCTGATGGCTTGGTGATAGAAGCTGTTCAACAGTCTGATGGTAATAGAAGCTGTTCAACAGTCTGATGGTAATAGAAGCTGTTCAACAGTCTGATGGTAATAGAAGCTGTTCAATAGTCTGATGGTAATAGAAGCTGTTCAACAGTCTGATGGCCTGGTGATAGAAGCTGTTCAACAGTCTGATGGTGATAGAAGCTATTCAACAGTCTGATGGCTTGGTGATAGAAGCTGTTCAACAGTCTGATGGTAATAGAAGCTGTTCAACAGTCTGATGGCCTGGTGATAGAAGCTGTTCAACAGTCTGATGGTCTGGTAATAGAAGCTGTTCAACAGTCTGATGGCCTGGTGATAGAAGCTGTTCAACAGTCTGATGGTCTGGTAATAGAAGCTGTTCAACAGTCTGATGGTCTGGTAATAGAAGCTGTTCAACAGTCTGATGGCCTGGTGATAGAATCTGTTCAACAGTCTGATGGTCTGGTAATAGAAGCTGTTCAACAGTCTGATGTTGATAGAAGCTGTTCAACAGTCTGATGGTAATAGAAGCTGTTCAACAGTCTGGTAATAGAAGCTGTTTAACAGTCTGATGGTAATAGAAGCTGTTCAACAGTCTGATGGCCTGGTGACAGAAGCTGTTCAACAGTCTGATGGTAATAGAAGCTGTTCAACAGTCTGATGGCCTGGTGATAGAAGCTGTTCAACAGTCTGATGGTAATAGAAGCTGTTCAACAGTCTGATGGCTTGGTGATAGAAGCTGTTCAACATTCTAATGGCCTGGTGATAGAAGCTGTTCAACAGTCTGATGGTAATAGAAGCTGTTTAACAGTCTGATGGTAATAGAAGCTGTTCAACAGTCTGATGGTCTGGTAATAGAAGCTGTTCAACAGTCTGATGGTAATAGAAGCTGTTCAACAGTCTGATGGTAATAGAAGCTGTTCAACAGTCTGATGGTAATAGAAGCTGTTCAACAGTCTGATGGCCTGGTGATAGAAGCTGTTCAACAGTCTGATGGTAATAGAAGCTGTTCAACAGTCTGATGGCTTGGTGATAGAAGCTGTTCAACATTCTAATGGCCTTTTGATAGAAGCTGTTCAACAGTCTGATGGTAATAGAAGCTGTTTAACAGTCTGATGGTAATAGAAGCTGTTCAACAGTCTGATGGCCTGGTGATAGAAGCTGTTTAACAGTCTGATGGTAATAGAAGCTGTTCAACAGTCTGATGGTAATAGAAGCTGTTCAACAGTCTGATGGTAATAGAAGCTGTTCAACAGTCTGATGGTAATAGAAGCTGTTCAAAAGTCTGATGGTAATAGAAGCTTTTCAACAGTCTGATGGCCTGGTAATAGACGCTGTTCAACAGTCTGATGGCCTGGTGATAGAAGCTGTTCAACAGTCTGATGGTGATAGAAGCTGTTCAACAGTCTGATGGTAATAGAAACTGTTCAACAGTCTGATGGCCTGGTAATAGAAGCTGTTCAACAGTCTGATGGCCTGGTGATAGAAGCTGTTCAACAGTCTGATGGTAATAGAAGCTGTTCAACAGTCTGATGGTGATAGAAGCTGTTCAACAATCTGATGGTCTGGTAATAGAAGCTGTTTAACAGTCTGATGGTAATAGAAGCTGTTCAACAGTCTGATGGTAATAGAAGCTGTTCAACAGTC
This sequence comes from Salmo salar, assembly GCF_965601325.2. Lineage (NCBI taxonomy): Eukaryota > Metazoa > Chordata > Actinopteri > Salmoniformes > Salmonidae > Salmo > Salmo salar. The sequence goes on from NC_138305.1 coordinate 104,882,888, forward strand.
TGATGGTAATAGAAGCTGTTCAACAGTCTGATGGTAATAGAAGCTGTTCAACAGTCTGATGGTAATAGAAGCTGTTCAACAGTCTGATGGTAATAGAAGCTGTTTAACAGTCTGATGGTCTGGTGATAGAAGCTGTTCAACAGTCTGATGGCCTGGTAATAGAAGCTGTTCAACAGTCTGATGGCCTGGTGATAGAAGCTGTTCAACAGTCTGATGGTAATAGAAGCTGTTCAACAGTCTGATGGTGATAGAAGCTGTTCAACAATCTGATGGTCTGGTAATAGAAGCTGTTCAACAGTCTGATGGTCTGGTAATAGAAGCTGTTTAACAGTCTGATGGTAATAGAAGCTGTTCAACAGTCTGATGGTAATAGAAGCTGTTCAACAGTCTGATGGTAATAGAAGCTGTTCAACAGTCTGATGGTAATAGAAGCTGTTCAACAGTCTGATGGTAATAGAAGCTGTTCAACAGTCTGATGGTAATAGAAGCTGTTTAACAGTCTGATGGTCTGGTGATATAAGCTGTTCAACAGTCTGATGGTAATAGAAGCTGTTTAACAGTCTGATGGTCTGGTTATAGAAGCTGTTCAACATTCTAATGGCCTGGTGATAGAAGCTGTTCAACAGTCTGATGGTAATAGAAGCTGTTTAGCAGTCTGATGGTAATAGAAGCTGTTCAACAGTCTGATGGCCTGGTGATAGAAGCTGTTCAACAGTCTGATGGTCTGGTAATAGAAGCTGTTCAACAGTCTGATGGTCTGGTAATAGAAGCTGTTCAACAGTCTGATGGCCTGGTGATAGAAGCTGTTCAACAGTCTGATGGTCTGGTAATAGAAGCTGTTCAACAGTCTGATGTTGATAGAAGCTGTTCAACAGTCTGATGGTAATAGAAGCTGTTCAACAGTCTGGTAATAGAAGCTGTTTAACAGTCTGATGGTAATAGAAGCTGTTCAACAGTCTGATGGCCTGGTGACAGAAGCTGTTCAACAGTCTGATGGTAATAGAAGCTGTTCAACAGTCTGATGGTAATAGAAGCTGTTCAACAGTCTGATGGCCTGGTGATAGAAGCTGTTCAACAGTCTGATGGTGATAGAAGCTGTTCAACAGTCTGATGGCTTGGTGATAGAAGCTGTTCAACAGTCTGATGGTAATAGAAGCTGTTCAACAGTCTGATGGCCTGGTGATAGAAGCTGTTCAACAGTCTGATGGTCTGGTAATAGAAGCTGTTCAACAGTCTGATGGCCTGGTGATAGAAGCTGTTCAACAGTCTGATGGTCTGGTAATAGAAGCTGTTCAACAGTCTGATGGTCTGGTAATAGAAGCTGTTCAACAGTCTGATGGCCTGGTGATAGAATCTGTTCAACAGTCTGATGGTCTGGTAATAGAAGCTGTTCAACAGTCTGATGTTGATAGAAGCTGTTCAACAGTCTGATGGTAATAGAAGCTGTTCAACAGTCTGGTAATAGAAGCTGTTTAACAGTCTGATGGTAATAGAAGCTGTTCAACAGTCTGATGGCCTGGTGACAGAAGCTGTTCAACAGTCTGATGGTAATAGAAGCTGTTCAACAGTCTGATGGCTTGGTGATAGAAGCTGTTCAACAGTCTGATGGTAATAGAAGCTGTTCAACAGTCTGATGGCCTGGTGATAGAAGCTGTTCAACAGTCTGATGGTCTGGTAATAGAAGCTGTTCAACAGTCTGATGGCCTGGTGATAGAAGCTGTTCAACAGTCTGATGGTCTGGTAATAGAAGCTGTTCAACAGGCTGATGGTCTGGTAATAGAAGCTGTTCAACAGTCTGATGGCCTGGTGATAGAAGCTGTTCAACAGTCTGATGGTCTGGTAATAGAAGCTGTTCAACAGTCTGATGTTGATAGAAGCTGTTCAACAGTCTGATGGTAATAGAAGCTGTTCAACAGTCTGGTAATAGAAGCTGTTTAACAGTCTGATGGTCTGGTGATAGAAGCTGTTCAACATTCTAATGGCCTGGTGATAGAAGCTGTTCAACAGTCTGATGGTAATAGAAGCTGTTTAGCAGTCTGATGGTAATAGAAGCTGTTCAACAGTCTGATGGCCTGGTGATAGAAGCTGTTCAACAGTCTGATGGTAATAGAAGCTGTTCAACAGTCTGATGGCCTGGTGATAGAAGCTGTTTAACAGTCTGATGGTAATAGAAGCTGTTCAACAGTCTGATGGTAATAGAAGCTGTCCAACAGTCTGATGGTAATACAAGCTGTTCAACAGTCTGATGGTAATAGAAGCTGTTCAACAGTCTGATGGTAATAGAAGCTGTTCAACAGTCTGATGGCCTGGTGATAGAAGCTGTTCAACAGTCTGATGGTGATAGAAGCTGTTCAACAGTCTGATGGCTTGGTGATAGAAGCTGTTCAACAGTCTGATGGTAATAGAAGCTGTTCAACAGTCTGATGGCCTGGTGATAGAAGCTGTTCAACAGTCTGATGGTCTGGTAATAGAAGCTGTTCAACAGTCTGATGGCCTGGTGATAGAAGCTGTTCAACAGTCTGATGGTCTGGTAATAGAAGCTGTTCAACAGTCTGATGGTCTGGTGATAGAAGCTGTTCAACAGTCTGATGGTAATAGAAGCTGTTCAACAGTCTGATGTTGATAGAAGCTGTTCAACAGTCTGATGGTAATAGAAGCTGTTCAACAGTCTGGTAATAGAAGCTGTTTAACAGTCTGATGGTAATAGAAGCTGTTCAACAGTCTGATGGCCTGGTGACAGAAGCTGTTCAACAGTCTGATGGTAATAGAAGCTGTTCAACAGTCTGATGGTAATAGAAGCTGTTCAACAGTCTGATGGTAATAGAAGCTGTTTAACAGTCTGATGGTCTGGTGATAGAAGCTGTTCAACAGTCTGATGGCCTGGTAATAGAAGCTGTTCAACAGTCTGATGGCCTGGTGATAGAAGCTGTTCAACAGTCTGATGGTAATAGAAGCTGTTCAACAGTCTGATGGTGATAGAAGCTGTTCAACAATCTGATGGTCTGGTAATAGAAGCTGTTCAACAGTCTGATGGTCTGGTAATAGAAGCTGTTTAACAGTCTGATGGTAATAGAAGCTGTTCAACAGTCTGATGGTAATAGAAGCTGTTCAACAGTCTGATGGTAATAGAAGCTGTTCAACAGTCTGATGGTAATAGAAGCTGTTCAACAGTCTGATGGTAATAGAAGCTGTTCAACAGTCTGATGGTAATAGAAGCTGTTTAACAGTCTGATGGTCTGGTGATATAAGCTGTTCAACAGTCTGATGGTAATAGAAGCTGTTTAACAGTCTGATGGTCTGGTTATAGAAGCTGTTCAACATTCTAATGGCCTGGTGATAGAAGCTGTTCAACAGTCTGATGGTAATAGAAGCTGTTTAGCAGTCTGATGGTAATAGAAGCTGTTCAACAGTCTGATGGCCTGGTGATAGAAGCTGTTCAACAGTCTGATGGTCTGGTAATAGAAGCTGTTCAACAGTCTGATGGTCTGGTAATAGAAGCTGTTCAACAGTCTGATGGCCTGGTGATAGAAGCTGTTCAACAGTCTGATGGTCTGGTAATAGAAGCTGTTCAACAGTCTGATGTTGATAGAAGCTGTTCAACAGTCTGATGGTAATAGAAGCTGTTCAACAGTCTGGTAATAGAAGCTGTTTAACAGTCTGATGGTAATAGAAGCTGTTCAACAGTCTGATGGCCTGGTGACAGAAGCTGTTCAACAGTCTGATGGTAATAGAAGCTGTTCAACAGTCTGATGGTAATAGAAGCTGTTCAACAGTCTGATGGCCTGGTGATAGAAGCTGTTCAACAGTCTGATGGTGATAGAAGCTGTTCAACAGTCTGATGGCTTGGTGATAGAAGCTGTTCAACAGTCTGATGGTAATAGAAGCTGTTCAACAATCTGATGGCCTGGTGATAGAAGCTGTTCAACAGTCTGATGGTCTGGTAATAGAAGCTGTTCAACAGTCTGATGGCCTGGTGATAGAAGCTGTTCAACAGTCTGATGGTCTGGTAATAGAAGCTGTTCAACAGTCTGATGGTCTGGTAATAGAAGCTGTTCAACAGTCTGATGGCCTGGTGATAGAATCTGTTCAACAGTCTGATGGTCTGGTAATAGAAGCTGTTCAACAGTCTGATGTTGATAGAAGCTGTTCAACAGTCTGATGGTAATAGAAGCTGTTCAACAGTCTGGTAATAGAAGCTGTTTAACAGTCTGATGGTAATAGAAGCTGTTCAACAGTCTGATGGCCTGGTGACAGAAGCTGTTCAACAGTCTGATGGTAATAGAAGCTGTTCAACAGTCTGATGGCTTGGTGATAGAAGCTGTTCAACAGTCTGATGGTAATAGAAGCTGTTCAACAGTCTGATGGCCTGGTGATAGAAGCTGTTCAACAGTCTGATGGTCTGGTAATAGAAGCTGTTCAACAGTCTGATGGCCTGGTGATAGAAGCTGTTCAACAGTCTGATGGTCTGGTAATAGAAGCTGTTCAACAGGCTGATGGTCTGGTAATAGAAGCTGTTCAACAGTCTGATGGCCTGGTGATAGAAGCTGTTCAACAGTCTGATGGTCTGGTAATAGAAGCTGTTCAACAGTCTGATGTTGATAGAAGCTGTTCAACAGTCTGATGGTAATAGAAGCTGTTCAACAGTCTGGTAATAGAAGCTGTTTAACAGTCTGATGGTCTGGTGATAGAAGCTGTTCAACATTCTAATGGCCTGGTGATAGAAGCTGTTCAACAGTCTGATGGTAATAGAAGCTGTTTAGCAGTCTGATGTTAATAGAAGCTGTTCAACAGTCTGATGGCCTGGTGATAGAAGCTGTTCAACAGTCTGATGGTAATAGAAGCTGTTCAACAGTCTGATGGCCTGGTGATAGAAGCTGTTTAACAGTCTGATGGTAATAGAAGCTGTTCAACAGTCTGATGGTAATAGAAGCTGTCCAACAGTCTGATGGTAATACAAGCTGTTCAACAGTCTGATGGTAATAGAAGCTGTTCAACAGTCTGATGGTAATAGAAGCTGTTCAACAGTCTGATGGCCTGGTGATAGAAGCTGTTCAACAGTCTGATGGTGATAGAAGCTGTTCAACAGTCTGATGGCTTGGTGATAGAAGCTGTTCAACAGTCTGATGGTAATAGAAGCTGTTCAACAGTCTGATGGCCTGGTGATAGAAGCTGTTCAACAGTCTGATGGTCTGGTAATAGAAGCTGTTCAACAGTCTGATGGCCTGGTGATAGAAGCTGTTCAACAGTCTGATGGTCTGGTAATAGAAGCTGTTCAACAGTCTGATGGTCTGGTGATAGAAGCTGTTCAACAGTCTGATGGTAATAGAAGCTGTTCAACAGTCTGATGTTGATAGAAGCTGTTCAACAGTCTGATGGTAATAGAAGCTGTTCAACAGTCTGATGGTAATAGAAGCTGTTCAACAGTCTGATGGTAATAGAAGCTGTTTAACAGTCTGATGGTCTGGTGATATAAGCTGTTCAACAGTCTGATGGTAATAGAAGCTGTTTAACAGTCTGATGGTCTGGTTATAGAAGCTGTTCAACATTCTAATGGCCTGGTGATAGAAGCTGTTCAACAGTCTGATGGTAATAGAAGCTGTTTAGCAGTCTGATGGTAATAGAAGCTGTTCAACAGTCTGATGGCCTGGTGATAGAAGCTGTTCAACAGTCTGATGGTCTGGTAATAGAAGCTGTTCAACAGTCTGATGGTCTGGTAATAGAAGCTGTTCAACAGTCTGATGGCCTGGTGATAGAAGCTGTTCAACAGTCTGATGGTCTGGTAATAGAAGCTGTTCAACAGTCTGATGTTGATAGAAGCTGTTCAACAGTCTGATGGTAATAGAAGCTGTTCAACAGTCTGGTAATAGAAGCTGTTCAACAGTCTGATGGCCTGGTGACAGAAGCTGTTCAACAGTCTGATGGTAATAGAAGCTGTTCAACAGTCTGATGGCTTGGTGATAGAAGCTGTTCAACAGTCTGATGGTAATAGAAGCTGTTCAACAGTCTGATGGTAATAGAAGCTGTTCAACAGTCTGATGGTAATAGAAGCTGTTCAATAGTCTGATGGTAATAGAAGCTGTTCAACAGTCTGATGGCCTGGTGATAGAAGCTGTTCAACAGTCTGATGGTGATAGAAGCTATTCAACAGTCTGATGGCTTGGTGATAGAAGCTGTTCAACAGTCTGATGGTAATAGAAGCTGTTCAACAGTCTGATGGCCTGGTGATAGAAGCTGTTCAACAGTCTGATGGTCTGGTAATAGAAGCTGTTCAACAGTCTGATGGCCTGGTGATAGAAGCTGTTCAACAGTCTGATGGTCTGGTAATAGAAGCTGTTCAACAGTCTGATGGTCTGGTAATAGAAGCTGTTCAACAGTCTGATGGCCTGGTGATAGAATCTGTTCAACAGTCTGATGGTCTGGTAATAGAAGCTGTTCAACAGTCTGATGTTGATAGAAGCTGTTCAACAGTCTGATGGTAATAGAAGCTGTTCAACAGTCTGGTAATAGAAGCTGTTTAACAGTCTGATGGTAATAGAAGCTGTTCAACAGTCTGATGGCCTGGTGACAGAAGCTGTTCAACAGTCTGATGGTAATAGAAGCTGTTCAACAGTCTGATGGCCTGGTGATAGAAGCTGTTCAACAGTCTGATGGTAATAGAAGCTGTTCAACAGTCTGATGGCTTGGTGATAGAAGCTGTTCAACATTCTAATGGCCTGGTGATAGAAGCTGTTCAACAGTCTGATGGTAATAGAAGCTGTTTAACAGTCTGATGGTAATAGAAGCTGTTCAACAGTCTGATGGTCTGGTAATAGAAGCTGTTCAACAGTCTGATGGTAATAGAAGCTGTTCAACAGTCTGATGGTAATAGAAGCTGTTCAACAGTCTGATGGTAATAGAAGCTGTTCAACAGTCTGATGGCCTGGTGATAGAAGCTGTTCAACAGTCTGATGGTAATAGAAGCTGTTCAACAGTCTGATGGCTTGGTGATAGAAGCTGTTCAACATTCTAATGGCCTTTTGATAGAAGCTGTTCAACAGTCTGATGGTAATAGAAGCTGTTTAACAGTCTGATGGTAATAGAAGCTGTTCAACAGTCTGATGGCCTGGTGATAGAAGCTGTTTAACAGTCTGATGGTAATAGAAGCTGTTCAACAGTCTGATGGTAATAGAAGCTGTTCAACAGTCTGATGGTAATAGAAGCTGTTCAACAGTCTGATGGTAATAGAAGCTGTTCAAAAGTCTGATGGTAATAGAAGCTTTTCAACAGTCTGATGGCCTGGTAATAGACGCTGTTCAACAGTCTGATGGCCTGGTGATAGAAGCTGTTCAACAGTCTGATGGTGATAGAAGCTGTTCAACAGTCTGATGGTAATAGAAACTGTTCAACAGTCTGATGGCCTGGTAATAGAAGCTGTTCAACAGTCTGATGGCCTGGTGATAGAAGCTGTTCAACAGTCTGATGGTAATAGAAGCTGTTCAACAGTCTGATGGTGATAGAAGCTGTTCAACAATCTGATGGTCTGGTAATAGAAGCTGTTTAACAGTCTGATGGTAATAGAAGCTGTTCAACAGTCTGATGGTAATAGAAGCTGTTCAACAGTCTGATGGTAATAGAAGCTGTTCAACAGTCTGATGGTAATAGAAGCTGTTCAACAGTCTGATGGTAATAGAAGCTGTTCAACAGTCTGATGGTAATAGAAGCTGTTTAACAGTCTGATGGTCTGGTGATAGAAGCTGTTCAACAGTCTGATGGCCTGGTAATAGAAGCTGTTCAACAGTCTGATGGCCTGGTGATAGAAGCTGTTCAACAGTCTGATGGTAATAGAAGCTGTTCAACAGTCTGATGGTGATAGAAGCTGTTCAACAATCTGATGGTCTGGTAATAGAAGCTGTTCAACAGTCTGATGGTCTGGTAATAGAAGCTGTTTAACAGTCTGATGGTAATAGAAGCTGTTCAACAGTCTGATGGTAATAGAAGCTGTTCAACAGTCTGATGGTAATAGAAGCTGTTCAACAGTCTGATGGTAATAGAAGCTGTTCAACAGTCTGATGGTAATAGAAGCTGTTCAACAGTCTGATGGTAATAGAAGCTGTTTAACAGTCTGATGGTCTGGTGATATAAGCTGTTCAACAGTCTGATGGTAATAGAAGCTGTTTAACAGTCTGATGGTCTGGTTATAGAAGCTGTTCAACATTCTAATGGCCTGGTGATAGAAGCTGTTCAACAGTCTGATGGTAATAGAAGCTGTTTAGCAGTCTGATGGTAATAGAAGCTGTTCAACAGTCTGATGGCCTGGTGATAGAAGCTGTTCAACAGTCTGATGGTCTGGTAATAGAAGCTGTTCAACAGTCTGATGGTCTGGTAATAGAAGCTGTTCAACAGTCTGATGGCCTGGTGATAGAAGCTGTTCAACAGTCTGATGGTCTGGTAATAGAAGCTGTTCAACAGTCTGATGTTGATAGAAGCTGTTCAACAGTCTGATGGTAATAGAAGCTGTTCAACAGTCTGGTAATAGAAGCTGTTTAACAGTCTGATGGTAATAGAAGCTGTTCAACAGTCTGATGGCCTGGTGACAGAAGCTGTTCAACAGTCTGATGGTAATAGAAGCTGTTCAACAGTCTGATGGTAATAGAAGCTGTTCAACAGTCTGATGGCCTGGTGATAGAAGCTGTTCAACAGTCTGATGGTGATAGAAGCTGTTCAACAGTCTGATGGCTTGGTGATAGAAGCTGTTCAACAGTCTGATGGTAATAGAAGCTGTTCAACAGTCTGATGGCCTGGTGATAGAAGCTGTTCAACAGTCTGATGGTCTGGTAATAGAAGCTGTTCAACAGTCTGATGGCCTGGTGATAGAAGCTGTTCAACAGTCTGATGGTCTGGTAATAGAAGCTGTTCAACAGTCTGATGGTCTGGTAATAGAAGCTGTTCAACAGTCTGATGGCCTGGTGATAGAATCTGTTCAACAGTCTGATGGTCTGGTAATAGAAGCTGTTCAACAGTCTGATGTTGATAGAAGCTGTTCAACAGTCTGATGGTAATAGAAGCTGTTCAACAGTCTGGTAATAGAAGCTGTTTAACAGTCTGATGGTAATAGAAGCTGTTCAACAGTCTGATGGCCTGGTGACAGAAGCTGTTCAACAGTCTGATGGTAATAGAAGCTGTTCAACAGTCTGATGGCTTGGTGATAGAAGCTGTTCAACAGTCTGATGGTAATAGAAGCTGTTCAACAGTCTGATGGCCTGGTGATAGAAGCTGTTCAACAGTCTGATGGTCTGGTAATAGAAGCTGTTCAACAGTCTGATGGCCTGGTGATAGAAGCTGTTCAACAGTCTGATGGTCTGGTAATAGAAGCTGTTCAACAGGCTGATGGTCTGGTAATAGAAGCTGTTCAACAGTCTGATGGCCTGGTGATAGAAGCTGTTCAACAGTCTGATGGTCTGGTAATAGAAGCTGTTCAACAGTCTGATGTTGATAGAAGCTGTTCAACAGTCTGATGGTAATAGAAGCTGTTCAACAGTCTGGTAATAGAAGCTGTTTAACAGTCTGATGGTCTGGTGATAGAAGCTGTTCAACATTCTAATGGCCTGGTGATAGAAGCTGTTCAACAGTCTGATGGTAATAGAAGCTGTTTAGCAGTCTGATGGTAATAGAAGCTGTTCAACAGTCTGATGGCCTGGTGATAGAAGCTGTTCAACAGTCTGATGGTAATAGAAGCTGTTCAACAGTCTGATGGCCTGGTGATAGAAGCTGTTTAACAGTCTGATGGTAATAGAAGCTGTTCAACAGTCTGATGGTAATAGAAGCTGTCCAACAGTCTGATGGTAATACAAGCTGTTCAACAGTCTGATGGTAATAGAAGCTGTTCAACAGTCTGATGGTAATAGAAGCTGTTCAACAGTCTGATGGCCTGGTGATAGAAGCTGTTCAACAGTCTGATGGTGATAGAAGCTGTTCAACAGTCTGATGGCTTGGTGATAGAAGCTGTTCAACAGTCTGATGGTAATAGAAGCTGTTCAACAGTCTGATGGCCTGGTGATAGAAGCTGTTCAACAGTCTGATGGTCTGGTAATAGAAGCTGTTCAACAGTCTGATGGCCTGGTGATAGAAGCTGTTCAACAGTCTGATGGTCTGGTAATAGAAGCTGTTCAACAGTCTGATGGTCTGGTGATAGAAGCTGTTCAACAGTCTGATGGTAATAGAAGCTGTTCAACAGTCTGATGTTGATAGAAGCTGTTCAACAGTCTGATGGTAATAGAAGCTGTTCAACAGTCTGGTAATAGAAGCTGTTTAACAGTCTGATGGTAATAGAAGCTGTTCAACAGTCTGATGGCCTGGTGACAGAAGCTGTTCAACAGTCTGATGGTAATAGAAGCTGTTTAACAGTCTGATGGTAATAGAAGCTGTTCAACAGTCTGATGGTCTGGTAATAGAAGCTGTTCAACAGTCTGATGGTAATAGAAGCTGTTCAACAGTCTGATGGTAATAGAAGCTGTTCAACAGTCTGATGGTAATAGAAGCTGTTCAACAGTCTGATGGCCTGGTGATAGAAGCTGTTCAACAGTCTGATGGTAATAGAAGCTGTTCAACAGTCTGATGGCCTGGTGATAGAAGCTGTTCAACATTCTAATGGCCTGGTGATAGAAGCTGTTCAACATTCTAATGGCCTGGTGATAGAAGCTGTTCAACAGTCTGATGGTAATAGAAGCTGTTTAACAGTCTGATGGTAATAGAAGCTGTTCAACAGTCTGATGGCCTGGTGATAGAAGCTGTTCAACAGTCTGATGGTAATAGAAGCTGTTCAACAGTCTGATGGCCTGGTGATAGAAGCTGTTCAACATTCTAATGGCCTGGTGATAGAAGCTGTTCAACAGTCTGATGGTAATAGAAGCTGTTTAACAGTCTGATGGTAATAGAAGCTGTTCAACAGTCTGATGGCCTGGTGATAGAAGCTGTTTAACAGTCTGATGGTAATAGAAGCTGTTCAACAGTCTGATGGTAATAGAAGCTGTTCAACAGTCTGATGGTAATAGAAGCTGTTCAACAGTCTGATGGTAATAGAAGCTGTTCAAAAGTCTGATGGTAATAGAAGCTTTTCAACAGTCTGATGGCCTGGTAATAGACGCTGTTCAACAGTCTGATGGCCTGGTGATAGAAGCTGTTCAACAGTCTGATGGTGATAGAAGCTGTTCAACAGTCTGATGGTAATAGAAGCTGTTCAACAGTCTGATGGCCTGGTAATAGAAGCTGTTCAACAGTCTGATGGCCTGGTGATAGAAGCTGTTCAACAGTCTGATGGTAATAGAAGCTGTTCAACAGTCTGATGGTGATAGAAGCTGTTCAACAATCTGATGGTCTGGTAATAGAAGCTGTTCAACAGTCTGATGGTCTGGTATTAGAAGCTGTTTAACAGTCTGATGGTAAAAGAAGCTGTTCAACAGTCTGATGGTAATAGAAGCTGTTCAACAGTCTGATGGTAATAGAAGCTGTTCAACAGTCTGATGGTAATAGAAGCTGTTCAACAGTCTGATGGTAATAGAAGCTGTTCAACAGTCTGATGGTAATAGAAGCTGTTTAACAGTCTGATGGTCTGGTGATAGAAGCTGTTCAACAGTCTGATGGTGATAGAAGCTGTTCAACAGTCTGATGGTGATAGAAGCTGTTCAACAGTCTGATGGCCTGGTGATAGAAGCTGTTCAACAGTCTGATGGTAATAGAAGCTGTTCAACAGTCTGATGGTAATAGAAGCTGTTCAACAGTCTGATGGTAATAGAAGCTGTTCAACAGTCTGATGGTGATAGAAGCTGTTCAACAGTCTGATGGTGATAGAAGCTGTTCAACAGTCTGATGGTGATAGAAGCTGTTCAACAGTCTGATGGCTTGGTGATAGAAGCTGTTCAACAGTCTGATGGTAATAGAAGCTGTTCAACAGTCTGATGGCCTGGTGATAGAAGCTGTTCAACAGTCTGATGGTCTGGTAATAGAAGCTGTTCAACAGTCTGATGGCCTGGTGATAGAAGCTGTTCAACAGTCTGATGGTCTGGTAATAGAAGCTGTTCAACAGTCTGATGGTCTGGTAATAGAAGCTGTTCAACAGTCTGATGGCCTGGTGATAGAAGCTGTTCAACAGTCTGATGGTCTGGTAATAGAAGCTGTTCAACAGTCTGATGTTGATAGAAGCTGTTCAACAGTCTGATGGTAATAGAAGCTGTTCAACAGTCTGGTAATAGAAGCTGTTTAACAGTCTGAAAGTAATAGAAGCTGTTCAACAGTCTGATGGCCTGGTGACAGAAGCTGTTCAACAGTCTGATGGTAATAGAAGCTGTTCAACAGTCTGATGGCTTGGTGATAGAAGCTGTTCAACAGTCTGATGGTAATAGAAGCTGTTCAACAGTCTGATGGTAATAGAAGCTGTTCAACAGTCTGATGGTAATAGAAGCTGTTCAACAGTCTGATGGTAATAGAAGCTGTTCAACAGTCTGATGGCCTGGTGATAGAAGCTGTTCAACAGTCTGATGGTGATAGAAGCTGTTCAACAGTCTGATGGCTTGGTGATAGAAGCTGTTCAACAGTCTGATGGTAATAGAAGCTGTTCAACAGTCTGATGGCCTGGTGATAGAAGCTGTTCAACAGTCTGATGGTCTGGTAATAGAAGCTGTTCAACAGTCTGATGGCCTGGTGATAGAAGCTGTTCAACAGTCTGATGGTCTGGTAATAGAAGCTGTTCAACAGTCTGATGGTCTGGTAATAGAAGCTGTTCAACAGTCTGATGGCCTGGTGATAGAAGCTGTTCAACAGTCTGATGGTCTGGTAATAGAAGCTGTTCAACAGTCTGATGTTGATAGAAGCTGTTCAACAGTCTGATGGTAATAGAAGCTGTTCAACAGTCTGGTAATAGAAGCTGTTTAACAGTCTGATGGTAATAGAAGCTGTTCAACAGTCTGATGGCCTGGTGACAGAAGCTGTTCAACAGTCTGATGGTAATAGAAGCTGTTCAACAGTCTGATGGTAATAGAAGCTGTTCAACAGTCTGATGGTCTGGTGATAGAAGCTGTTCAACAGTCTGATGGCCTGGTGATAGAAGCTGTTCAACAGTCTGATGGTAATAGAAGCTGTTCAACAGTCTGATAGTAATAGAAGCTGTTCAACAGTCTGATGGTGATAGAAGCTGTTCAACAATCTGATGGTCTGGTAATAGAAGCTGTTCAACAGTCTGATGGTCTGGTAATAGAAGCTGTTTAACAGTCTGATGGTAAAAGAAGCTGTTCAACAGTCTGATGGTAATAGAAGCTGTTCAACAGTCTGATGGTAATAGAAGCTGTTCAACAGTCTGATGGTAATAGAAGCTGTTCAACAGTCTGATGGTAATAGAAGCTGTTCAACAGTCTGATGGTAATAGAAGCTGTTTAACAGTCTGATGGTCTGGTGATAGAAGCTGTTCAACAGTCTGATGGTGATAGAAGCTGTTCAACAGTCTGATGGTGATAGAAGCTGTTCAACAGTCTGATGGCCTGGTGATAGAAGCTGTTCAACAGTCTGATGGTAATAGAAGCTGTTCAACAGTCTGATGGTAATAGAAGCTGTTCAACAGTCTGATGGTAATAGAAGCTGTTCAACAGTCTGATGGTAATAGAAGCTGTTCAACAGTCTGATGGCCTGGTGATAGAAGCTGTTCAACAGTCTGATGGTCTGGTAATAGAAGCTGTTCAACAGTCTGATGGTCTGGTAATAGAAGCTGTTCAACAGTCTGATGGCCTGGTGATAGAAGCTGTTCAACAGTCTGATGGTCTGGTAATAGAAGCTGTTCAACAGTCTGATGGCCTGGTGATAGAAGCTGTTCAACAGTCTGATGGTCTGGTAATAGAAGCTGTTCAACAGTCTGATGGTCTGGTAATAGAAGCTGTTCAACAGTCTGATGGCCTGGTGATAGAAGCTGTTCAACAGTCTGATGGTCTGGTAATAGAAGCTGTTCAACAGTCTGATGTTGATAGAAGCTGTTCAACAGTCTGATGGTAATAGAAGCTGTTCAACAGTCTGGTAATAGAAGCTGTTTAACAGTCTGAAAGTAATAGAAGCTGTTCAACAGTCTGATGGCCTGGTGACAGAAGCTGTTCAACAGTCTGATGGTAATAGAAGCTGTTCAACAGTCTGATGGCTTGGTGATAGAAGCTGTTCAACAGTCTGATGGTAATAGAAGCTGTTCAACAGTCTGATGGTAATAGAAGCTGTTCAACAGTCTGATGGTAATAGAAGCTGTTCAACAGTCTGATGGTAATAGAAGCTGTTCAACAGTCTGATGGCCTGGTGATAGAAGCTGTTCAACAGTCTGATGGTCTGGTAATAGAAGCTGTTCAACAGTCTGATGGCCTGGTGATAGAAGCTGTTCAACAGTCTGATGGTCTGGTAATAGAAGCTGTTCAACAGTCTGATGGTCTGGTAATAGAAGCTGTTCAACAGTCTGATGGCCTGGTGATAGAAGCTGTTCAACAGTCTGATGGTCTGGTAATAGAAGCTGTTCAACAGTCTGATGTTGATAGAAGCTGTTCAACAGTCTGATGGTAATAGAAGCTGTTCAACAGTCTGGTAATAGAAGCTGTTTAACAGTCTGATGGTAATAGAAGCTGTTCAACAGTCTGATGGCCTGGTGACAGAAGCTGTTCAACAGTCTGATGGTAATAGAAGCTGTTCAACAGTCTGATGGTAATAGAAGCTGTTCAACAGTCTGATGGTCTGGTGATAGAAGCTGTTCAACAGTCTGATGGCCTGGTGATATAAGCTGTTCAACAGTCTGATGGTAATAGAAGCTGTTCAACAGTCTGATAGTAATAGAAGCTGTTCAACAGTCTGATGGTGATAGAAGCTGTTCAACAATCTGATGGTCTGGTAATAGAAGCTGTTCAACAGTCTGATGGTCTGGTAATAGAAGCTGTTTAACAGTCTGATGGTAAAAGAAGCTGTTCAACAGTCTGATGGTAATAGAAGCTGTTCAACAGTCTGATGGTAATAGAAGCTGTTCAACAGTCTGATGGTAATAGAAGCTGTTCAACAGTCTGATGGTAATAGAAGCTGTTCAACAGTCTGATGGTAATAGAAGCTGTTTAACAGTCTGATGGTCTGGTGATAGAAGCTGTTCAACAGTCTGATGGTGATAGAAGCTGTTCAACAGTCTGATGGTGATAGAAGCTGTTCAACAGTCTGATGGCCTGGTGATAGAAGCTGTTCAACAGTCTGATGGTAATAGAAGCTGTTCAACAGTCTGATGGTAATAGAAGCTGTTCAACAGTCTGATGGTAATAGAAGCTGTTCAACAGTCTGATGGTAATAGAAGCTGTTCAACAGTCTGATGGCCTGGTGATAGAAGCTGTTCAACAGTCTGATGGTGATAGAAGCTGTTCAACAGTCTGATGGCTTGGTGATAGAAGCTGTTCAACAGTCTGATGGTAATAGAAGCTGTTCAACAGTCTGATGGCCTGGTGATAGAAGCTGTTCAACAGTCTGATGGTCTGGTAATAGAAGCTGTTCAACAGTCTGATGGCCTGGTGATAGAAGCTGTTCAACAGTCTGATGGTCTGGTAATAGAAGCTGTTCAACAGTCTGATGGTCTGGTAATAGAAGCTGTTCAACAGTCTGATGGCCTGGTGATAGAAGCTGTTCAACAGTCTGATGGTCTGGTAATAGAAGCTGTTCAACAGTCTGATGTTGATAGAAGCTGTTCAACAGTCTGATGGTAATAGAAGCTGTTCAACAGTCTGGTAATAGAAGCTGTTTAACAGTCTGATGGTAATAGAAGCTGTTCAACAGTCTGATGGCCTGGTGATAGAAGCTGTTCAACAGTCTGATGGTCTGGTAATAGAAGCTGTTCAACAGTCTGATGGCCTGGTGATAGAAGCTGTTCAACAGTCTGATGGTCTGGTAATAGAAGCTGTTCAACAGTCTGATGGTCTGGTGATAGAAGCTGTTCAACAGTCTGATGGTAATAGAAGCTGTTCAACAGTCTGATGTTGATAGAAGCTGTTCAACAGTCTGATGGTAATAGAAGCTGTTCAACAGTCTGGTAATAGAAGCTGTTTAACAGTCTGATGGTAATAGAAGCTGTTCAACAGTCTGATGGCCTGGTGACAGAAGCTGTTCAACAGTCTGATGGTAATAGAAGCTGTTTAACAGTCTGATGGTAATAGAAGCTGTTCAACAGTCTGATGGTCTGGTAATAGAAGCTGTTCAACAGTCTGATGGTAATAGAAGCTGTTCAACAGTCTGATGGTAATAGAAGCTGTTCAACAGTCTGATGGTAATAGAAGCTGTTCAACAGTCTGATGGCCTGGTGATAGAAGCTGTTCAACAGTCTGATGGTAATAGAAGCTGTTCAACAGTCTGATGGCCTGGTGATAGAAGCTGTTCAACATTCTAATGGCCTGGTGATAGAAGCTGTTCAACATTCTAATGGCCTGGTGATAGAAGCTGTTCAACAGTCTGATGGTAATAGAAGCTGTTTAACAGTCTGATGGTAATAGAAGCTGTTCAACAGTCTGATGGCCTGGTGATAGAAGCTGTTCAACAGTCTGATGGTAATAGAAGCTGTTCAACAGTCTGATGGCCTGGTGATAGAAGCTGTTCAACATTCTAATGGCCTGGTGATAGAAGCTGTTCAACAGTCTGATGGTAATAGAAGCTGTTTAACAGTCTGATGGTAATAGAAGCTGTTCAACAGTCTGATGGCCTGGTGATAGAAGCTGTTTAACAGTCTGATGGTAATAGAAGCTGTTCAACAGTCTGATGGTAATAGAAGCTGTTCAACAGTCTGATGGTAATAGAAGCTGTTCAACAGTCTGATGGTAATAGAAGCTGTTCAAAAGTCTGATGGTAATAGAAGCTTTTCAACAGTCTGATGGCCTGGTAATAGACGCTGTTCAACAGTCTGATGGCCTGGTGATAGAAGCTGTTCAACAGTCTGATGGTGATAGAAGCTGTTCAACAGTCTGATGGTAATAGAAGCTGTTCAACAGTCTGATGGCCTGGTAATAGAAGCTGTTCAACAGTCTGATGGCCTGGTGATAGAAGCTGTTCAACAGTCTGATGGTAATAGAAGCTGTTCAACAGTCTGATGGTGATAGAAGCTGTTCAACAATCTGATGGTCTGGTAATAGAAGCTGTTCAACAGTCTGATGGTCTGGTATTAGAAGCTGTTTAACAGTCTGATGGTAAAAGAAGCTGTTCAACAGTCTGATGGTAATAGAAGCTGTTCAACAGTCTGATGGTAATAGAAGCTGTTCAACAGTCTGATGGTAATAGAAGCTGTTCAACAGTCTGATGGTAATAGAAGCTGTTCAACAGTCTGATGGTAATAGAAGCTGTTTAACAGTCTGATGGTCTGGTGATAGAAGCTGTTCAACAGTCTGATGGTGATAGAAGCTGTTCAACAGTCTGATGGTGATAGAAGCTGTTCAACAGTCTGATGGCCTGGTGATAGAAGCTGTTCAACAGTCTGATGGTAATAGAAGCTGTTCAACAGTCTGATGGTAATAGAAGCTGTTCAACAGTCTGATGGTAATAGAAGCTGTTCAACAGTCTGATGGTGATAGAAGCTGTTCAACAGTCTGATGGTGATAGAAGCTGTTCAACAGTCTGATGGTGATAGAAGCTGTTCAACAGTCTGATGGCTTGGTGATAGAAGCTGTTCAACAGTCTGATGGTAATAGAAGCTGTTCAACAGTCTGATGGCCTGGTGATAGAAGCTGTTCAACAGTCTGATGGTCTGGTAATAGAAGCTGTTCAACAGTCTGATGGCCTGGTGATAGAAGCTGTTCAACAGTCTGATGGTCTGGTAATAGAAGCTGTTCAACAGTCTGATGGTCTGGTAATAGAAGCTGTTCAACAGTCTGATGGCCTGGTGATAGAAGCTGTTCAACAGTCTGATGGTCTGGTAATAGAAGCTGTTCAACAGTCTGATGTTGATAGAAGCTGTTCAACAGTCTGATGGTAATAGAAGCTGTTCAACAGTCTGGTAATAGAAGCTGTTTAACAGTCTGAAAGTAATAGAAGCTGTTCAACAGTCTGATGGCCTGGTGACAGAAGCTGTTCAACAGTCTGATGGTAATAGAAGCTGTTCAACAGTCTGATGGCTTGGTGATAGAAGCTGTTCAACAGTCTGATGGTAATAGAAGCTGTTCAACAGTCTGATGGTAATAGAAGCTGTTCAACAGTCTGATGGTAATAGAAGCTGTTCAACAGTCTGATGGTAATAGAAGCTGTTCAACAGTCTGATGGTAATAGAAGCTGTTCAACAGTCTGATGGCCTGGTGATAGAAGCTGTTCAACAGTCTGATGGTGATAGAAGCTGTTCAACAGTCTGATGGCTTGGTGATAGAAGCTGTTCAACAGTCTGATGGTAATAGAAGCTGTTCAACAGTCTGATGGCCTGGTGATAGAAGCTGTTCAACAGTCTGATGGTCTGGTAATAGAAGCTGTTCAACAGTCTGATGGCCTGGTGATAGAAGCTGTTCAACAGTCTGATGGTCTGGTAATAGAAGCTGTTCAACAGTCTGATGGTCTGGTAATAGAAGCTGTTCAACAGTCTGATGGCCTGGTGATAGAAGCTGTTCAACAGTCTGATGGTCTGGTAATAGAAGCTGTTCAACAGTCTGATGTTGATAGAAGCTGTTCAACAGTCTGATGGTAATAGAAGCTGTTCAACAGTCTGGTAATAGAAGCTGTTTAACAGTCTGATGGTAATAGAAGCTGTTCAACAGTCTGATGGCCTGGTGACAGAAGCTGTTCAACAGTCTGATGGTAATAGAAGCTGTTCAACAGTCTGATGGTAATAGAAGCTGTTCAACAGTCTGATGGTCTGGTGATAGAAGCTGTTCAACAGTCTGATGGCCTGGTGATAGAAGCTGTTCAACAGTCTGATGGTAATAGAAGCTGTTCAACAGTCTGATGGTCTGGTGATAGAAGCTGTTCAACAGTCTGATGGCCTGGTGATAGAAGCTGTTCAACAGTCTGATGGTAATAGAAGCTGTTCAACAGTCTGATAGTAATAGAAGCTGTTCAACAGTCTGATGGTGATAGAAGCTGTTCAACAATCTGATGGTCTGGTAATAGAAGCTGTTCAACAGTCTGATGGTCTGGTAATAGAAGCTGTTTAACAGTCTGATGGTAAAAGAAGCTGTTCAACAGTCTGATGGTAATAGAAGCTGTTCAACAGTCTGATGGTAATAGAAGCTGTTCAACAGTCTGATGGTAATAGAAGCTGTTCAACAGTCTGATGGTAATAGAAGCTGTTCAACAGTCTGATGGTAATAGAAGCTGTTTAACAGTCTGATGGTCTGGTGATAGAAGCTGTTCAACAGTCTGATGGTGATAGAAGCTGTTCAACAGTCTGATGGTGATAGAAGCTGTTCAACAGTCTGATGGCCTGGTGATAGAAGCTGTTCAACAGTCTGATGGTAATAGAAGCTGTTCAACAGTCTGATGGTAATAGAAGCTGTTCAACAGTCTGATGGTAATAGAAGCTGTTCAACAGTCTGATGGTAATAGAAGCTGTTCAACAGTCTGATGGCCTGGTGATAGAAGCTGTTCAACAGTCTGATGGTCTGGTAATAGAAGCTGTTCAACAGTCTGATGGTCTGGTAATAGAAGCTGTTCAACAGTCTGATGGCCTGGTGATAGAAGCTGTTCAACAGTCTGATGGTCTGGTAATAGAAGCTGTTCAACAGTCTGATGGCCTGGTGATAGAAGCTGTTCAACAGTCTGATGGTCTGGTAATAGAAGCTGTTCAACAGTCTGATGGTCTGGTAATAGAAGCTGTTCAACAGTCTGATGGCCTGGTGATAGAAGCTGTTCAACAGTCTGATGGTCTGGTAATAGAAGCTGTTCAACAGTCTGATGTTGATAGAAGCTGTTCAACAGTCTGATGGTAATAGAAGCTGTTCAACAGTCTGGTAATAGAAGCTGTTTAACAGTCTGAAAGTAATAGAAGCTGTTCAACAGTCTGATGGCCTGGTGACAGAAGCTGTTCAACAGTCTGATGGTAATAGAAGCTGTTCAACAGTCTGATGGCTTGGTGATAGAAGCTGTTCAACAGTCTGATGGTAATAGAAGCTGTTCAACAGTCTGATGGTAATAGAAGCTGTTCAACAGTCTGATGGTAATAGAAGCTGTTCAACAGTCTGATGGTAATAGAAGCTGTTCAACAGTCTGATGGCCTGGTGATAGAAGCTGTTCAACAGTCTGATGGTCTGGTAATAGAAGCTGTTCAACAGTCTGATGGCCTGGTGATAGAAGCTGTTCAACAGTCTGATGGTCTGGTAATAGAAGCTGTTCAACAGTCTGATGGTCTGGTAATAGAAGCTGTTCAACAGTCTGATGGCCTGGTGATAGAAGCTGTTCAACAGTCTGATGGTCTGGTAATAGAAGCTGTTCAACAGTCTGATGTTGATAGAAGCTGTTCAACAGTCTGATGGTAATAGAAGCTGTTCAACAGTCTGGTAATAGAAGCTGTTTAACAGTCTGATGGTAATAGAAGCTGTTCAACAGTCTGATGGCCTGGTGACAGAAGCTGTTCAACAGTCTGATGGTAATAGAAGCTGTTCAACAGTCTGATGGTAATAGAAGCTGTTCAACAGTCTGATGGTCTGGTGATAGAAGCTGTTCAACAGTCTGATGGCCTGGTGATAGAAGCTGTTCAACAGTCTGATGGTAATAGAAGCTGTTCAACAGTCTGATAGTAATAGAAGCTGTTCAACAGTCTGATGGTGATAGAAGCTGTTCAACAATCTGATGGTCTGGTAATAGAAGCTGTTCAACAGTCTGATGGTCTGGTAATAGAAGCTGTTTAACAGTCTGATGGTAAAAGAAGCTGTTCAACAGTCTGATGGTAATAGAAGCTGTTCAACAGTCTGATGGTAATAGAAGCTGTTCAACAGTCTGATGGTAATAGAAGCTGTTCAACAGTCTGATGGTAATAGAAGCTGTTCAACAGTCTGATGGTAATAGAAGCTGTTTAACAGTCTGATGGTCTGGTGATAGAAGCTGTTCAACAGTCTGATGGTGATAGAAGCTGTTCAACAGTCTGATGGTGATAGAAGCTGTTCAACAGTCTGATGGCCTGGTGATAGAAGCTGTTCAACAGTCTGATGGTAATAGAAGCTGTTCAACAGTCTGATGGTAATAGAAGCTGTTCAACAGTCTGATGGTAATAGAAGCTGTTCAACAGTCTGATGGTAATAGAAGCTGTTCAACAGTCTGATGGCCTGGTGATAGAAGCTGTTCAACAGTCTGATGGTGATAGAAGCTGTTCAACAGTCTGATGGCTTGGTGATAGAAGCTGTTCAACAGTCTGATGGTAATAGAAGCTGTTCAACAGTCTGATGGCCTGGTGATAGAAGCTGTTCAACAGTCTGATGGTCTGGTAATAGAAGCTGTTCAACAGTCTGATGGCCTGGTGATAGAAGCTGTTCAACAGTCTGATGGTCTGGTAATAGAAGCTGTTCAACAGTCTGATGGTCTGGTAATAGAAGCTGTTCAACAGTCTGATGGCCTGGTGATAGAAGCTGTTCAACAGTCTGATGGTCTGGTAATAGAAGCTGTTCAACAGTCTGATGTTGATAGAAGCTGTTCAACAGTCTGATGGTAATAGAAGCTGTTCAACAGTCTGGTAATAGAAGCTGTTTAACAGTCTGATGGTAATAGAAGCTGTTCAACAGTCTGATGGCCTGGTGACAGAAGCTGTTCAACAGTCTGATGGTAATAGAAGCTGTTCAACAGTCTGATGGCTTGGTGATAGAAGCTGTTCAACAGTCTGATGGTAATAGAAGCTGTTCAACAGTCTGATGGTAATAGAAGCTGTTCAACAGTCTGATGGTAATAGAAGCTGTTCAACAGTCTGATGGTAATAGAAGCTGTTCAACAGTCTGATGGCCTGGTGATAGAAGCTGTTCAACAGTCTGATGGTGATAGAAGCTGTTCAACAGTCTGATGGCTTGGTGATAGAAGCTGTTCAACAGTCTGATGGTAATAGAAGCTGTTCAACAGTCTGATGGCCTGGTGATAGAAGCTGTTCAACAGTCTGATGGTCTGGTAATAGAAGCTGTTCAACAGTCTGATGGCCTGGTGATAGAA
>NC_138305.1:104910000-105292500 GCF_965601325.2 Salmo salar
TATGATTAACGAGACGTGGTGTGATCATAACAGCATACAGGAACTCAAGTCATTTTGTTCACCTGACTTAGAATTCCTCACAATCCAATGCCGACCGCATTATCTACCAAGAGAATTCTCTTCAATTATAATCACAGTCGTGTATATCCCCCCCCCCCCCCCCCCAAGCAGACACATTGACGGCCCTGAAAGAACTTCATTGGACTCTATGTAAACTGGAAACCACATATCCTGAGGCTGCATTTATTGTAGCCGGGGATTTTAACAAGGCCAATCTGAAAACAAGGCTCCCCAAATTCTATCAGCATATCAGTTGTGCTACCAGGGCTGGCAAACCCTAGACCACTGTTATTCTAACTTCCACGACGCATATAAGGCCCCCCCCTTTGGAAAAGCTGACCACGACTCAATTTTGTTGCTCCCAGCCTATAGACAGAAACTAAAACAGGAAGCTCCCGCCCTCAGGTCTGTTCAACGCTGGTCCGACCAATCAGATTCCACGCTTCAAGATTGCTTCGATCACGTGGACTGGGATATGTTCCGCAATGCTGCGAACAACAACATTGACGAATACGCTGACTCGGTGTGCGAGTTCATTACCAAGTGCATCGGTGATGTCGTACCAACAGCGTCTATTAAAATATTCCCCAACCAGAAACCGTGGATTGATGGCAGCATTCGCGCAAAACTGAACGCACGAACCACTGCTTTTAATCAGGGCAAAGTGACCGGAAACATGACCAAATACAAACAGTGTAGCTATTCCTCTCGCAAGGCAATCAAACAAGCAAAGCGTCAGTACAGAGACAAAGTGGAGTCGCAATTCAACGGCTCAGATACGAGAGGTATGTGGCAGGGTCTACAGTCAATCACTGACTACAAAAGAAAAACCAGCTCCGTTGCAGATCACAATGCCTTGCTCCCAGACAGACTAAACAACTTTTTTGCTCGCTTTGAGGACAATACAGTGCCACTAACACGGCCCGCTACCAAAACCTGCAGGCTCTCCTTCACTGCAGCCAGCTTGAGTAAAACATTTAAACGTGTTAACCCTCGCAATGCTGCAGGCCCAGACGGCATCCCCGGCCGCATCCTCAGAGCATGCGCAGACCAGCTGGCTGGTGTGTTTACAGACATATTCAATCAATCCTTATCCCAGTCTGTTGTCCCCACATGCTTGAAGAGGGCCACCATTGTTCCTGTTCCCAATAAAGCTAAGGTAACTGAGCTAAATGACTATCGCCCTGTAGCACTCACTTCCGTCATCATGAAGTGCTTTGAGAGACTAGTCAAGGACCATATCACCTCCACCCTACCTGACACCCTAGACCCACTCCAATTTGCTTACCGACCCAATAGGTCCACAGACGATGCAATCGCCATCACACTGCACACTGCATCACACTGCCCTAACCCATCTGGACAAGAGGAATACCTATGTAAGAATGCTGTTCATCGATTACAGCTCAGCATTTAACACCATAGTACCCTCCAAACTCATCATTAAGCTTGAGACCCTGGGTCTCGACCCCGCCCTGTGCAACTGGGTCCTGGACTTCCTGACGGGCCGCCCCCCAAAACAAAAGAGATGATCGTGGACTACATTGACGGGACAGTAGTGGAGAGGGTGGAGAGTTTTAAGTTCCTCGGCGTACACATCACGGGCAAACTGAAATGGTCCACCCACACAGACAGCGTGGTGAAGAAGGCGCAGCAGCGCCTCTTCAACCTCAGGAGGCTGAAGAAATTCGGCTTGTTACCAAAAACACTCACAAACTTTTACAGACGCACAATCGAGAGCATCCTGTCGGGCTGTATCACTGCCTGGTACGGCAGCTGCTCCGCCCATAAACGGAAGGCTCTCCAGAGGGTAGTGAGGTCTGCACAACACATCACCGAGGGCAAACTACCTGCCCTCCAGGACACCTACACCACCCGATGTCACAGGAAGGCCAAAAAGATCATCAAGGACAGCAACCACCCGAGCCACTGCCTGTTCACCCCGCTAACATCCAGAAGGCGAGGTCAGTACAGGTGCATCAAATCTGGAACCGAGAGACTGAAAACAGCTTCTATCTCAAGGCCATCAGACTGTTAAACAGCCATCACTAATATTGAGTGGCTGCTGCCAACATACTGACTCAACTCAAGTCACTTTAATAATGGGAAAATTGATGTAATCAATTTATCACTAGCCACTTTATATTATTTATATTAGATTATGTTTACATAACCTACATTATTCATCTCATATGTATATACTGTACGCTATACCATCTACTGCATCTTGCCATCTTGATGTATTAGATGTATCACTAGCCACTTTAAACAATGCCACTTTATATAATGTTTTCATAACCTACATTACTCATCTCATATGTATATACTGTACTCTATGCCATCCTGATGTAATGTATAACTAGCCACCTTAAAACCTGTTGGGGTGTAGGGGGCAGTATTTTCACGGCCGGATGAAAAACATACCCAATTTAAACAGGTTACTACTCTGGCCCAGAAACTATAATATGCATATTATTAGTAGATTTGGATAGAAAACCATCTGAAGTTTCTAGAAGTTTGAATGGTGTCTATGAGTATAACAGAACTCATATGGCAGGCAAAAACCTGAGATAAATCCAAGCAGGAAGTGGGAAGTCTGAGATTTGTTGTTCTTCTTTTGATTCTCTATCAAAACTACAGTGTCTGTGGGGTGACGTTGCATTTCCTAAGGCTTCCATTGGCTGTCAACAGCCTTCAGAAAGTGGTTTGAGCATTCTCCTGTCACTGGGCAGATAATAGGAGCTCAGTTACTGAGTGGACTGCCTGGCAACAAAGGGATTGGATATGCGCGGTCACACGAGCACGCCGTTCCTTCTTTTTCTTCTTGAATGAATATGCTATTGTCCGGTTGGAATATTATCGCAATTTTACATAAAAAATACCATAAAGATTGATTTTAAACAGCGTTTGACATGCTTCTAAGTACGGTAATGGAACATTTTGACTTTTCGTCTCTGGTTCCGCGCTCGCGCGTTATGCCTTTGGATAAGTGATCTGTACGCACAAACAAAACGGAGGTATTTGTACATAAATATGGATTATTTCGAACAAAAACAACATTTCTTGTGGAAGTAGCAGTCCTGGGAGTGCATTCTGACGAAGATCAGCAAAGGTAAGAGAATATTTCTAATACTAATTCTGAGTTTAGGTTGCCCCGAACTTGGCAGTTGTCTGTATAGCTCACTGTGATGGCTGAGCTATATACTCAGAATATTGAAAAATGTGCTTTCTCCGTAAAGCTATTTTAAAATCTGACACAGTGGTTGCATCCAGGAGTAGTCTATCTATAATTCTTTAAATAATTGTTATATATTTTGTCAACGTTTATGATGAGTATTTTTGTAAATTGATGTGCACATTCACCGGTGGTTTTGGTGGGAATACATTTTCTGAACATCACGCGCCAATGTAAAATGCTGTTTTTGGATATAAATATGAACTTTATTGAACACAACATACATGTATTGTGTAACATAATGTTCTAGGAGTGTCATCTGATGAAGATCGTCAAAGGTTAGTGCTTCATTTAGCTGTGTTTTGGGTTTTATTGACACATGTCCTTGCTTGGAAAATGGCTGTGTGATTATATTTGTCTATGTACTCTCCTAACGTAATCTAATGTTTTTCTTTCGCTGTAAAGCCTTTTTGAAATCGGACAATGTGGTTACATCAAGGAGAAGTGTATCTTTAAAATGGTGTAAAATAGTTGTATGTTTGAGAAAGTTTAATTATAACATTGTTGTTTTTGAATTTGCCGCCCTGATATTTCACTGGCTGTGTCCCGCAGGTGGGACGCTAGCGTCCCACATAGCCCATAGAAGTTAAACAATGCCGCTTTATATGTTTTCATACCCTACAATACTCATCTCATATGTATATACTGTACTCCATACCATCTATTACATCTTGCCTACACCGTTCGGCCATCACTCAATTATATATTTTTATGTACATATTCGTATTCATTCCTTTACACTTGTGTGTACAAGGTAGTTGTTGTGGAAATGGTAGATTACTTGTTAGATATTCCTGCATGATCGGAACTAGAAGCACAAGCATTTCGCTACATTTGCATTAACACCTGCTAACCATGTGTTTGTGACAAATACATTTGATTTGATTTGAGTTCATCCTTGTGTATTGATTGGTTAACACATTGTCGTGTGATCAAATCAGCCACCGCTGACGGAATGAAAGAAAGACTTTGTTTCCCTGGACGTGTTGCCAACCAAGCACAGATGGCAGAAAAGCAATTTCCTCAAGCGGACAGAGCCCTATGCAACAGTGTCCCTGCTCAGCTGTTGAGAAACGTTACCTCTTTACCCTGTGTTACTGGGTGGTTATGATGTGAGGGCCGTTTTATTTTATTTTTTAACTCTTTTTCTCCCCAATTGGTAGTTAAGCCTCATGGGTCTCCCAGTTACAGCCGGCGGCGTCACAGCCCGGGATCGACCCCGGCTCTCTAGTGACGCCTCAAGCACTGCAGTGCCTTAGACCGCTGCACCACTCGGGACGCCCCGAGATGTAAAGTTTTGATTAAATGTTCTCTTGAAAATGACACATTTAGTCACACATTCCATAACATGGTTTCCCTTCATCTGATAGTTCAACGTTCTAGAATCGTCCCTGAGAAATGATGCTGGAACTTTTCTAGGGTTAGATTATTCTTAGAGTACTAAGAAAACTGGACCAAATACAGTCATTTACATGATCTCTAACCTTCCAGAAATGTCGGGGCAACCAAAGAAGTGTAGTTAGGTAGTAGTAACAATAACCCATAATAACAAAGCAAAACTATTTTTTTTTTTGCATGTTTATTAAAAATAAATAACAGAAATACCTTATTTACATAAGTATTCAGACCCTTTGCTACGAGACTCGCAATTGAGCTCAGGTGCATCCTGTTTCCATTGATCATCCTTGAGATGTTTCTACAAATTGGAGTCCACCTGTGGTAAATTCAATTGATTGGACATGATTTGGAAAGACACACCTGTCTATATAAGGTCCCACAGTTGACAGTGCATTTCAAAGCAAAAACCAGGCCATGAGGTCAAAGGCCAAGCTTGTAGTGTCATACCCAAGAAGACTCAATGCTGTAATCACTGCTAAATGTGCTTAAACAAAGTACTGAGTAAAGGGTCTGAATACTTACGTAAATGTGATATTTCAGTTTCTTATTTTTTATAAATTAGCAAAAAAATCTAAAAACCTGTTTTGGCTTTGTCATTATGGGGTATTGTGATGTCATTATGGGGTATTGTGTGTAGATTGACGAGTAAAAAAACAATTTAATCAATTTTAGAATAAGGCTGTAACCTAACAAAATGTGGAAAAAGTCAAGGTGTCTGAATATTTCCGAAGGCACTATATGAATAAATTAATATAAAGGGGAGGAACAAGGCTGCAACTACCGAGCACTTGCTCTTTCTGCCCTACCTGCACTCAGCTGTTCTGTCTGCTCTACCTACACTCAGCTGTTCTGTCTGCTCTACCTGCACTCAGCTGTTCTATCTGCCCTACCTGCACTCAGCTGTTCTATCTGCCCTACCTGCACTCAGCTGTTCTGTCTGCCCTACCTACACTCAGCTGTTCTATCTGCCCTACCTGCACTCAGCTGTTCTGTCTGCTCTACCTGCACTCAGCTGTTCTATCTGCCCTACCTGCACTCAGCTGTTCTGTCTGCTCTACCTGCACTCAGCTGTTCTATCTGCCCTACCTGCACTCAGCTGTTATGTCTGCTCTACCTGCACTCAGCTGATCTGTCTGCTCTACCTGCACTCAGCTGCTCTGTCTGCCCTACCTGCACTCAGCTGCTCTGTCTGCCCTACCTGCACTCAGCTGCTCTGTCTGCCCTACCTGCACTCAGCTGCTCTGTCTGCCCTGTGTGCCCTCAGCTGCTCTTTCTGCCCTACCTGCACTCAGCTGTTCTGTCTGCTCTACCTGCACTCAGCTGCTCTGTCTGCTCTACCTGCACTCAGCTTCTCTGTCTGCCCTACCTGCACTCAGCTGCTCTGTCTGCCCTACCTGCACTCAGCTGCTCTGTCTGCCCTACCTGCACTCAGCTGCTCTGTCTGCCCTACCTGCACTCAGCTGCTCTGTCTGCCCTCAGCTGCTCTTTCTGCCCTACCTGCACTCAGCTGTTCTGTCTGCTCTACCTACACTCAGCTGTTCTATCTTCCCTACCTGCACTCAGCTGTTCTGTCTGCTCTACCTGCACTCAGCTGATCTGTCTGCTCTACCTGCACTCAGCTGTTCTGTCTGCTCTACCTGCACTCAGCTGTTCTGTCTGCCCTACCTGCAGTCAGCAGCTCTGTCTGCCCTGCCTGCACACAGCTGCTCTGTCTGCTCTACCTGCACTCAGCTGTTCTGTCTGCTCTACCTGCACTCAGCTGTTCTATCTGCCCTACCTGCACTCAGCTGTTCTGTCTGCTCTACCTGCACTCAGCTGATCTGTCTGCTCTACCTGCACTCAGCTGATCTGTCTGCTCTACCTGCACTCAGCTGCTCTGTCTGCCCTAACTGCACTCAGCTGCTCTGTCTGCCCTACCTGCACTCAGCTGCTCTGTCTGCCCTACCTGCACTCAGCTGCTCTGTCTGCCCTGTGTGCCCTCAGCTGCTCTTTCTGCCCTATCTGCACTCAGCTGTTCTGTCTGCCCTACCTGCACTCAGCTGTTCTGTCTGCCCTACCTGCACTCAGCTGTTCTGTCCGCTCTACCTGCACTCAGCTGCTCTGTCTGCCCTAACTGCACTCAGCTGCTCTGTCTGCCCTACCTGCACTCAGCTGCTCTGTCTGCCCTACCTGCACTCAGCTGCTCTGTCTGCCCTACCTGCACTCAGCTGCTCTGTCTGCCCTGTGTGCCCTCAGCTGCTCTTTCTGCCCAACCTGCACTCAGCTGTTCTGTCTGCTCTACCTACACTCAGCTGTTCTATCTGCCCTACCTGCACTCAGCTGTTATGTCTGCTCTACCTGCACTCAGCTGATCTGTCTGCTCTACCTGCACTCAGCTGATCTGTCTGCTCTACCTGCATTCAGCTGTTCTGTCCGCTCTACCTGCACTCAGCTGTTCTGTCTGCCCTACCTGCAGTCAGCTGCTCTGTCTGCCCTACCTGCACTCAGCTGTTCTGTCTGCTCTACCTGCACTCAGCTGTTCTGTCTGCCCTACCTGCAGTCAGCAGCTCTGTCTGCCCTGCCTGCACACAGCTGCTCTGTCTGCTCTACCTGCACTCAGCTGCTCTGTCTGCCCTAACTGCACTCAGCTGCTCTGTCTGCCCTACCTGCACTCAGATGCTCTGTCTGCCCTACCTGCACTCAGCTGCTCTGTCTGCCCTGTGTGCCCTCAGCTGCTCTGTCTGCCCTGTGTGCACTCAGCTTCTCTGTCTGCTCTACCTGCACTCAGCTGCTCTGTCTGCCCTACCTGCACTCAGCTGTTCTGTCTGCTCTACCTGCACCCAGCTGCTCTGTCTGCTCTACCTGCACTCAGCTGTTCTGTCTGCCCTACCTGCAGTCAGCTGCTCTGTCTGCCCTATCTGTACTCAGCTGCTCTGTCTGCCCTGTGTGCACTCAGCTGCTCTGTTTGCCCTACCTGCACTCAGCTGCTCTGTCTGCTCTACCTGCACTCAGCTGTTCTGTCTGCTCTACCTGCACCCAGCTGCTCTGTCTGCTCTACCTGCACTCAGCTGTTCTGTCTGCCCTACCTGCAGTCAGCTTCTCTGTCTGCCCTACCTGCACTCAGCTGCTCTGTCTGCCCTACCTGCACTCAGCTGCTCTGTCTGCCCTGTGTGCACTCAGCTGCTCTGTCTGCCCTACCTGCACTCAGCTTCTCTGTCTGCTCTACCTGCACTCAGCTGCTCTGTCTGCTCTACCTGCACTCAGCTGCTCTGTCTGTCCTACCTGCACTCAGCTGTTCTGTCTGCTCTACCTGCACTCAGCTTCTCTGTCTGCCCTACCTGCACCCAGCTGCTCTGTCTGCCCTACCTGCACTCAGCTGCTCTGTCTGCCCTACCTGCACTCAGCTGCTCTGTCTGCCCTACCTGCACTCAGCTGCTCTGTCTGCTCTACCTGCACTCAGCTGCTCTGTCTGCCCTACCTGCACTCAGCTGCTCTGTCTGCCCTACCTGCACTCAGCTGTTCTGTCTGCTCTACCTGCACCCAGCTTCTCTGTCTGCTCTACTTGCACTCAGCTGTTCTGTCTGCCCTACCTGCAGTCAGCTGCTCTGTCCGCCCTACCTGCACTCAGCTGC
This sequence comes from Salmo salar, assembly GCF_965601325.2. Taxonomy (NCBI): domain Eukaryota; kingdom Metazoa; phylum Chordata; class Actinopteri; order Salmoniformes; family Salmonidae; genus Salmo; species Salmo salar. The sequence continues at coordinate 104,918,305 of NC_138305.1, forward strand.
TCTGTCCGCCCTACCTGCACTCAGCTGCTCTGTCCGCCCTACTTGCACTCAGCTGCTCTGTTGGCCCTACCTGCACTCAGCTGCTCTGTCTGCTCTACCTGCACACAGCCTCTCTGTCTGCCCTGTGTGCACTCAGCTGCTCTGTCTGCCCTACCTACACTCAGCTTCTCTGTCTTCTCTACCTGCACTCAGCTGTTCTGTCTGCCCTACCTGCAGTCAGCTGCTCTGTCTGCCCTACCTGCACTCAGCTGCTCTGTCTGCTCTACCTGCACTCAGCTGCTCTGTCTGCTCTACCTGCACTCAGCTGCTCTGTCTGCCCTACCTGCACTCAGCTGTTCTGTCTGCTCTACCTGCACCCAGCTTCTCTGTCTGCCCTACCTGCACTCAGCTGCTCTGTCTGCCCTACCTGCACTCAGCTGTTCTGTCTGCTCTACCTGCACCCAGCTTCTCTGTCTGCTCTACTTGCACTCAGCTGTTCTGTCTGCCCTACCTGCAGTCAGCTGCTCTGTCCGCCCTACCTGCACTCAGCTGCTCTGTCCGCCCTACCTGCACTCAGCTGCTCTGTCTGCTCTACCTGCACTCAGCTTCTCTGTTGGCCCTACCTGCACTCAGCTGCTCTGTCTGCCCTGTGTGCACTCAGCTGCTCTGTCTGCCCTACCTGCACTCAGCTGCTCTGTCTTCTCTACCTTCACTCAGCTGTTCTGTCTGCCCTACCTGCAGTCAGCTCCTCTGTCTGCCCTACCTGCACTCAGCTGCTCTGTCTGATCTACCTGCACTCAGCTGCTCTGTCTGCCCTGTGTGCACTCAGCTGCTCTGTCTGCCCTATCTGCACTCAGCTGCTCTGTCTGCCCTACCTGCACTCAGCTGTTCTGTCTGCTCTACCTGCACTCAGCTGTTCTGTCTGCTCTACCTGCACCCAGCTTCTCTGTCTACTCTACCTGCACTCAGCTTCTCTGTCTGCCCTGTGTGCACTCAGCTGCTCTGTCTGCCCTACCTGCACTCAGCTGCTCTGTCTTCTCTACCTGCACTCAGCTGTTCTGTCTGCCCTACCTGCAGTCAGCTGCTCTGTCTGCCCTACCTGCACTCAGCTGCTCTGTCTGCTCTACCTGCACTCAGCTGCTCTGTGTGCTCTACCTGCACCCAGCTGCTCTGTCTGCCCTGTGTGCACCCAGCTGCTCTGTCTGCCCTACCTGCACTCAGCTGCTTTGGTTGCCCTACCTGCACTCAGCTGTTCTGTCTGCCCTGTGTGCACTCAGCAGCTCTGTCTGCCCTACCTGCACTCAGATGCTCTGTCTGCTCTACCTGCACTCAGCTGCTCTGTCTGCCCTGTGTGCACTCAGCTGCGCTGTCTAGACTACCTCATTAATTACTGTTGTTGTCACCTTCTCTTACATAATCCAACAAGTGCGTCATTGTTAGGATACCCTCGGATTAAAAATCAACACACTTGGCGCTATACTTGACATTGTTTGCAAGATCAGACATATCACTATAATCCGGGGTGTTCATTTTCAGAAGTTGCTTTCCTTTCAGCGTATCTAATTTGTAAGCATTTCAACTGAATTAGATTTTTTTTAATTACACAAAAAATGAACACCCATCAAAATAAAGAATTTTCAGCAATTACTGTTTGACAAGTTATTACAAACATATCTGCGGTTGTAACGTAAAAAAAGAAGAAAAAAGTCCTGCCACTGAACAACACTGTTCCCCGGTAGTCCATCAATGTAAATAAGAATTTGTTCTTAACTGACTTGCCTAGTTAACTTCTTTGGGATAGGTGGCAGTATTTTCATGGCCGGATAAAAAACATCCGCGATTTAATCTGTTTACTACTCCTGCCCAGAAACTAGAATATGCATATAATTAGTAGATTTGGATAGAAAACACTCTAAAGTTTCTAAAACTGTTTGAATGGTGTCTGTGAGTATAACAGAACTCATATGGCAGGCCAAAACCTGAGAAGATTCCATACAGGAAGTGCCCTGTCTGACAATTTGTTGTCCTTCTATTGCATCTCTATCGAAAATACAGCATCTGTGCTGTAACGTGACATTTTCTAAGGCTTCCATTGGCTCTCTAAAGCCGCCAGAAAGTGGAATGGGGTGTCTGCTGTCTCTGGGCGAAGAACAGCAGGAGAATTTGTAAGTGGTCAGCCTGGGGACAGTGACACTGGAGATGCGTGGTCACGAGACTACTCCATGTTTTTCTTTCAGCCTTTGAATGAATACAACGTTGCCCAGTTGGAATATTATTGCTATTTCACAAGAAAAATTGCATTAAAATTGATTTTAAACAGCTTTTGACATGCTTCTAAGTACGGTATTGGAATATTTTGAAATTATTTGTCACGAAATGCGCTCGTGCGTCACCCTTTGGATAGTGACCTGAACGCACGAACAAAACGGAGCTATTTGAATATAACTATGGATTATTTGGAACCGAAACAACATTTGTTGTTGAAGTAGAAGTCCTGGGAGTGCATTCTGATGAAGAACAGCAAAGGTAATCCAATTTTTTACATGCTAATGTAAAAAGCAGTTTTTTGTTATAAATATGAACTTCATTGAACAAAACATGCATGTTTTGTATAACATAATGTCCTAGGAGTGTCATCTGATGAAGATCATCAAAGGTTAGTGCTGCATTTAGCTGTGGTTTAGGTTTATGTGACATATATGCTTGCTTGGAAAATGGCTGTATGATTATTTGTGTCTATGTACTCTCCTAACATAATCTAATACGACGCCATGGCTTGACGGCTAACTGTATAGCTTGCATTGATGGCCGAGCTCTGTACTCAGAATATTGAACAATGTGCTTTCTCCGTAAAGTTATTTTGACACAGTGGTTGCATTAAAGAGTAGTTTATCTATAATTCTTTAAATAATAGTTATATATTTTGTCAACGTTAATGATGAGTATTTCTGTAAATTGACGTGCTGATTCATCGGAAGTTTTGGGAGGAATACATTTTCTGAACGTCACGCGCCAATGTAAAATGGGGGTTTTGGATATAAATATGAACTTGATAGAACAAAAAATGCATGTATTGTGTAACATGATGTCCTAGGAGTGTCATCTGATGAAGATCGTCAAAGGTTAGTGCATAATTTTAGCTGATTTTCTGGTTTTTGTGACGCCTGTCCTTGCTAGGAAAATGGCTGTGTGGTTTTTCTTGTGTTGGCACTGTCCTAACATAATCTAACTTTATGCTTTCGCCGTAAAGCCTTTTTGAAATCGGACAATGTGGTTGGATTAAGGAGAGGTTTATCTTTAAAATGGTGTAAAATAGTTGTATGTTTGAGAAATTTGAATTATGACATTTTGTTGTTTTGAATTTGGCGCCCTGGTATTTCACTGGCTGTTGAATAGTGTGAACCATGGGTGGGACGGTAGCGTCCCATGCAGCCCTGAGAAGTTAAGAAATGCTATAGATGGAAGGAAAGTAGTGTGGAAATCTACCAAAAAACAATTAGGCAACAACAAATTAAATCCCTTCTAGACAACTTCCTGGACAAAACGTTTTACTGTAATAGTGAAGGTGTAAACTTGGCAGTAGAAAACCTAAACACTATATTTGACCTTTCAGCTTCCCTATCAAATCTGAAGATTTCAGGCAGACAACCAAAAAAAATGAACAACAATGACAAATGGTTTGATGAAGAATGCAAAAACCTAAGAAAGAAATTGAGAAACCTGTCCAACCAAAAACACAGAGACCCAGAAAACCTGAGCCTACGCCTTCACTACGGTCAATCACTAAAACAATTTTGACCCCAATAACTACCGTGGGATATGCGTCAAAAGTAACCTTGGGAAAACCCTCTGCATTATCATTAACAGCAGACTTGTACATGTCCTCAGTGAAAACAATGTACTGAGCAAATGTAAAATTGGCTTTTTACCAAATTACTGTACGACAGACCACGTATTTACACTGCACACCCTAATTGACAAACAAACAAACAAAAACAAAGCCAAAGTCTTCTTGTGCTTTGTTGATTTCAAAAAAGCTTTCAACTCAATTTGGCATACAAATTAATGGAATGTGGTGTTGGGGGAGAAACATACGACCTTATAAAGTGTGCAGTTAAAATAGGCAAAAACCACACACATTTCTTTCCACAGGGCCGGGGGTGAGACAGGAATGCAGCTTAAGCCCGACCCTCTTCAACATATATATCAACGAATTGGCGAGGGCACTAGAACAGTCTGCAGCACCCGGCCTCACCCTACTAGAATCTGAAGTCAAATGTCTACTGTTTGCTGATGATCTTGTGCTTCTGTCCCCAACCAAGGAGGGCCTACAGCAGCACCCAGATCTTCTGCAACAGATTCTGTCAGACCTGGACCCTGACAGTAAATCTCAGTTAGACAAAAATAATGGTGGCCCAAAAAAGGTCCAGTTGCCAGGACCACAAATACAAATTCCATCTAGACACCTAGAGCACACAAAAAAATAGACATATCTCGGCCTAAATATCAGCGCCACACAGCTGTGAACGATCTGAGAAATGAGGCAAGAAGGGCCTTCTATGCCATCAAAAGGAACATAACATTTGACATACCAATTAGGATCTGGTTAAAAATACTTGAATCAGTTATAGAACCTATTGCCCTTTATGGTTGAGAGGTCTGGGGTCCGCTCCCCAACCAAGAATTCACAAAATGGGACAAACACCAAATTGAGACTCTGCATGCAGAATTCTGCAAAAATATCCTCTGTGTACCACGTAAAACACCAAATAATTAATGCAGAGCAGAATTAGTCCGATACCTGCTAATTATCAAAATCCAGAAAAGAGACATTAAATTTACAACCAAAAATCAAATCAAACTTTATTTGTCACATGCTCCGAGTACAAGTGTAGACTTTACCGTGAAATGCTTACATACAAACCCTTAACCAACAGTGCAGTTCAAGAAGAAGAAAATATTTACTAAGTGGACAAAACTAAAAAGTAATAATAAAAAGTAACACAATAAGAATAACAATAACGAGGCTATATACAGGGAGAACCGGTACCGAGTCAGTGTGCAGGGCTACAAGGCTAGTTGAGGTAATCTATACATGTAGGTGGGGGCAAAGTGACTATGCATAGATAACAGACAAACAGCGAGTAGCAGCAGTGTACAAGAGGGTGGGGGTCAATGGACATTTTCCGGTGGCGATTTTGTGCATTGTTCAGGAGTCTTATGGCTTGGGGGTAGAAGCTGTTGAAGACCCTTTTGGTGCTAGACTTGGCGCTCCGGTACCGCTTGCCATGCTGTAGCAGAGAAAACAGTCTATAACTTGGGTAACTGGAGTCTCTGACAATTTTATGGGCTTTCCACTGACACCGCCTATTATATAGGTCCTGGATAGCAGGAAGCTTGGCCCCTGTGATGTACTGGGCCGGTCGCACTACCCTCTGTAGCGCCTTACGTTCAGATGCCGAGCAGTTGCCTTATCAGGCGGTGATGCAACCGGTCAGGATGCTCTCGATGGTGCAGCTGTAGAACCTTTTGAGGATCTGGGGACCCATGCCAAATCTTTTCAGTCTCCTGAGGGGGAAAAGGTTTTGTCGTGCCCTCTTCACGACTGTCTTGGTATGTTTGGACCATGATAGTTTGTTGGTGATGTGTACACCCAAAAGGAAGCGATTCCCAAACCTTCCATAACAAAACCATCACCTACAGAGAAATCAACCTGGAGAAGCTGGTCCTGGTCCTGCGGCTCTGTTCACAAAAACACCCCACAGAGCCCCAGGACAGCAACACAATTAGACCCAACCAAATCATGAGAAAACAAAAAGAGAATTAACAAAAAAACAGAGCAAACTAGAATTCTATTTGGCCTTAAACAGAGAGTACACAGTGGCAGAAAAGCTGACCACTGTGACTGAAACAAACTTAAGGAAGTCTTTGACTATGTACAGACTCAGTGAGCACAGCCTTGCTATTGAGAAAGGCTTCCGAAGGAAGACCTGGCTCTCAAGAGAAGACAGGCCATGTGCACACTGCCCACAAAATGAGGTGGAAACTGAGCTGCACTTCCTAACCTCCTGCTAAATGTATGACCATATTAGAGACACATTTCCCTCAGATTACACAGACCCACAAAGAATTCCCCCATATCTATTGGGTGAAATACCACAGTGTGCAATCACAGCAGCAAGATGTGTGACCTGTTGTCACAAGAAAAGGGCAAACAGTGAAGAAGAAACACCATTGTAAATACAATTTATGTTTATTCATTTTCCCTTTTGTACTTTAACTATTACAATACTGTATACACAATATGACATTTGAAAATACTTTTTTTTTGTGTAACTTTTGTGAGTGTAATGTTTACTGTACATTTTTGATTGTTTATTTCACTTTTGTTTATTATCTATTTCACGTGCTTTGGCAATAAAAACATGTTTCCCATGCCAATAAAGCCCCTTCAATTGACATTGAAATTGAAATGGAATTGATAGAGAGAGAGAGAGTGCTCTACATTGCTACATTGCTGCCTGCCATAAGATGAGGGCCAGTGTCTGACAGACATACCAACCTGCACATTTCCTCTACCCTATGGTTATTGTTATTGCTCAATGTACGGTTATTTTGACCCTTGGTTATTGTTGTTACTGTTATTTTGATTCTTATTATTTTAATATTGTAAATATCCAAAGTAAGCTTTGGCAATATGTACATTGTTACGTCATGCCAATAAAGCAAATTGAAATTAATTGAATTGAGAGAGAGACAGAGAGACAGAGAGAGAGTAGAGACGGAGAGACAGAAAAACAGAGAGAGATAGAGAGAGGGAGAGAGACAGAGAGAGAGAGAGGGACGGAGAGAGAGAGCGACAGAGAGAGAGACGTTGAGACGGAGAGACAGAGAGAGAGAGAGAGTAGAGACGGAGAGACAGAGAAAGAGAGAGAGAGACAGAGAGAAAGAGAGGCAGAGAGAGAGAGAGATAGAGAGGGAGAGAGACAGAGGGAGACGGAGAGACGGAGAGACAGCGAGAGAGAGAGACAGAGAGAGAGAGAGAGAAAGAGAGGCAGAGAGAGAGAGAGAGAGACAGAGAGAGGGAGAGACAGAGAGAGAGTCAGAGAGGGAGAGAGAGGGAGAGTGACAGAGAGAGTGACAGAGAGAGAGCCTGCTCGGCTTGATTTCCACTTATAATTCCTAAACAAAGGTGAGCGTCTCTTGAGGGTTGCCTTGCTGGATGTGACGAGACAGAGACCACCCTTGGGCAGAGGGTAGGTGAAGGGTTCAAGGGTGTAACAGACGGTCTGATGAAACCGAGCTGGCATGATATGCCCACAGGCTCACCCACGTGTGTGTGTGTGCCTCTGCGTAAGACTAGAGAGCTCATGCAGGAAGAGACGCTACTGGCGTAGGCGTTAGACAGAGGAAAAATAGAAAAGGGAGGATGGGAGGGGTGGATGGATAGAAGTAGGACAAGTGGGACACCACAGGCGGATCTCTCTCTCTCTCTCTCTCTCTCTCTCTCTCTCTCTCTCTCTCTCTCTCTCTCTCTCTCTCTCTCTCTCTCTCTCTCTCTCTCTTCTCTCCTCCTCTCTCTCTCTCTTCTCTCTCTCTCTCTCTCTCTCTCCTCTCTCTCTCTCTCTCTCTCTCTCTCTCTCTCTCTCTCTCTATATATATATATATATATATATATATATATATATAGTGGCAAGAAAAGTGCAAACCAGTGACTTATACCCATGCATATATTGTTGATTGTAGCCATAGAATTTGTACAAGAAATGCTTCAGAGGAGACTAGTTTGTTGTTAGTCCCTGTAGAGCTGAAGGCTAAAGCACAAACAGAATAGATCCGGTACGATTACATTTGAAATGAATGTGTCATAGCCGTGGGTAGCATACATCTGTAGGATGGCTAGTTACATGTACATCCACTTAGATTTAGCAAGTGAATAGAGAGAGGACAGGGGTGGGAGAGAAATATTCAATGGCGGGGGAAGGAGAGAAAAAAAGTGCAAAGTGAGGAGAGAAAACGGGGCCTGCGTCCTAAATGGCATCCTATTCCCTATTCAGTCCCGAGTGGCATAGCGGTCTAAGGCACTGCATCTCAGTGCAAGAGGAGTCACTACAGTTCCTGGTTCAAATCCAGGCTGTATCACATCCGGCTGTGATTGGGCGGCGCACAATTGGACCGTCGTCGTCCGTCATTGTAAATAAGAATTTGTTCTTAATTGACTTGCCTAGTTTAAATAAAGGTTAAACTAAAAAAAGAATATATTATGCACTACTTTTGACCAGAGCCTATGAGTGTATAGTCCAAAGTAGTGCAACATAAAGGAATAGGGTGCATTTGGGACTCACAGGCCTACTAAATTGTTTCATCAAAGGCCCTGGTTTTACCGTCGAAAGACAGACCCCTGCCTCACAGAGCTACCAGTGAGGTGAAGAGAGGGTTATAGAGCCCCCTGTGAGAGCATGTCAGTCACATGGTCCTCACAGTAACGCACATATAAAACACTCACACATATAAAACACACACACACATATAAAACACACACACACACATATAAAACACACACACACACATTAAACACACATTAAACACACACACACAAAACACACACGCACACACTCAGTCTAATTAACCCATGTTAGTGCCACCCTCGTTCACCGTAGCTACACCCTCTCCACTTCTCACAGAACATCAGACGATTCCTCTCTGTCTGTTTTCTTTTTTATATCTCAGAGATTAAATTATTCTGTTTATTTAAGAGAAAGTATCCAGAGAGGAGACTTTAAATCACGTGTTATGGATGTTCTCCTTGGGACGTAAAAGAGAAGCTTTCTCTACTGTCAATCAATATTAGGGGAAATAACATAGCATTGCAGTGTGGTAGAGCAGCGCCTATCTTTAGCAGTGCTATGGCAGTGCATTTCTTTTGTACAAGATGGGAGCTAATGATAGAATTGAATGAAACTGCTTGCAGTATTGTGATGATACTGTGCATTAATGGTAGCTCCTAATATGGACTGGCCCAGATGAAAATGCTTAAGATGGTAAAATGACAGTGGAGGATGATATAGTTTCGTCTCAATGGACACCCACTCTGGGCAGCGGTCCTGAGGTGGTGCCTATGAACATAAACCTCACTCTGGGCAGTGGTCCTGAGGTGGTGTCTATGAGCATACACCACACTCTGGGCAGTGGTCCTGAGGTGGTGTCTATGAGCATACACCACACTCTGGGCAGTGGTCCTGAGGTGGTGTCTATGAACATACACCACACTCTGGGCAGTGGTCCTGAGGTGGTGTCTATGAACATACACCACACTCTGGGCAGTGGTCCTGAGGTGGTATCTTGGAACATACACCTCACTCTGGTCTCTGGTCATGAGCTGGTCTCTAGGAATATACACCAAACAAAGCCCTTCTCCATTCAGTCAGATGTACAGTGCATTCGGAAAGTATTCAGACCACTAGACTTTTTCCACATTGTGTTACTTTACAGCCTTATTCTAAAATCGATTGTTTAAAAAATGGTTTATTTCCCTCATCAATCTACACACAATACCCCATAAGTACAAAGCAAAAACATAAATATCACATTTACATAAGTATTCAGACACTTTACTCAGCACTTTGTTGAAGCACCTTTGGCAGAAATTACAGCCTCCAGTCTTCTTGGGTATGATGCTACAAGCTTGGCACACTTGTATTTGGGGAGTTTATCCCATTCTTCTCTGCAGACCCTCTCTGTCAGGTTGGATGGGGAGCGTCGCTGCACAGCTAATTTCCGGGCTCTCCATAGATGTTTGATCGAGTTCAAGTCCGGGCTCTGGCTGGGCCACTCAAGGACATTCAGAGACTATGTCTCGAAGCCACTCCTGCGTTGTCTTGGTTGTGTGCTTAGAGTCATTGTTCTGTTGGAAGGTGAACCTTCGCCCCAGTCTTAGGTTCTGAGTGCTCTGTAGCAGGTTTTCATCAAGGACCTCTCTGTACTTTGCTCTGTTCATCTTTCCCTCGATCCTGACTAATCTCTCAGTCCCTGCCGCTGAAAAACATCCCCACTCCATGATGCTGCCACCACCATGCTTCACCGGAGGGATGTTGCCAGGTTTCCTCCAGATGTGACACTTGGCATTCAGGCCAAAGTGTTCAATCTTGGTTTCACCAGACCAGAGAATCTTGTTTCTCATGGTCTGAGTGTCCTTTAGGTGCTTTTTGGCAAGCTCCAAGTGGGCTGTCATGTGTCTTTTACTGAGGAGTGGCTTCCGTCTGGCCACTCTACCATATAGGCCTGATTGCTGGAGTGCTGCAGAGATGGTTGTCCTTCTGGAAGGTTCTCCCATCTCCACAGAGGAACTCTGGAGCTCTGTCAGAGTGACCATCGGGTTCTTAGTCCCCTCCCTGACCAAGGCCCTTCTCCCCCGATTGCTCAGTTTGGCTGGGCCCCAGCTCTAGGAAGAGTCTTGGTGGTTCCAAACTTCTTCCATTTAAGAATGATGGAGGCCACTGTGTTCTTGGGGACCTTCAATGCTGTAGAAATGTTTTGGTACCCTGCCCCAGATCTGTGCCTCGACACAATCCTGTCTCGGAGCTCTAAGAACAATTCCTTCGACCTCATGGCTTGGTTTTTGCTCTGACATGCACTGTCAACTGTGGAACCTTATATAGACAGGTGTGTGCCTTTTCAAATCATGTCCAATCAATTGAATTTACCACAGGTGGACTCCAATCAAGTTGTAGAAACATCTCAAGGATGATCAATGGGCGCCTCCCGGTTGGCGCAGTGGTCTAAGGCACTGCATCGCTGTGCCACTAGAGATTCTGGGTTCGAGTCCAGGCTCTGTCGCAGCCTGCCATGACCGGGAGGCCCGTGGGATGGTGCACAATTGGCCCAGCGTCATTCGGGTTAGGGAGGGTTTGGCTGGCAGGGATATCCTTGTCTCATTGTGTGCTAGCAACTCCTGTGTTGGGCCGGGTGCAGTGCACACTGACACGATGTACAGTGTTTCCTCCGGCACATTGGTGCGGCTGGCTTCCGGGCTGGATGTGCGTTGTGTCAAGAAGCAGTGTGTCTTAGTTGGGTTGTGTTTCGGAGGACACATGGCTCTCAACCTTCGCCTCTCCCAAGTCCGTATGGGAGTTGCAGCGATGAGAGAAGACTGTAACTACTACCAATTGGATACCATGAAATTGGGGGTAAAAAAGGATGATCAATGGAAACAGGATGCACTTGTGCTCAATTTTGAGTCTCAGCAAAGGGTCTGAATACTTATGTAAATAAGGTATCTGTTTTTATTTTTAATACATTTGCAAAAATCTCCAAAAATCAATTTTTGCTTTGTCATTATGGGGTGTTGTGTGTAGATTGATTTGTGTGTTGAATAATTTAATCCATTTTAAAATAAGGCTTAACAAAATGTGAAAAAAGTAAATTGGTCTGAATTTACTATATACATTAGTTTACATTGTATACATACTGTATATGTACTTTAGCTATGTGCAAATAAACTTTCGAACCCCATTTTGTATTTATTGTCCAAATGTATCAGCTTGCAGCCCGGTGCACGGTTCTACAGATCAATATGGATACAGCCTCCATCGACCTGGAGTCCTGCCAACATAAAACAACACAGCCTCCCCTCATTTCCACATGCCCCCTGCCCACACACAAACACATGCACACACACACACACACACACACACACACACACACACACGGACATGGACGAACACACACACACACAGACTCATATGCACACCAACCTTTGCCTTTAAGTTATGACCTATTTTCTGTGGGCAACGTATTGATCAGTCATCTTAATGTGGGTTTGTAATATTACATTTACATTTGACAAGAGATGCTCTTCTCAAAAACACTTCCAAGTGCTCTGAAACACCAAATCAACAATTATATCTGTCCCTAGTGAAAACCGTCACGATTTATCGTCTCAAAATTAATTAAAATACATGACAAATCTCGACTCCGCACGCACAAAGGGTCCTTTATCCAATATGTTGTCATACTAATGGTTCAGACTGTATACTGGGTTTCTTACCCATAACCCTCCTCCCTCCGGGCTAGTCACTCCAGTGTGTCTTAATCCTAAAGCTCCTCACTATAATCCATCCAACGACAGACTTTGAAGTCACTGCAATACATGTCATTGTGCTTGCGTCAATTTTCTCCTTTGTCTATATGTCATTTTATTGAGTTCCAAGAATTAATGTTTCGCTTTCCTCTTTCGCTATATGTCATTTTACTGGGTTCAAGTAGTTGTATAGGGTGGTATGTCAAGGCTGTGCTGAGACAATGACTTATCAGTGATCTAAGCCCTGCTCAGATAATTCCTACCGTTGTGTTGCTGAGTTGTCGTAGGGCTGCTGCAAATGTACATTGTCCCAGGGGCGTTGGCAGTCATAATGTAAGTAACCTAATTTATGTCCCTCTAACTGCCCTGAATGCCTCTGCTGATCTTACAGCTATTGTACGCAGCAATCATGCGCCTGAGTCATACTGTTAGCACTGAGGCAGTTTGCTTGAGTAGGAAGTCCACAGCTCAAACATGAATATCATTGTCATGTCTACCTCTGATAAGCCTCCCAGTAAAGCAATAAAAACAATCAAGAATCCCAGAAAAGTTATAAATGATTGCCCACATGAACATATGTGGTCTAAGAAAGGTTAATGATAACTTGCTAGTAACATATAACATTCATATTCTGACTATCTCTTGGATTGATGATGAATTGAAAAATTTTATGGTTGAGAGGGATGATGCAAAAAGAATGGCAAATAAATCGGGCTGCACAGCACAGCGTACTGTAAATTGAGAAATCATGTGACTAAGCTGAACAAAAAGAAGAAGAAACTGTACTATGAAGCAAAGGCAAATTATATAAAGAATGATCGTAAAAAGCTTTGGAGCACCTTACATAACATTTTGTGAAAAAAGACAAGCTCCGCTTCCTCATACATTGTATTAGAGGGCTCATTCATCACAAAACCCACTGATATTGCCCTTCTACTTTAATTACTTTTTATTGGGAAGATGAGCAAACTCTAAACCCACTCATCTATGCATAACTGACCAAGTTATTAAAGACAATCATTTTAATGTTGAATTCCATAAAGTGAGTGTGGAAGAGATTAAAAAATGACAAGCCACCTAGGTCTGACAACTTGGATGGAAAATTACTGAGGATGATAACGGACAATATTGCCACTCCTACTTGCTATCTCTTCAATCTAAGGCTACAGGAAAGTGTGTGCCCTCAGACCTGGAGTGAAGGAAAGGTCACTCCGCTACCCAAGAATAGCAAAGCACTCTTTACTGGCTTAAACAGTCGACCAATCAGCCTGTTACCAACTCTTATTAAACTTTTTGAAAAAATTGTGTTTGACCAGATACAAAGCTATTTCATAATAAACAAACAAACAAAAGATTTACAGCATGCTTATAGGGAAGGGCATTCCATGGCACTTACACAAATGACTGATGATTGGCTGAGAGAAATTTATGATAAAATGATTGTGGGAGCTGTTTTGTTAGACTTCAGTGCAGCTTTTGACATTATTGATCATAATCTGCTGCTGGAAAAATGAATGTGTTATGGCTTTACATCCCCTGCTATACTGTGGATAAAGAGTTACCTGTCTAACAGAACACAGAGGGTGTTCTTTATTGGAAGCCTCTCCAACACAATCCAAGTAGAGTCAGGCATTCCACAGGGCAGCTGGCTAGGCCCCTAACTTTTTTTCAATCTTTACTAATGACATGCCACTGGCTCTGAGTAAAGCCTGTGTGTCCATGTATGCTGATGACTCGACACTATACACATTAGCTGCCACAGCAAGTGAAATCACTGCAACACTTAACAAAGAGCTGCAGTTAGTTTCAGAATGGGAGGCAAGAAATAAGTTAGTCCTAAATATTTCACAAACTAAAAGCTTTCTATTTGGGACAAATATTCACTAAACCCTAAACCTCAACTAAATCTTGTAATGAATAATGTGGAAATTGAGCAAGTTGAAGAGACTAAACTGCTTGGAGTAACTCTGGATTGTGAACATTCATGGTCAAAACATGTTGATACAGCTGTAGCTAAAATGGGGAGAGGTATGTCAATAATAACCATTGCTCTGCCTTATTAACAACACTATCAAAAAGGCAGGTCCAACAGGCTCTAGTTTTGTCGCACCTGGACTACTGTCCAGTCGTGTGGTCAGGTGCCACAAAGATGGACTTAGAGGAGAGATTGACTTCATCACTACTTGTATTTATGAGAAATATTGACATGTTGAATGCACTGAGATGTCTATTTAAACTACTAGCACACAGCTCAGAGACCCATGCATACCCCACAAGACATACTACCAGAGGTCTCTTCACAATCCCCAAGTCCAGAACAGACTATGTGAAAAACACAGTACTACATAGAGCCATGACTACATGGAACTCTATTCTATATCAGATAACTGATGCAAGCAGTAAAATCAGATGGAACAGCGGGGACTGTGAAGAGACACACACATGCACAAACAGATGCATACACACATGTACACATGGATTTTGCGTTGTAGATATGTGGTCGCAGAGTAATGGCCTGAAAACACACACTTAATATGTGGTGAAATGTGTTGTGAAATGTATTGTTATGTTTTTATAAAAATTATATAACTGCCTTAATTTTGCTGGACCCCAGGGAGAGTAGCTGCTGCCTTGGCAGGAACTAATTGGGATCCTTAATAAACCCCAGGAAGAGTAGCTGCTGTCTTGGCAGGAACTAATGGGGATCCATAATAAACCCCAGGAAGAGTAGCTGCTGCCTTGGCAGGAACTAATGGGGATCCTTAATAAACCCCAGGAAGAGTAGCTGCTGCCTTGACAGGAACTCATGGGGATCCTTAACCTGTTGGGTCTAGGGGGCAGCATTTGCACGTCTGGATAAAAAAAATGTACCCGATTTAATCTGGTTACTAATCCTACCCAGTAACTAGAATATGCATATACTTATTATATATGGATAGAAAACACTCTAAAGTTTCCAAAACTGTTTGAATGGTGTCTGTGAGTATAACAGAACTCATTTGGCAGGCAAAACCCTGAGACATTTTCTGACAGGAAGTGGATACCTGATGTGTTGTATTGACTTTAAACCTATCCCATTGAAAAACACAGGGGTTTAGGAATATTTTGGCACTTCCTATTGCTTCCACTAGATGTCACCAGCCTTTACAAAGTGTTTTGAGTCTTCTGGAGGGAGATCTGACCGAACAAGAGCCATGGAACGTTGATGTCCCATTAGACACCTGGCGCGCTAGTTCATGTTGGGTACCCTCGTTCCAATACGTTATAAAAGAGTATGCATTCGTCCACCTTGAATATTATTCATGTTCTGGTTAAAAAAGGCCCTAATGATTTATGCTATACAACGTTTGACATGTTTGAACGAACGGAAATATATTTTTTCCCCTCGTTCATGATGAGAAGTCCGGCTGGCTTACATCATGTGCTAACGAGACGGAGATTTTTGGACATAAATGATGAGCTTTTTTGAACAAAACTACATTCGTTATGGACCTGTGATACCTGGAAGTGACATCTGATGAAGAGAATCAAAGGTAATGGATTATTTACATAGTATTTTCGATTTTAGATCTCCCCAACATGACGTCTAGTCTGTATCGCAACGCGTATTTTTCCGGGCGCAGTGCTCAGATTATTGCAAAGTGTGATTTCCCAGTAAGGTTATTTTTAAATCTGGCAAGTTGATTGCGTTCAAAAGATGTAAATCTATAATTCTTTAAATGACAATATAATATTTTACCAATGTTTTCTAATTTTAATTATTTAATTTGTGACGCTGACTTGACTGCCGGTTATTGGAGGGAAACGATTTCCTCAACATCAATGCCATAGTAAAACGCTGTTTTTGGATATAAATATCAACTTGATAGAACTAAAAATGCATGCATTGTCTAACATAATGTCCTAGGAGTGTCATCTGATGGAGATTGTAAAAGGTTAGTGCATCATTTTAGCTGGTTTTATGGTTTTGGTGACCCTGTCTTTGACTTGACAAAACATTACACACAACTCTTGTAAATGTACTGTCCTAACATACTCTAAATTTATGCTTTCGCCGTAAAACCTTTTTGAAATCGTAAAACGTGGTTAGATTAAGGAGATGTTTATCTTTCAAATGGTGTAACATAGTTGTATTTTTGAAAAATTTGAATTTTGACATTTATTTGGATTCAAATTTGCCGCTCTTGAAATGCACCTGCTGTTGATGGAGTGCACCACGGGTGGCACGCTAGCGTCCCACCTAGCCCCAAGAGGTTAATAAACCCCAGGAAGAGTAGCTGCTGCCTTGATAGGGACTAATGGGGATCAATAATAAATACAAATATAAGAGCATGGTATTTTTATATATATATTCTTTACACATTTTTACCCCCCAATTGGTAGTTACAGTCTTGTCTCATCGCTGCAACTCCCGTATGGACTTGGGAGAGGCAAAGATTGAGAGCCATGTGTCCTGCAAGCCACACTGCTTCTTGATACAATGCCCACTTAATCCGGAAGCCAGCCACACCAATGTGTCAGAGGAAACACCATACACCTGGCGACCTGGTCAGCGTGCACTGTGCCGGCCTGCCACAGGAGTCGCTAGTGCGCGATGGGGCAAGGACATCCCTGCCGACCAAACCCTCCCTAACCCTGACGACGCTGGGCCAATTGTGCGTCGCCCCATGAGTCTCCCAGTCACGGTCAGCTGCGACAGAGCCTGGGCTTGAGCCCAGAATCCCTAGTGGCACAGCTAGCAGTGGGATGCAGAGCCTGGACTGGAACCCAGAATCCCTAGTGGCACAGCTAGCAGTGCGATGCAGAGCCTGGACTGCAACCCAGAATCCCTAGTGGCACAGCTAGCAGTGCGATGCAGAGCCTGGACACGAACCCAGAATCCCTAGTGGCACAGCTAGCAGTGCGATGCAGAGCCTTAGACCACTGCACCACTCGGGAGGACAGAGCATGATAGTAGTTTTACATTATTCTGTCAGCTGTCAGTCACATTTGCACTTTATAAGGATTAATAGTAAGATGATATTATAACGATTAACTAGTAAATAGCATTAATAGTAAGATAATATTAATTTACTGTCACATGTCAAGGAGACACTGAAATCTGTCAATAATTTATTTATTTTATTTCATTCTACAGCCCTTAGGCATGAAGATTGCTCTAAATTTGCCTCAATAACAATCGGCGTTGATATTCCAATACATTATTGATTGATTCCTGCTTTCATATCAGGAATAAACGACTAGGCTATCTAGCTAGCTCAACCAGCCTTGCAGGCTATCCACCAGCTCATGGTTCTAAATTGTCTATTCAAGACATTTATGGATGTGTGGTTTTCCATGAATGTTTCAGGATAACGATCAATGAGAGAAATTATAGGCTCTGGAAGACATTGCCTCTCCTATTGTACAGTTGGCTATTGAAGTATTGATAGACTTGAAGACTGTAAGCAGTCAAAATGGAATACAGGCATTAGAAAGTTGCTAATGTTGCAATACTCTATGGTCAGACAAATGAAAAACAGGACCTCCCATGATCTTCGATGTCATTCAGATAGACATAAAAAATTATAATATGTGTGCAAAGTTCACGTAGCTGCAGACTGTGAAACTGAGCAGAAACGGTTCCTTGAGCAAAGGAGAATGCAATGACAGAGAGACAGAGAGACAATGAATGACGGAATAATTAAATAAGATAGAGGGTTGTCAGAGATGTCTTCAGCAAGCATCCATTGTAATAGGCCGCAACTTCAGACAGCAGCATTGGGTCACTGTCCTGGAATGGATGTTTGAAGGACAGGAGGGCCTGAACCTCCAGGGCACGATGGGGGAAATGGATGGCTTCCTAACAGGCGTGGTCATTAGCCCAATGCCACCATAGGCTAACCCGCTAACCCCCCCAACGACAGACAGACATAACCTGCTAGCCATAAGCCCCAGTTTCTAGCCTTTAATAACCTATTAGCTTTGCGGCTAGTTAGTCTAGTTAGTCTAGTTAGCCTAGTTAGTCTAGTTAGCCATTAGCTCCACAGCAAGCTTTCTTCCCTTCCTCTTCCTTCTTTCCCTCCTCCCCTCTTCCACATCCCCCACACTCCATCTCCTCGTCTCTCCAAGTAAACAATGCCTCATTATTGTTCAAGACAATTCTCACAGTGTTAATTGCCGGGGTCACACAGCTAGCGCACCACAGCCACGGAAACCATAGAAACGTGTCTAAGCTACATCTGTCTGCCTACCACTCGTTATCCTTGACATTGGGTAAGTGATATTAATAAATTATTATGCGCCTGACGAGAGGAAAGGAATAGAACGGATGTTTCCACTATGCTAGGTCACACACATTTTTGCTATAAACAATTGTGTTTACATTACGATGCTGAATTAACAAGTTATGCTTCAGTTACTAATGGGTTGATTTGGTCCTTGAGAAATATACATTGAGTCACACTATCTTTATACAGAGTGAATTCTCGCTAGGCCTAATAGTATTCAAGTCCAAACAGCAACATTCAGTGAAGCTCTATTGATGTTAACAGGGATTAAAAAAAAGAAACAGATCATCAGATCTGATTTTCTTATTCACAGAGATGACTCATATCAAACTAATTGAATCCATAGAACTGCATTGTTTGGCTCATATTAGCTCCATACCTAAGACTTCATTAACCCCTGTAATGTGCTCTTGAAAGCAGACAAGATGAAGCTAATTTAATAGATCAGATTGATTTTTCTTCTCTGTTTAGGAAAGTCGGCTACTTGAAAGCAGAGGGAATATCTTCCATGTGCAAAACCGGACTATGTTACATCTCTAATCATCAGTTAATGATCCAAGGTATTGAATTTGCTGTAAATGAGTGCCACACCTTGACAGCCAATGACCATTGTTCCTCAGTACCTGGTGTCTATGGTAGTGGAGACATTGATTTTCAGCATTGATAAGCAGCTCACATGTCCTTAGTAAATAGAAGTGTGTGGTGCAATCTACGTGTGTGTGCTTGACTGCGTACGTGTGCACACATGAGAGAGAGACAAAGACAAAGAGAGAGAGACATACAGAGATGGATATGCAGACAGACAGACAGACAGACAGACAGACAGACAGACAGACAGACAGACAGACAGACAGACAGACAGACAGACAGACAGACAGACAGACAGACAGACAGACAGACAGACAGACAGACAGACAGACAGACAGACAGACAGACAGACAGACAGACAGATGAGTGGAGTTAGTATGTTTGGAGAGCTGTTCCAGTAAGATGACCAGCTCTGAGAGTACTGATAAGAGGAACTAGGACTGAATCATTCACACTCTCATGCTTCTCTGATGGATTTCAATGGACCATTGATGTTTCAATTGGGAAAGTTAAAAACGGGGACAATAGTGTCAATCACACACCTACAAACTGTAGAGATATGAAGGAATGGAATGGTGGTCAACACATCAATAATCCTGATGGAAGCCGGGTTGCGATGAAACTGTGGAGATCTTTTTATAAATTATTTGCATCTGAGTTAGGCCGTGCGACTGAATTTGTTTTGTCAAACACACAAAAAAAACCCACTCTTTATACAAAACGTGCCCATATGCATGGACAAGCGCACACATGCATGTACGTACGCACACACACACACACACACGCACACCACCCCCACACAACCCAGCGTACAGGGGTTTTGCAGATCTGTGCCATCCTGCCCTGCTGGTGGGAACAGCTTGGTCGCTGTCTGTTTAAGGCTGTCGGTCGGGGGTATAACATTGCACATGATTAATGCACGGACGTTGTCTGTGAGGAGGCTGCTGAAGGAGACTGCAGCCTTCAGGGCATATAGAGACCTGCTTTCCAATCTGGGACTCCAACTAACCCCCCTTTCTCTTTGCATGCCTGGCTGGAAAGGGGGATCTGATGCAAATCATAGACTTAGATAGAAGACTCATCTTTGTATCTGTCCTGTTATAGCATCTGTGAGCGCACAGGCAGCTCCATTGAGGCCATCTCCATTTTGAAGTAGTCCATTTTCTTCTTCTACTACTTCTATGAGTTGGTAAACAAGCCGAAAGGGTGCATACTGCCACCAAGAGTGTGTTGTTTGAACAGGTATAAAGCCATGGTTGGTGGTTTACTGCCCCCTGCAGTTATGAAATGTTTTCTCACAAGCATAATTAATTGGCTGATCCCTCCTTGTGACCTAGATGGAATTATGTGATCCTTCCTTAACCCATAGGAAGTCCCGCCCAGTTGACTACTTCAAAATGGTGGA
This sequence comes from Salmo salar, assembly GCF_965601325.2. NCBI lineage: Eukaryota > Metazoa > Chordata > Actinopteri > Salmoniformes > Salmonidae > Salmo > Salmo salar. The sequence continues at coordinate 104,938,625 of NC_138305.1, forward strand.
AGCTCTCAATGGTAATGTCCTTGCAAAAACAGGTAATTTCCAAGTAGTGATCTCTATCCATCTCTATGATGTTAACCAACAACACTGGCATACAAACAAGCACTCAACAGGTGACCTTGAAAGCTCAAACACTTTTGAAAGTTTCCTTTTTGTCAATCTTTTCTTTCGTAATTTTTCTCTCTCTCACACACACACACACACACACACACACACACACACACACACACACACACACACACACACACACACACACACACACACACACACACACACACACACACACACACGTAATGGTCTCCATTATATGCTTCAGCTGGCACCTAGCTCACATACTAATAATAGTACTGTAGGTCCATTTTTAGACGGTGTAGCCAGTGTAAACTTCCTCAAAATAGTAATTATTAATCTAAGAATAACTCAAGAAATCTGTCATTGATTTTAACATGAACGAGGATATATTTTACATCTAATTAAGATGTTTGATGCAGTATTTCTCAATGAAAAAAATGTGCATGAAAATGAGTTGAATAAAGACTTTATTGAAGAATCCCTACTGCTGACCAATCACCGACGAAGGGGCGTAGACTTTGGCTTGCCACGAGATAGAAAAATGTGTGTGCCTGAACAACCGAAGTCCAAAAACAAAAGAAAAAAACATCACAAAAATATCTTCCCCCGCCACACACACAGACACTCGCAATCACGCGCGCACACACACACACACACACACACACACACACACACACACACACACACACACACACACACACACACACACACACACACACACACACACACACACACACACACACACACACACACACACACACACACACACACACTTCAGGTGAAATGCTCAGCGGCAGTAGCAGAGGGGCAAGAATGTCAAGCTCAGTCACAAGACAGGCCCTTTCCTGCAACATATTACAAGTATGTGGGGAGTTTTTCATGCAAATACAAAATGCATGACATCAGAGGACCTGTAGAAGCAGCACAGGGGTTATGATGTCAGGTCTGACTGGTTGGTTTGGAAAAACGGTGAGATGGAAGAGATGAAAACAGGACTTATTGCCTCACAGCAATCTAATTCCGTATGCTCTCGCTAACTCTCCCACTCACACACATTTTCTCACAAATAGACATGGGGGCATGGCAAACAGGCCCACACTCGTAAACACGAATGAAGTTGAGTCTATTTGCTTTTCGTTTCCCTGTTAGTACTTTTCACTTCAGAAGAGACGTGCCGGTCTTTTTTTCAGTGTGTTCCAAATTTCGGGTGCCATTGTTATATTTATTAAGTCTTAATGATGGATTAAATTAAAGTATGCTTCGGCAAAGCAATCTAATTAGATATAGGACTGCGGCATATGGAATCTCTGGATGTCTGGACCAGCCCTCACTCTAGCGAACACCATTCCCTTGAATTTCCTTTCTGAAAAAAAATTTACGCAAACATATGGAGTCGGCTAAAAAGATAAATTTAATTAGAAATTCCCAAATATGATTATCCCTCTCTCTGCCCTGTGTTTTCTACTTCCACACAAAAGGAGCTGATGTTTGAGGGATGGAAACATCTCTTACCTTTATGAATAAAGGAGAAGTGTCATACCAGGCCTCTATTTTAGCACAATAACATGATTCTGGGGCTGTGTAGAGTTGAGGTAGTGACGGGCTGTGTAGAGTTGAGGTAGTGACGGGCTGTGTAGAGTTGAGGTAGTGACGGGCTGTGTAGAGTTGAGGTAGTGACGGGCTGTGTAGAGTTGAGGTAGTGACGGGCTGTGTAGGGTTGAGGTAGTGAAGGGCTGTGTAGGGTTGAGGTAGTGACGGGCTGTGTAGGGTTGAGGTAGTGACGGGCTGTGTAGGGTTGAGGTAGTGACGGGCTGTGTAGGGTTGAGGTAGTGAAGGGCTGTGTAGAGTTGAGGTAGTGACGGGCTGTGTAGAGTTGAGGTAGTGACGGGCTGTGTAGGGTTGAGGTAGTGACGGGCTGTGTAGGGTTGAGGTAGTGAAGGGCTGTGTAGGGTTGAGGTAGTGAAGGGCTGTGTAGAGTTGAGGTAGTGACGGGCTGTGTAGGGTTGAGGTAGTGACGGGCTGTGTAGGGTTGAGGTAGTGAAGGGATGTGTAGGGTTGAGGTAGTGAAGGGCTGTGTAGGGTTGCGGTAGTGAAGGGCTGTGTAGGCTTGAGGTAGTGACGGGCTGTTTTTAGTGTATATGTTTAAAGTATATTCCATGCTCAAACCTTCAAGTTGATGGGTTGTATTTAGGATAATGTTTTACAGTTTTGTCATTCTATTTTTTACATTAAAATCATTTTATGTTATTATTGTATATGCTTTACATGTTATGACAATTCCGTGAAATGCTTGAAAGTGTAAACAATTCAAATAGTTTACTGCAGGGCTCCCAAAACCTTTTCCTGGAGAGCTACTGTCTTGTAGGTTTTCACTCCAACCCTGTTCCTGAAGAGATACTGTCCTGTAGGTTTTAACTCCAACCCTAATCTAACGCACCTGATTCTAATAATTAACTTGTTGATAAGATGAGTCAGGTTAGTTACAGCTGGGGTTGGATTGAAAACCTACAAGAGAGTAGTTCCGGACGACTGTGTGATCACGCTCTCCGTAGCCGATGTGAGCAACATCTTTAAACAGGTCAACCTTCACAAAGCCGCAGGGCAAGACAGAATACCAGGACGTGTACTCAAATCATGGGCGTACAAACTGGCAAGTGTCTTCACTGACATGTTCAACCTCTCCCTGACCGAGTCTGTAATACCTACATGTTTCAAACAGACCACCATAGTCCCTGTGCCCAAGAAAGCGAAGGTAACCTGCCTAAATGATTACCGCCCGTAGCACTCACGTCAGTAGCCATGAAGGGCTTTAAAAGGCTGGTCATGGCTGACATCAACACCATCATGCCAGAAACCCTAGACCCACTCCAATTTGAATACCGCCCAAACAGATCAACAGATGACGCAATCTCAATCACACTCCACACTGCCCTTTCCCACCTGGGCAAAAGGAACACCTATGTGAGAATGCTGTTCATTGACTACAGCTCAGTGTTCAACACCATAGTACCCACAAAGCTCATCACTAAACTAAAGACCCTGGGACTAAACACCTCCCTCTGCAACTGGATCCTGGACCTCCTGACGAGCCGCCCCCAGGTGGTAAGGGTAGGCAACAACAAATCTACCACGCTGATCGTTAACACTGGGGCCCCTCAGGGGTGCGTGCTTAGTCCGCTCCTGTACTCCCTGTTCACCCACGACTGCATGGCCAAGCACAAATCCAACACCATCATTAAGTTTGCTGACGACACAACAGTCACAACTCACTGACAATGAGACAGCCTATAGGGGGAGGTCAGAGACCTGGCAGTGTGGTGCCAGGAAAACAACTTCTCCCTCAATATGAGCAAGACAAAGGAGCTGATTGTGGTTTATATAGGAAATGGCCCCAATTAACATCGACGGGGCTGAAGTGGAGTGGGTCGAGAGTGTCCACATCACCAACGAACTGTCATGGTCTAAACACACCAAGACTGTTGTAACGAGAGGGCACGACTAAACTTTTTCCCCCTCAGGAAACTGAAAAGATTTGGCATGGGTCCCCAGATCCCCAAAAAGTTCTACAGCTGCACCATCGAGAGCATCCTGACTGGTTGCATCATCGCCTGGTATGGCAACTGCTCAGCATCTGAATGTAAGGCGCTACAGAGGGTAGTGCGTACGGTCCAGTACATCACTGGGGCCAAGCTTCCTAACATCCAGGACCTATATAATAGGCGGTGTCAGAGAAAGGCCCAGAAACTGTCAGAGACTCCAGTCATCCAAGTCAAAGACTGTTCTCTCTGCTACCGCACGGCAAGCAGTAGCACTGCTGCTACTCGCTGTTTATTATCTATACATAGTCACTTTACAAATTACCTCGACTAACCTTTAGCCCCGCACATTGACTCGGTACCGGTACTCCGTGTATATAGCCTCGTTATTGTTATTTTATTTTCTTCTGTTACTTTTTGACTTTTTGACTTTTTTGACTTTAGTTTACTTAGTAAATATTTTCTTAACTATATTTCTTTAACTGCATTGTTGGTTAATAAGGGCTTGTAAGTAAGGTCTACGGTAAGGTCTACACCACTTGTGATGAAGTAACAAAAAACACGTCACAGAAGACCAGGTCAAAATGTTGCCAGCCACGCTAGTATACTGTACAGTTTTTACAGATGTTCTTATTCAGAGTGACTTACAGGAGCAATTAAGGTTAAGTGCCTTGCTCAATGGCACATCGATAGATTTTTCATCTAGTCGTGTCAGGGATTTGAACCAATGTCGTTTCGTTTACTGGTCCAACACTCTTAACCGCTAGGCTACCTGCCTCCCCATGCACATGCATCATAAATATAGCGTTTGGAAGTGTATGGTCAGGTAACGTGACCGTATGTTCAATCTGTCTCAAGGAGCATTCCCACTCCCCTGAACTGCAGGGAAAATGAGTTTGACACCCCTGGGCTAGAGTAAGGACCCAGTGTCACCCCTTCTCCCACCTCACCCCCTCCCCTCACTACTACTACCCTCAGACACCAACCCAGGCCCGAGACTTTAACAGAAGTAACACCAGACCTACCCAATCCCCCTCAATGCAAGACTCCTGCCATTTAAACCACGGTCATTTTTCCCGCCCTTAATAAATCCATAAATCCATTATTTTGGAAACTATGCCCACTTCAAACATCCCACACGCTCCTCCTCCATCAACACCCCCATCCACCACCTCTCAATCCCTCACTCCCTGTTGTTCAACCCCCTTTAGCCTCCCCCCCACCCACCGCGCCTAGCCCAACACCTCCCCCTCCTCCTGCGAGAGCATGATAAACGCTCTCCAATATCCCGCCGGCATAAATCTTCCTTCCAAGTTGGCCACAAATATTTCAGCTATGCTGATTTATAGGGGCAGGCCCCCCTGTTTCAGAGGCTAGGTTTGCATCGCTGCATGGAGATTGATTTCTTACCATGCGAGCAGCACTTTAAGAAGATGGCTGACGCTCATGAGTGCATAGTAAACAGAGACACGGGGGCGGACTGCATACGTGGTAGAGCACCCCTGATGGGAGCGATATGAACGCACCTGTAAAGAGGGTCAGACGGGCAGTAAACGGGCAAATGAAGGACGGCCGAAAGGTTGAAGAGAGCTTTCGAGGCCCGACTACGCCGCACTATACCGAGCATGTGAAGCCCACCAAGATTGTCAGATAGGTGAATCACATGCAACCACATCTACAGTCTTAGCTCACCTCAGAGCATTGTGCTAGGTAAACACACGTGCTAGGTAAACATGTGTGCTAGGTAAACACGCGTGCTAGGTAAACACGCGTGCTAGGTAAACACGCGTGCTAGGTAAACACGCGTGCTAGGTAAACACACGTGCTAGGTAAACACACGTGCTAGGTAAACACGTGTGCTAGGTAAACATGTGTGCTAGGTAAACACACGTGCTAGGTAAACACACGTGCTAGGTAAACACGTGTGCTAGGTAAACACACGTGCTAGGTAAACACGTGTGCTAGGTAAACACACGTGCTAGGTAAACACACGTGCTAGGTAAACACACGTGCTAGGTAAACACACGTGCTAGGTAAACACACGTGTAGATGCATCCGATATCAGTAAGAAACAGTCACAATTATAGTGAATAATGGTATATTTTTCTTATTCATCTGCATTTGTTAATAGAGCATGTACCTCCTTTTCTCTAATGATGTATTGATGCTAGTTTATTTCAATTGCTTATTATGCACTCAGAGAAGCACATATTCCATTCAATATTCCATCCACAAACGATTCCCACCTTCAAGATTGACATCTTTTGTCAGAGGGAACACACATACAAATACAGTACACAGACATCGTTGCTCTAATTTCAACACATATCCACCCTTCATGTCTTCAGCATGTCTGCAGAGCGTCTGTCCCGGCCCTTCCAGCCCCATGCAAGCAGTTGTCTTCTCCCATCAGGCTTGGCACATACCAAAGGTGAGGGCTTCCCGCTGGTGATGTCGCTGGAGCACATTGCTGCAGACTGAAATAGGCTGACGGTGTACAGTGACATCTTCCATCTCATCTCCCACTTATACCCATCAGGTGTGTCCAGTCTAGCTTGTCAAGAGGACCCCCTTTGCATCCTGGACTTCTTGACGGGCCGCCCCCAGCTGGTGAGGGTAGGCAATAACACCTCCCCATGCTGACTCTCAACATGGGGGCCCCCTAGGGTGTATACTTCATCCTCTTCTATACTCCTAGTTTGTTATTGGGGTGGCAGGTAGCGTAGTGGTTAGAGCGTTGGACTAGTAACTGAAAGATTGCAAGATCAAATCCCCGAGCTTTACAAATCTGTCGTTCTGCCCCTAGGCTGTCGTTGAAAACATAATTTGTTCTTAACTGTCTTGCCTATTTAAATAAATAAAATGACCACTCATACTCCATCATCTATTATATGAATGTTTTGGCTGATAGAGAGTGCATTTGGAAAGTATTCAGACCCCTTGACTTTTTCCACATTTTGTTACGTTACAGCCTTAATCTAAAATGGATTAAATAAATGCTTTCCCTCATCAATCTACACACAATACCCCATAATGACAAAGCAAAAACAGGTTTTCAGAAATGTTTGAAAATGTATAAAAAATAAAAAAACAGAAATACCTTATTTACATAAGTATTCAGACCCTTTGCTATGAGACTCGAAATTGAGCTCAGGTGCATCCTGTTCCCATTGATCATCCTTGAGATGTTTTTAAAACTCGATTGTAGTCCACCTGTGGTAAATTCAATTGATTGGACATGATTTGGAAAGGCACACACCTGTCTATATAAGGTCCCACATTTGACAGTGCATGTCAGTGCAAAAACCAAGCCATGAGGTCGAAGGAATTGTCCTTAGAGCTCCGAGACAGGATTGTGTTGAGGCACAGATCTGGGGAAGGGCACAAAACAATGTCTGCAGCATTGAAGGTCCCCAAGAACACAGTGGCCTCCATCATCCTTAAGTGGAAGAAGTTTAGAACCACCAAGACTTCCTAGAACTGGCCACCTGACCAAACTGAGCAATCAGGGGAGAAGGGCCTTGGTCAGGGATGTGACCAAGAGTTCCTCTGTGGAGATGGGAGAACCTTCCAGAAGGACAACCATCTCTGTAGCACTCCACCAATCAGGCTTTTATGGTAGAGTGGCCAGACGGAAGCCACTCCTCAGTAAAAGGCACGACAGCACGCTTGAAGTTTGACAAAAGGCACCTAAAGGACACTCAGCCCATGAGAAACAAGATTCTCTTGTCTGATGAAACTAAGATTGAAATCTTTGGCCTGAATGCCAAGCGTCACATCTGGAGGAAACCTGACACCATCCCTACGGTGAAGCAAGGTGGTGGAAGCATCATGCTGTGGGGGTGTTTTTCAGTGGCAGGGACTGGGAGACTAGTCAGGATCGAGGAAAAGATGAACGGAGCAAAGTACAGAGAGATCCTTGATGAAAACCTGCCACAGAGCGCTCAGGACCTCAGCCTGGGGCGAAGGTTCACCTTCCAACAGGACAACAACCCTAAGCACACAGCCAAGAAAACACAGGAATGGCTTCGGGACAAGTCTCTGAATGTTCTTGAGTGGCCAAGCCAGAGCCTGGACTTGAACCCGATCAAACATCTCTGGAGTGACCAGAAAATAGCTGTGCAGAAACACTCCCCATCTAACCTGTCAGAGCTTGAGAGGATCTGCAGAGAAAAATGGGAGATAATCCCCAAATACAGGTGTGCCAAGCTTGTGGCATCATACCCAAGAAGACTCACGACTGTAATCGCTGCCAAAGGTGCTTCAACAAAGTAAAGGGTCTGAATACTTATTTAAATGTGATAGTTCACCTTTATTTAACTAGGCAAGTCAGTTAAGAACAAATTTGTATTTACAATAACGGCCTAGGAACAGTGAGTTAACTGCCTTGTTCAGGGGCAGAATGACAGATTTTCAGCTCGGGGATTCAATCTAGCAACCTTTCGGTTTCTAGGCCAATGCTCTAACCATTAGGCTACCTGCCGCCCCGATTTGTAATACATTTGCAACAATTTCTAAAAACCTGTTGTGGCTTTGTCATTATGGGGTATTGTGTGTAGATTGATGAGTGAAAAAAAATACAATTTAATCAATTTTACAGTAACGTTGTAACATAACAGAATGTGAAGGGGTCTGAATGTATATGCCATCTAGCAGGCACTTTTATTCAAAGCAACTTACAGTAATGAGTACTTATATTTTACACGCTGGTGGCCCCGGGAACCGAACCCACAACCCTAGCTGTGCGAGCGCTATGCTCTACCAGCTGCGTCATACATGACCACATTAATGACACAACCGTGGTAGGCCTGATCACGAACTGCAACAAGACACCTGGCAGTGTGGTGCCAGGACAACAATCTCCAACTCAAAGTCAGCAAGACCAAGGTACTGATTGTGGACTACACAACGGGGCAGACCCCAATCCACATCGATGGGGCCGCCGTGGAGAAGGTTGAGAGCTTTAAGTTCCTCGGTGTCGTCATCACTCCTCTCCCACACCAGCGCAGCTGTGAAGGAGGCACGACCTCAGGAGGCTGAAGAGATTTGGCAATTACAGATCCTTAAAAAACTTCTACAGATGCATCTTGACTGGTTGCATCACTGCCTAGTTTGGAAACTGCACCGCCCACTCCAGAGAGTGGTGCGAACGCCAGACAGCCCAGCACATCATTGGCTCCCAGCCAGGACGTACACACCAAGCGCTGTCTTAGGAAGGCCCGAAATAGACTCCAGCCACCCCTGCCGTAGACTGTTCTCTCTGCTTCCGTTCGGCATGCAGTACCAGAGCATCAGGTCTCGGACCAAGACAGATTCTATCTGAAAGCAATGAGACTTTTTAACAGATAGACAATAGCTGTCCACCTCCACCAAGGACTATATGCACTGACTATATGCTCACTCACAGGTCTCTATCCACATACTCACACACGCCTACAGTGACACTCTTGAGCACACACGCACGCACGCACAAACCCAACCCCACACACATATAATTCAGTCCCATTCAAAATCCTATTTTCCCTAACCCTAACCTTGACCTTAACCCTAACCCTAACGTTAACCCGAAAACCTAACCTTAACCCTAAAGCTAACCCTAGCTCCTAACCCTAACACTAATTCTAACCTTAAACCTAAACCCCTTAGAAATAGCATTTGACCTTTTGGGAACTAACAAAATGTCCCCAGTTTGTCAAATTGTTGTTCGTTTACTGTTCTTGTGCGGACTTCTAGTCCATAAGTATAGTTAAACACGTCCACACACACGTTCCGCACACACATTCCACACACACGTCCACACACACGTCCATGCACGCACACACGCACGCACGCACACACACACTATAGCAGCAGCACACACTTATGCTGCTGCTATAGTGTTTACTATTATTTCTATTATTATTATACATATTCTACCGTTCAAAGGTTTGGGGTCACTTAGAAATGTCCTTGTTTTTGAAAGAAAAGCTCATTTTTTGTCCATTAAAATAACATCAAATTGATCAGAAATACAGTGTAGACATTGTTAATATTGTAAATGACTATTGTAGATGGAAACGGTTGATTTTTGTTATGGAATATCTACATAGGCGTACAGAGGCCCATTATCAGCAACCATCACTCCTGTGTTCCAATGGCACATTGTGTTAGCTAATCCAAGTTTGTCATTTTAAAAGGCTAATTGATCATTAGAAAACCATTTTGCAATTATGTTAGCACAGCTGTTTTTCTGATTAAAGAAGCAATAAAACTGGCCTTCTTTAGACTAGTTGAGTATCTGGAGCATCAGCATTTATGGGTTCGATTACAGGCTCAAAATGTCCAGAAACAAATAACTTTCTTCTGAAACTCGTCAGTCTATTCTTGTTCTGAAACATTAAGGCTATACCAAGTGAGAAATTGCCAAGTAATTGAAAATCTCGTATAATGTTGTGTACTACTCCCTTCACAGAACAGCGCAAATTGGCTCTATCCAGAATAGAAAGAGGAGTGGGAGGCCCCAGTGCACAACTGAGCAAGAGGATAAGTACCTTAGAGTGCCTAGTTTGAGAAACAGACGCCTCCCAATCCTCAACTGGCAGCTTCATTAAATAGTACCCGCAAAACACCAGTCTCAATGTCAACAGTGAAGAGGCGACTCCGGGATGCTGGCCTTCTAGGCAGAGTTGCAAAGAAAAAGCCATATCTCAGACTGGCCAATAAAAATAAAAGATTAAGATGGGCAAAAGAACACAGACACTGGACAGAGGAAGATTGGAAAAAAGTGTTATGGACAGACGAATCTAAGTTTGAGGTGTTCGGATCACAAAGAACAACATTCGTGAGACGCAGAAAAAATGAAAAGATGTTGGAGGAGTGCTTGACGCAATCTGTCAAGCATGGTGGAGGCAATGTGATGGTCTGGGAGTGCTTTGGTGGTGGTAAAGTGGGAGATTTGTACAGGGTAAAAGGGATCTTGAAGAAGGAAAGCTATCGCTCCATATTGCAACGCCCTGTGGACGGCGCTTAATTGTAGTCAATTTCCTCCTACAACAGGACAATGACCCAAAGCACAGCTCCAAACTATGCAAGAACTATTTAGGGAAGAAGCAGTCAGCTGGTATTCTGTCTATAATGGAGGGCCAGTACAGTCACCGGATCTCAACCCTATTGAGCTGTTGTGGGAGCAGCCTGACCGTATGGTACGTAAGAAGTGTCCATCAAGCCAATCCAACTTGCGGGAGGTGCTTCAGGAAGCATGGGGTGATATCTCTTCAGATTACCTCAACAAATTGAAAACTAGAATGCCAAAGGTCTGCAAGGCTGTAATTGCTGCAAATGGAGGATTCTTTGACGAAAGCAAAGTTTCAATAAAAAAATCATTATTTATAACCTTGTCAACGTCTTGACTATGTTTCCTATTAATTTTGCAACTCATTTCATGTATGTTGTCATGGAAAACAAGGACATTTCTAAGTGACCCCAAGCTTTTGAACGGTCGTGTACTCAACTACTCCAGTATCCCTGAACATAGCTGACCCTGTATATAGCAAAACCCTGCATATAGCTGTCCCTGTATATAGCTGACCCTGAACATAGCTGACCCTGTATATAGCTGACCCTGTCCCTGTATATAGCTGACCCTGTACGTAGCTGTCCCTGTACGTAGCTGACCCTGTACGTAGATGACCCTGTACGTAGATGACCCTGTACGTAGCTGTCCCTGTACGTAGCTGACCCTGAACGTAGCTGACCCTGAACGTAGCTGACCCTGAACATAGATTACCCTGTATATAGCTGACTCTGTATGTAGATGACCCTGTATACAGCTGTTTCTTAAAATTATATATTTTTTTGTTATACTATTTTGATTTTGAATTCTGCACTATTGTGAAGGGCTTGCACGTTAGGCATTTCACTGTACTTGTGCATGTGACAAATACAACTTGAAAGGTTTCAGAGTGTGGAATATTTATTAGATACTACAGATGGAAGGTTTCAGAGAGTGGAATATTTATTAGACACTGTGGATGGAAGGTTTCAGAGTGTGGAATATTTATTAGACACTACAGATGGAAGGTTTCAGAGAGTGGAATATTTATTAGACACTGTGGATGGAAGGTTTCAGAGTGTGGAATATTTATTAGACACTGTGGATGGAAGGTTCCAGAGTGTGGAATATTTATTAGACACTGTGGATGGAAGGTTTCAGAGTGTGGAATATTTATTAGACACTATGGATGGAAGGTTTCAGAGTGTGGAATATTTATTAGACACTGTGGATGGAAGGTTTCAGAGTGTGGAATATTTATTAGACCCTGTGGATGGAAGGTTTCAGAGTGTGGAATATTTATTAGACCCTGTGGATGGAAGGTTTCAGAGTGTGGAATATTTATTAGACACTGTGGATGGAAGGTTTCAGAGTGTGGAATATTTATTAGACACTGTGGATGGAAGGTTTCAGAGTGTGGAATATTTATTAGACACTATGGATGGAAGGTTTCAGAGTGTGGAATATTTATTAGACACTATGGATGGAAGGTTTCAGAGTGTGGAATATTTATTAGACACTACGGATGGAAGGTTTCAGAGTGTGGAATATTTATTAGACACTATGGATGGAAGGTTTCAGAGTGTGGAATATTTATTAGACACTGTGGATGGAAGGTTTCAGAGTGTGGAATATTTATTAGACACTATGGATGGAAGGTTTCAGAGTGTGGAATATTTATTAGACACTGTGGATGGAAGGTTTCAGAGTGTGGAATATTTATTAGACACTATGGATGGAAGGTTTCAGACTGTGGAATATTTATTAGACACTGTGGATGGAAGGTTTCAGAGTGTGGAATATTTAATAGACACTATGGATGGAAGGTTTCAGAGTGTGGAATATTTATTAGACCCTGTGGATGGAAGGTTTCAGAGTGTGGAATATTTATTAGACACTGTGGATGGAAGGTTTCATAGTTTGGAATATTTATTAGACACTATGGATGGAAGGTTTCAGAGTGTGGAATATTTATTAGACACTATGGATGGAAGGTTTCAGAGTGTGGAATATTTATTAGACACTATGAATGGACATTTCCAGGAAACAGTTTGGTAGAGTTCAGGTGAACTCTACCAAACTGGCCGACATTTCTCCTCAGTCACATTCTACACACACGCTTCTATACTCATAATTCGGGCGGCAGGGTAGCGTAGTGGTTAGAGCATTGGGCTAGTAACTGAAAGATTTTAAGTTCAAATCCCTGAGCTGACAAGGTACAAATCTGTCATTCTGCCCCTGAACAAGACAGTTAACCCACTGTTCCTAGGTGTCATTGAAAATAAGAACTTGCTCTTAACTGACTTGCCTAGTAAAATAAATGAATCTCTTCTTGGAAAATGAAATATACTGCTCAAAAAAATAAAGGTAACAATAAAATAACACATCCTAGATCTGAATGAATGAAATAATCTTATTAAATACTTTTTTCTTTACATAGTTGAATGTGCTGACAACAAAATCACACAAAAATAATCAATGGAAATCCAATTTATCAACAAATGGAGGTCTGGATTTGGAGTCACACTCAAAATTAAAGTGGAAAACCACACTACAGGCTGATCCAACTTTGATGTAATGTCCTTAAAACAAGTCAAAATGAGGCTCAATAGTGTGTGTGGCCTCCACGTGCCTGTATGACCTCCCTACAACGCCTGGGCATGCTCCTGATGAGGTGGCGGATGGTCTCCTGAGGGATCTCCTCCCAGACCTGGACTAAAGCGTCCGCCAAGTCCTGGACTCATCGTGGCGTTGGTGGATGGAGCGAGACATGATGTCCCAGATGTGCTCAAATGGATTCAGGTCTGGGGAATGGGCGGGCCAGTCCATAGCATCAATGCCTTCCTCTTGCAGGAACTGCTGACACACTCCAGCCACATGAGGTCTAGCATTGTCTTGCATTAGGAGGAACCCAGGGCCAACCGCACCAGCATATGATCTCACAAGGGTTCTGAGGATCTCATCTCGGTACCTAAAGGCAGTCAGGCTGCCTCTGGCGAGCACATGGAGGGCTGTGCGGCCCCCCAAAGAAATGCCACCCCACACCATGACTGACCCACCGCCAAACCGGTCATGCTGGAGGATGTTGCAGGCAGCAGAACATTCTCCACGGCGTCTCCAGACTCTGTCACGTCTGTCACGTGCTCAGTGTGAACCTGCTTTCATCTGTGAAGAGCACAGAGCGCCAGTGGCGAATTTGCCAATCTTGGTGTTCTCTGGCAAATGCCAAACGTCCTGCACAGTGTTGGGCTGTAAGCACAACCCCCACCTGTGGACGTCGGGCCCTCATACCACCCTCATGGAGTCTGTTTCTGACCGTTTGAGCAGACACATGCACATTTGTGGCCTGCTGGAGGTCATTTTGCAGGGCTCTGGCAGTGCTCCTCCTGCTCCTCCTTGCACAAAGGCGGAGGTAGCGGTCCTGCTGCTGGGTTGTTGCCCTCCTACGGCCTCCTCCACGTCTCCTGATGTACTGGCCTGTCTCCTGTTAGCGCCTCCATGCTCTGGACACTACGCTGACAGACACAGCAAACCTTCTTGCCACAGCTCGCATTGATGTGCCATCCTGGATGAGCTGCACTACCTGAGCCACTTGTGTGGGTTGTAGACTCTGTCTCATGCTACCACTAGAGTGAAAGCACCGCCAGCATTCAAAAGTGACCAAAACATCAGCCAGGAAGCATAGGAACTGAGAAGTGGTCTGTGGTCACCACCTGCTGAACCACTCCTTTATTGGGGGTGTCTTGCTTATTGCCTATAATTTCCACCTGTTGTCTATTCCATTTGCACAACAGCATGTGAAATGTATTGTCAATCAGTGTTGTGGACAGTTTGATTTCACAGAAGTGTGATTGACTTGGAGTTACATGTTCCCTTCATTTTTTTGAGCAGTGTATATTGTTTGCATACAACCCAACAAAGCAATCTCCTAAATTATAATAGTTGCATATCACAGTGTATGGGTCGGTAAGACACACGTTTAAACAGGGCTGTACACAGTAGGACAGTGTACACAGGTCACTACAGCCATACTGCTGCTGCTATTGTTGTTGGACTAGCCTAGTGCCGTAGCACCGATCCATGCTCCCAGGACATCTCAGAACAGATAAGAATCCTTTCTGCTTCCTCTGAAAGGCTGGGTGTGGGTTGGAACTGGCGCACAGAGAGAGATAGCCAAAGGCTGCATAGATAACGATTTAACAGGCCTAGGCATTATCTGTCCTCACACAGCGCTGGGGCCCGGTGGAACTGTTGTCTTCTGGCAGGCAGTGGCGCTCTGAAAATGAACAGAGCTGTGTTTGGCCCTGTCTCATCGGTGCACTTCTCAACGCATCTTCTTTGTAATCCTGTCTTATATGTTTCCTTTTGAATTCCTTAGGAATGTGATGACATCCGTACTTATGGTTGGCATGCACAAGGACTGGCCAATGTGAAAGGTATTTGACTGTACTGCACAGCACTGCATATAGACAAGTGTTGGAAAATGTAGTATTATGACTTAAGCAAGGGAGGTGCTCACATAAAGGTTCGTCATTTGGAGCTCGCAAATGCACCCTGGGAGCTAGCCACTGGGCACACCATGTTATCTCAACGTGGATAACTGGGTAATATTTGGTTGAGATGTTGATCAATGAGATTACAACCCACTCAAAAAGACAGGCAAGTTGATTTTCCAATGTGTTATCACTATACTATCCACCGTCTAAAATCACAACCAAATTCCAATGGATAAACAATGTCTGATTTTTCGTTTAGTTGTCGGTCAAATGTCTATCGCTGCACTTCCAACCATTTAAAAGCACAGCAAAGTTCAAATGGGAATACAATGTCAGATATTTTGTTTATATATACAGCAGATGAATGTGTTATTCTGTGCTTCAAATGATAGCAGAACCAAGTGAACTGGATTGCAGCTGAGATGACATTAATAGTACATGGTGCAAGTGCCATTCGAGATTCTGCCAGATTATTACAGATATTGTGAAGATCTCCACAGACCTGTGATGACCTATGCATGGTACCTTGAACATGCATGCTTTATATGATTACATAAGAATAAATGTAAAGTTACATTAACCTCAAAATGTGGGAATGGTTTTAAGGTTGAATGTTAGTTTGTAAGATAGCCTAAACTTTAGCCTATTTACAGTGTTACAAAGGTAATATTGAATAGTGTTCGGTTGTCAATGCAACCAAATATCAACATTTATAGGAGATATATCTACTGCTTGTATAGTTCCATCTGAGACACTGGATTAATATATTTTTTTTTAATACCATCTATCTTTGACTCTACTGATACTGAAGCTATGATATTGAGAAGAAATTGCTGTGATATGTGGTTGTCGCACCTAGCTATCTTAAGATGAATGCACTGTAAATGTTGACTTGTGAAACAAAAATCTATGTTATAGAATAGGGCTAAATCAAATCACACTTTAAATGCACTTTAAATAACGTTTTATTTTATTTTATTCTAAAACTTAGATTTTTGGTTGAGATGGAGACCTGAATCCAACATATCAATTATTAATTTGTAGATAAACTGGAATTAAAGCCAGACTAAGTCAATGTCTCAGATGGAACTATCCAATCAGAAGATACATCTCCTTCAAATGTTGATATTTGGTTGCGTTGACAACCAAACACATTTCAACATGACTAAGTATCATTACATTTGAAATCAACCAGAGCTTGAAACCCTAGGCCTATTGTATTGTCTGTTTTGAATTGAATTCTGGGTTGAATTGAAACAACAGCTGTTGATGACATTGCCAATGCTACATAGGCCTAAATAGTCTCAAAAGGTAAACCTACCCTTTGGAATGACTTTGCTAGCAACTGTTAATCTATTTCGGTTTTAATAGGAGATCTCTCAACAATCATTTTCACGATAGCACATTGGTAATAGTCAGTGAGAAATGCCACAGCTAAGCAGGGCTTTGTTAAAAACCTGGATGGGAGACCTTAGGGTAGCTGTAGATAGATAAATTCTCCAGTAGGAGGTGCTGTCCAGCCTATTGCTTTTTTTCTGATAGTGGATATAACGTTGAAGATCTGACGTTGTTTTAAACTCACAAATTAAACATATTTTATATAAAGTTTGTCTATGTTGAAATTTGGTTACCATGATAGCACAATCCTTTGGTTGAAATTACACCCTCAAAACAACAGTTGATTACTTTTTTCAAATCCAATGTATTTTCCACGTAGATTCCACATCACAATACGTTGACAAATTGCATCGAAACAACGTTGATTCAACTAGTTTGTGCCCAGTGGGTAATACCTATACCCAGTCATTGTTGGAGAACCTTTGGTAGCGCTGGTTGCACACCTCTCCCTCAAGGAACCAGGTTGGGCCCACCCCACATCCTCATCAACGGGGCCGGCTTGGAGATGGTCAAAAACTTCAAGTTCCTCTGTGTACACATCTCCGACGAGCTGAAACGGTCAAATCACACTGACACCGTGGTGAAGAAGGGCACGACAGCGACTCTTCAACCTCAGGATTCTGAAGAAATCCGGCCTGTCCTTGAGGGCCCTCAAAGTGTTGTACAGGAGCACCACAGGAGCACCATGCAGCATACTGTCAGGCTGCATCACAGCCTAGTACATTTACATTTAAGTCATTTAGCAGACGCTCTTATCCAGAGCGACTTACAAATTGGTGCATTCACCTTATGATATGCAGTGGAACAACCACTTTACAATAGTACATCTATGGTACGGCAACTACACCACCAAGGACCGCAAGGTTCGACAGAGGGTGGTACCCTCAGCCGAACACACCATTTGGGTGCTCACTGCCTGCCCTCCAGGACACCTACGGACAACACCAGCTGTTGCAGGACCTCAGCATTCCGAGCCATGGCCTGTTCTCTCTGCTTCCATCACTCAGACTCGGGCAGTACAGGAGCATCATTGCAAAAACGAACAGACTGGCCAATAGCTTCTACCCCACAGACCATCAGGCTGCTGAATATAACATTTACCCTGCCCCCACCCCCCAATGGACATTTATCATTGCTACAGTTATTAATATTATTGTCTCATTCACTTATTTTTATACCTGCACTATTGGAGCTTGGAGCGTAAGAACTTCCCTGTACCCTGTGCATGTGATTAATAAACTCCTCTGTCTACATACACCTAAAGAGCTCATAGTATCCTGAAGGCCCATGAGCCATCTATGGCCCATGCTTTTATCCTTGTTCTTTGGTGGTGGGATTGGTGTGAGAAGATAAAGGCATGTGTGCTTCAAAAACATGCAGCCATTGAGAGGAAAAGCCCAGGTCTCGAGAGTGCACACCAATCACACGTTTCTCATTTGCTGATCGGCATGTGAAGTATGTTTGTGCTCAGTCTGTGTTCTAAGGAGCTGTCTTTCACCCCCCCACCCAACACACACTGTTAACCTCGTTACACCCCGGGACACTACTTTGTCAATTCAATCTATAACATTTGTGACAGAAAAAGGGAAATGGCACCGTGCAGGTAGAAAGGTGTTGTTATTTGCAACAAGCCAATGACAGAAGCTTCCCTTTGTGAAGTCAGAGTCTTGTTTCTGATGTATGAGCGAGAGGTTCAGCTGCAGACTATGGAACTGAGGTGATACGGTTCCTTGAGCAAAGGAGAGAAAAATAAGAGAGGGAGAGAGAGAGAGACATGAGAGTGGGGGAATAGGATAGGTAGAGAGAGAGACATGAGAGAGAGGGGGAATAGGATAGGTAGAGAGAGAGAGACATGAGAGAGAGGGGGAATAGGATAGGTAGAGAGAGAGAGACATGAGAGAGGGGGGAATAGGATAGGTAGAGAGACATAAGAGGGGGGAATAGGATAGGTAGAGAGAGAGACATGAGAGAGGGGGAATAGGATAGGTAGAGAGAGAGAGACATGAGAGAGGGGGAATAGGATAGGTAGAGAGAGAGAGACATGAGAGAGGGGGAATAGGATAGGTAGAGAGAGAGAGACATGAGAGAGGGGGAATAGGATAGGTAGAGAGAGACATGAGAGAGGGGGGAATAGGATAGGTAGAGAGAGACATGAGAGAGGGGGGAATAGGATAGGTAGAGAGAGAGACATGAGAGAGGGGGGAATAGGATAGGTAGAGAGAGAGACATGAGAGAGGGGGGAATAGGATAGGTAGAGAGAGAGACATGAGAGAGGGGGGAATATGATAGGTAGAGAGAGAGACATGAGAGAGGGGGAATAGGATAGGTAGAGAGAGAGACATGAGAGAGGGGGGAATAGGATAGGTAGAGAGAGAGACCTGAGAGAGGGGGGAATAGGATAGGTAGAGAGAGAGAGAGACATGAGAGAGGGGGGAATAGGATAGGTAGAGAGAGAGAGACATGAGAGAGGGGGGAATAGGATAGGTAGAGAGAGAGAGACATGAGAGAGGGGGAATAGGATAGGTAGAGAGAGAGAGACATGAGAGAGGGGGGAATAGGATAGGTAGAGAGAGAGAGACATGAGAGAGGGGGGAATAGGATAGGTAGAGAGAGAGACATGAGAGAGGGGGGAATAGGATAGGTAGAGAGAGAGAGACATGAGAGAGGGGGAATAGGATAGGTAGAGAGAGAGAGACATGAGAGAGGGGGGAATAGGATAGGTAGAGAGAGAGAGACATGAGAGAGGGGGAATAGGATAGGTAGAGAGAGAGAGACATGAGAGAGGGGGAATAGGATAGGTAGAGAGAGAGAGACATGAGAGAGGGGGGAATAGGATAGGTAGAGAGAGAGAGACATGAGAGAGGGGGGAATAGGATAGGTAGAGAGAGAGAGACATGAGAGAGGGGGGAATAGGATAGGTAGAGAGAGAGAGACATGAGAGAGGGGGGAATAGGATAGGTAGAGAGAGAGACATGAGAGAGGGGGAATAGGATAGGTAGAGAGAGAGAGACATGAGAGAGGGGGGAATAGGATAGGTAGAGAGAGAGAGAGAGACCTGAGAGAGAGGGGGAATAGGATAGGTAGAGAGAGAGACATGAGAAAGGGGGGAATAGGATAGGTAGAGAGAGAGAGACATGAGAGAGGGGGGAATAGGATAGGTAGAGAGAGAGAGACATGAGAGAGGGGGAATAGGATAGGTAGAGAGAGAGAGACATGAGAGAGGGGGGAATAGGATAGGTAGAGAGAGAGAGACCTGAGAGAGAGGGGGAATAGGATAGGTAGAGAGAGAGAGACATGAGAGAGGGGGGAATAGGATAGGTAGAGAGACATGAGAGAGGGGGGAATAGGATAGGTAGAGAGAGAGAGACATGAGAGAGGGGGAATAGGATAGGTAGAGAGAGAGAGAGACATGAGAGAGGGGGAATAGGATAGGTAGAGAGAGAGACATGAGAGAGGGGGAATAGGATAGGTAGAGAGACATGAGAGGGGGGAATAGGATAGGTAGAGAGAGAGACATGACAGAGAGGGGGAATAGGATAGGTAGAGAGAGACATGAGAGAGGGGGAATAGGATAGGTATAGAGAGAGACCTGAGACCTTCAGTCTTCCTGTTTCCTGTTTCCGGTCACAACTTGCAGACTTGTTTACGCTGCTGTGCGTTTTGTTGCCGATCTTACTTTGCTACCTGACGGTTTTTTACTTTTTCATTACCGTATATTTTTACTTTTTCCCTCACTCAACTTTTTTCATTCAACTTTTTCACCCCGGAGGTTTTATCTTGACATGGTTCGTCAGGACTTCAAACAGCCGAAGCTAAGTAACATTAACATGATGCCTTCTAATTGCAGTCGTTGTACTTATAATATACAGGAGAACGATCGCCTTACGGCAAGGATAGCTGTGCTGCAAGCCCAGCTTCAGACGCGATCGTTAGGCAAGGGTAATTTTAGTGTAGGAAAGGATGAAACAGCGTCTGTGCCACCAGTAAGTACAGATAGAAACGTTAGTATAAACCCCCTCGCACGGTCCCCGCAGCCGGACATCTTTCTCATGGCTGTCGCTTATTCAGCCGACAGAAACTTTCAACCGGTTCTCCCCATTAACCTGTTAGGGATAGGGGGCAGTATTTGCACGGCTGGATAAAAAAATGTACCCGATTTAATCTGGTTACTAATCCTACCCAGTAACTAGAATATGCATATACTTATTATATATGGATAGAAAACACTCTAAAGTTTCTAAAACTGTTTGAATGGTGTCTGTGAGTATAACAGAACTCATTTGGCAGACAAAACCCTGAGACATTTTCTGACAGGAAGTGGATACCTGATGTGTTGTATTACCTTTAAACCTATGCCATTGAAAAACACAGGGGCTGAGGAATATTTTGGCACTTCCTATTGCTTCCACTAGATGTCACCAGCCTTTACAAAGTGTTTTGAGTCTTCTGGAGGGAGATCTGACCGAACAAGAGCCATGGAACGATGATGGCCCATTAGACACCTGGCGCGCGAGTTCATGTTGGGTACCCTCGTTCCAATACGTTATAAAAGAGAATGCATTCGTCCACCTTGAATATTATTCATGTTCTGGTTAAAAAAGGCCCTAATGATTTATGCTATACAACGTTTGACATGTTTGAACGAACGTAAATATATTTTTTCCCCTCGTTCATGACGAGAAGTCCGGCTGGCTTAGATCATGTGCTAACAACACGGATCTTTTTGGATATAAATGATGAGCTTTTTTGAACAAAACTACATTCGTTATGGACCTGGGATTCCTGGAAGTGACATCTGATGAAGAGAATCAAAGGTAATGGATTATTTACATAGTATTTTTGATTTTAGATCTCCCCAACATGGCCGTTTGTCTGTATAGCAAAGCATATTTTTCTGGGCGCAGTGCTCAGATTATTGCAAAGTGTGATTTCCCAGTAAGGTTATTTTTAAATCTGGCAAGTTGATTGCGTTCAAGAGATGTAAATCTATAATTCTTTAAATGACAATATAATATTTTACCAATGTTTTCTAATTTTAATTATTTAATTTGTGGTGCTGACTTGACTGCCGGTTATTGGAGGGAAACGATTTCCTCAACATCAATGCCATAGTAAAACGCTGTTTTTGGATATAAATATGAACTTGATATAACTAAAAATGCATGCATTGTCTAACATAATGTCCTAGGAGTGTCATCTGATGGAGATTGTAAAAGGTTAGTGCATCATTTTAGCTGGTTTTATGGTTTTGGTGACCCTGTCTTTGAATTGACAAAACATTACACACAGCTATTGTCAATGTACTCTCCTAACATAATCTAACTTTATGCTTTCGCCGTAAAACCTTTTTGAAATCGGACAACGTGGTTAGATTAAGGAGATGTTTATCTTTCAAAGGGTGTAAGATAGTTGTATGTTTGAAAAATTTGAATTTTGACATTTATTTGGTTTCAAATTTGCCGCTCTTGAAATGCACCTGCTGTTGATAGGGTGCACCACGGGTGGCACGCTAGCGTCCCACATAGCCCCAAGAAGTTAAGCGAGTCGGAGTCGGAGGCCGAGACTTCTCTGGTCTCTACTCCTCCCGTTGTGGGGTCTGAGACGCCGACGGCTCCCACCATTAGCTCTGACAAATTGAAAACCCTAGTCATTGGCGACTCCATTACCCGCAGTATTAGACTTAAAACTAATCATCCAGCGATCATACACTGTTTACCAGGGGGCAGGGCTACCGACGTTAAGGCTAATCTAAAGACGGTGCTGGCTAAAGCTAAAACTGGCGAGTGTAGAGAGTATAGAGATATTGTTATCCACGTCGGCACCAACGATGTTAGGATGAAACAGTCAGAGGTCACCAAGCGCAACATAGCTTCAGCGTGTAAATCAGCTAGAAAGATGTGTCGGCATCGATTAATTGTCTCTGGCCCCCTCCCAGTTAGGGGGAGTGATGAGCTCTACAGCAGAGTCTCACAACTCAATCGCTGGTTGAAAACTGTTTTCTGCCCCTCCCAAAAGATAGAATTTGTAGATAATTGGCCCTCTTTCTGGGACTCACCCACAAACAGGACCAAGCCTGGCCTGTTGAGGAGTGACGGACTCCATCCTAGCTGGAGGGGTGCTCTCATCTTATCTACGAACATAGACAGGGCTCTAACTCCTCTAGCTCCACAATGAAATAGGGTGCAGGCCAGGCAGCAGGCTGTTAGCCAGCCTGCCAGCTTAGTGGAGTCTGCCACTAGCACAGTCAGCGTAGTCAGCTCAGCTTTCCCCATTGAGACCGTGTCTGTGCCTCGATCTAGGTTGGGCAAAATTAAAAATGGCGGTGTTCGCTTTAGCAATCTCACTAGTATAAAGACCTCCTCCATTCCTGCCATTATTGAAAGAGATTGTGATACCTCACATCTCAAAATTGGGTTACTAAATGTTAGATCCCTCACTTCCAAGGCAGTTATAGTCAATGAACTAATCACTGATAATAATGTTGATGTGATTGGCCTGACTGAAACATGGCTTAAAACCTGTTGGGGCTACAGGTTAGCAATGAACCCCGAGTCGGGATTGCTAACAAGGCTGGAAATTCAAAACATCAAAAATCTAATAATTTCAATTTCTCAAACAATCAACTATTTTACACAATTTAAATGATAAACATCTCCTTAATCTAACCACATTGTTCGATTTTCAAAGAGGCTTTACGGCAAAAGCATAAAGTTAGATTATGTTAGGACAGTACATAGCCACAAAAGTACAAACATCCATTTTCAATTCAAGGTCAGGCGTCACCAAAAGCAGAAACCAGCTAGAATTATGCACTAACTTTTGTCAATCTCCATCAGATGACACTCTTAGGACATTATGTTATATAATACATGCATTTTTTGTTCCATCAAGTTCATATTTATATCCAAAAACAGCATTTTACAGTAGCGTGAAATTCAGATTTTTTTCTTCTCTGAAATGCTTCCGGTGAACATAACAAAATTACTATTCGAAAACATTGGTAAATTATAATATTGTCATTCAAAGAATAATATATTATCATCTCGTAATTGCTACCGAATGGCCAGATCTCAAAATAACTTTACTGGGAAATCACATTTTGCAATAAACGGGGTGCTATGCTAAGAACAACAGGCTATGCTATACAGTTAGCATCATCTAAAATCGATAATAACATTGTAAATATCCCCTTACCTTTGATTATCTCCATCAGAAGGCAGGCATCCCAGGTCCGGAAGGCATCCCAGGTCCGGAACAAATGTGGTTTCTTTTGACAAAGTTCATAATTTATGTCCAAATAACACCAAGTACTTAGCGTTCATTATGCTCCCACAAAACGTGGTGGGGGGAGTGTAAAATCACGCCGAAAAGCTAAAAAAACCTAGTAAATAATCTATTTACGTCCGTTCAAACATGTCAAATGTTGTTTAGCATTAATCTTTTGGTCCATTTTTAACGTTAAACATCAGTAATATTTTCACACAACCTATCCTATGTCTAGATAAACAATGAAGACAAACTCACGCTTCTCAGATTTATGCGCAGGCGCAAAAAAATGAAGTGATGACATGTCAACTTCCTTGGATTCTAATTTGCTCTCTGTTTATCATAGACGCTTCAAACAACTTTATAAAGATCGTTGACATCTAGTGGAAGCCGTAGGTGTTGCGAAATGAATCCTTTTTCACTATGGTATCTATAAAACAATGACACTAAATAGTACAGTCACAAAATTCACATTTTTTTGGATCTATTTTTCACAGGTTTTTGCCTGCAATATGAGTTTTGTTATACTTACAGACACCATTCAAACTGTTTTAGAAAATTCAGAGTGTTTTCTATCCGAATGTGTTAATAATATGCATATCCTAGCTTCTGAGTTGGTGTAGGAGGCAGTTAAAAATGGGCACATATTTTTTTCAAAATGTCTCAATACTGCCCCCGAGCCCCAACAGGTTAAGCCTGATGAATTTACTGTGTTAAATGAGGCCTCACCCCCTGGTTACACTAGTGACCATACCCCCCGTGCATCCGGCAAAGGCGGAGGTGTGGCTAACATTTACGATAGCAAATTTCAATTTACAAAAAAAAAAACAATTACGTTTTCGTCTTTTGAGCTTCTAGTCATGAAATCTATGCAGCCTACTCACTCACTTTTTATAGCTACTGTTTACAGGCCTCCTGGGCCATATGCAGTGTTCCTCACTGAGTTCCCTGAATTCCTATCGGATCTTGTAGTCATAGCAGATAATATTCTAATTTTTGGTGACTTTAACATTCACATGGAAAAGTCCACAGACCCACTCCAAAAGGCTTTCGGAGCCATCATCGACTCAGTGGGTTTTGTCCAACATGTCTCTGGACCTACTCACTGCCACAGTCATACTCTGGACCTAGTTTTGTCCCATGGAATAAATGTTGTGGATCTTAATGTTTTTCCTCATAATCCTGGACTATCGGACCACCATTTTATTACGTTTGCAATTGCAACAAATAATCTGCTCAGACCCCAACCAAGGAGCATTAAAAGTCGTGCTATAAATTCTCAGACAACCCAAAGATTCCTTGATGCCCTTCCAGACTGCCTCTGCCTACCCAAGGACGTCAGAGGACAAAAATTAGTTAACCACCTAACCGAGGAACTCAATTTAACCTTGCGCAATACCCTAGATGCAGTTGCACCCCTAAAAACTAAAAACATCTGTCATAAGAAACTAGCTCCCTGGTATACAGAAAATACACGAGCTCTGAAGCAAGCTTCCAGAAAATTGGAACGGAAATGGCGCCACACCAAACTGGAAGTCTTCCGACTAGCTTGGAAAGACAGTACCGTGCAGTATCGAAGAGCCCTCACTGCTGCTCGATCATCCTATTTTTCCAACTTAATTGAGGAAAATAAGAACAATCCGAAATTTCTTTTTGATACTGTCGCAAAGCTAACTAAAAAGCAGCCTTCGCAAATGGAGGATGGATTTCACTTCAGCAGTAATAAATTTATGAACTTCTTTGAGGAAAAGATCATGATCATTAGAAAGCAAATTACAGACTCCTCTTTAAATCTGGGTATTCCTCCAAAGCTCCATTGTCCTGTGTCTACACAACTCTGCCAGGACCTAGGATCAAGGGAGATACTAAAGTGTTTTAGTACTATATCTCTTGACACAATGATGAAAATAATCATGGCCTCCAAACCCTCAAGCTGCATACTGGACCCTATTCCAACTAAACTACTGAAACAGCTGCTTCCTGTGCTTGGCCCTCCTATGTTGAACATAATAAACGGCTCTCTATCCACCGGATGTGTACCAAGCTCACTAAAAGTGGCAGTAATAAAGCCTCTCTTGAAAAAGCCGAATCTTGATCCAGAAATTATAAAAAACTATCGGCCTATATCGAATCTTCCATTCCTCTCAAAAATTTTAGAAAAAGCTGTTGCACAGCAACTCACTGCCTTCCTGAAGAAAAACAATGTATACGAAACGCTTCAGTCTGGTTTTAGACCCCATCATAGCACTGAGACTGCACTTGTGAAGGTGGTAAATGACCTTTTAATGACGTCAGACCGAGGCTCTGCATCTGTCCTCGTGCTCCTAGATCTTAGTGCCGCTTTTGATACCATCGATCACCACATTCTTTTGGAGAGATTGGAAACCCAAATTGGTCTACATGGACAAGTTCTGGCCTGGTTTAGATCTTATCTGTCGGAAAGATATCAGTTTGTCTCTGTGAATGGTTTGTCCTCTGACAAATCAATTGTAAATTTCGGTGTTCCTCAAGGTTCCGTTTTAGGACCACTATTGTTTTCACTATATATTTTACCTCTTGGGGATGTCATTCGAAAACATAATGTTAAATTTCACTGCTATGCGGACGACACACAGCTGTACATTTCAATGAAACATGGTGAAGCCCCAAAATTGCCCTCGCTAGATGCCTGTGTTTCAGACATAAAGAAGTGGATGGCTGCAAACTTTCTACTTTTAAACTCGGACAAAACAGAGATGCTTGTTCTAGGTCCCAAGAAACAAAGAGATCTTCTGTTGAATCTGACAATGAATCTGGATGATTCTACAGTCGTCTCAAATAAAACTGTGAAAGACCTCAGCGTTACTCTGGACCCTGATCTCTCTTTTGAAGAACATATCAAGACTGTTTCAAGGACAGCTTTTTTCCATCTACGTAACATTGCAAAAATCAGAAATGTTCTGTCCAAAAATGACGCAGAAAAATTAATCCATGCTTTTGTTACTTCTAGGCTGGACTACTGCAATGCTCTACTTTCCGGCTACCCGGATAAAGCACTAAATAAACTTCAGTTAGTGCTAAATACGGCTGCTAGAATCCTGACTAGAACCAAAAAATTTGATCATATTACTCCAGTGCTAGCCTCCCCACACTGGCTTCCTGTTAAGGCAAGGGCTGATTTCAAGGTTTTACTGCTAACCTACAAAGCATTACATGGGCTTGCTCCTACCTATCTTTCTGATTTGGTCCTGCCGTACATACCTACACGTACGCTACGGTCACAAGACGCAGACCTCCTAATTGTCCCTAGAATTTCTAAGCAAACGGCTGGAGGTAGGGCTTTCTCCTATAGAGCTCCATTTTTATGGAATGGTCTGCCTACCAATGTGAGAGACGCAGACTCAGTCTCAACCTTTAAGTCTTTACTGAAGACTTATCTCTTCAGTAGGTCCTATGATTAAGTATAGTCTGGCCCAGGAGTGTGAAGGTGAACGGAAAGGCTGGAGCAACGAACCGCCCTTGCTGTCTCTGCCTTGCCGGTTCCCCTCTTTCCACTGGGATTCTCTGCCTCTAACCCTTTTACAGGGGCTGAGTCACTGGCTTACTGGTGTTCTTCCATGCCGTCCATGGGAGGGGTGCGTCACTTGAGTGGGTTGAGTCACTGACGTGGTCTTCCTGTCTGGGTTGGCGCCCCCCCTTGGGTTGTGCCATGGCGGAGATCGTTGTGGGCTATACTCGGCCTTGTCTTAGGACGGTAAGTTGGTGGTTGGAGACATCCCTCTAGTGGTGTGGGGGCTGTGCTTTGGCAAAGTGGGTGGGGTTATATCCTGCCTGTTTGGCCCTGTCCGGGGGTATCATCGGATGGGGCCACAGTGTCTTCTGATCCCTCCTGTCTCAGCCTCCAGTATTTATGCTGCAGTAGTTTATGTGTCGGGGGGCTAGGGTCAGTCTGTTACATCTGGAGTATTTCTCTTGTCTTATCCGGTGTCCTGTGTGAATTTAAATATGCTCTCTCTAATTCTCTCTTTCTCTCTTTCTGTCTTTCTCTCGGAGGACCTGAGCCCTAGGACCATGCCTCAGGACTACCTGGTATGATGACTCCTTGCTGTCCCCAGTCCAACTGGCCGTGCTGCTGCTCCAGTTTCAACTGTTCTGCCTGCGGCTATGGAACCCTGACCTGTTCACCGGACGTGCTTGTTGCAACCTCGACAACTACTATGATTATTATTATTTGACCATGCTGGTCATTTATGAACATTTTAACATTGACCATGTTCTGTTATAATATCCACCCTGCACAGCCAGAAGAGGACTGGCCACCCCTCATAGACTGGTTCCTCTCTAGGTTTCTTCCTAGGTTTTTGGCCTTTCTAGGGAGTTTTTCCTAAGGAGTTTTTCCTAGCCACCGTGCTTCTTTCACATGCTTTGCTTGCTGTTTGGGGTTTTAGGCTGGGTTTCTGTACAGCACTTTGAGATATCAGCTGATGTACGAAGGGCTATATAAAAATACATTTGATTGATTGATTGAATAGGATAGGTAGAGAGAGACATGAGAGAGGGGGGAATAGGATAGGTAGAGAGAGAGAGACATGAGAGAGGGGGAATAGGATAGGTAGAGAGAGAGAGACATGAGAGAGGGGGAATAGGATAGGTAGAGAAAGAGAGACATGAGAGAGGGGGGATAGGATAGGTAGAGAGAGAGAGAGACATGAGAGAGGGGGGAATAGGATAGGTAGAGAGAGAGAGACATGAGAGAGAGGGGGAATAGGATAGGTAGAGAGACATGAGAGAGGGGGAATAGGATAGGTAGAGAGAGAGAGACATGAGAGAGGGGGAATAGGATAGGTAGAGAGAGAGACATGAGAGAGGGGGGAATAGGATAGGTAGAGAGAGAGACATGAGAGAGGGGGGAATATGATAGGTAGAGAAAGAGGCCATGAGAGAGCGGGAATATGATAGGTAGAGAGAGACATGAGAGAGGGGGGAATAGGATAGGTAGAGAATGAGACATGAGAGAAGGGGAATAGGATAGGTAGAGAGAGAGAGAGAGGGGGGGAGAGAGAAAATGAAATGAATGAGCGAGAGAGAGCATTTCCTGGCTTGGGCTGAAAACGTTGGGCAAGAGTGTTTGCATACATACATGTATAGTATAGATCAAGAGGGAATCATTTCGTAGAGAAATTAGACTAGTAAAAAGCATAAGCTGACACCACCCCTAAATATCTGTAGACGTGCTTAGTGAAGAAGAGTCAACTGTATAAACACTGTGGATGCTCTCAACAATTTAACGGGTAAACCTTACCAGCGCTTCAACCCTGAACAAGGCACTGCGTTGCCTACGCCATGCTTAGCTTAGGGTTACATTTGAAAGAGTTTTCTCCTACAGGTCGATTGACATAGTTCATTAACCTCTTTAACACGATTGCTAGAGGCAAATGGAGTAACACAGAACAACAACTAAATCTCAATAAAGAAAATCAGATTTAGGAGTAAATGTCTGAGTTTTGCCGAATTCTCTGAGACATTCTTCTGTCTTTTCTAAAGCTTTTTGTACTGTAAAGGGTTCTCCTCATTTGGCAACACAAACATTGAATAACAACAGGATAGTTTACATTGAATAACAACAGGATAGTTTACATTGAATAACAACAGGATAGTTTACATTGAATAACAACAGGATAGTTTACATTGAATAACAACAGGATAGTTTACATTGAATAACAACAGGATAGTTTACATTGAATAACAACAGGATAGTTTACATTGAATAACAACAGGATAGTTTACATTGAATAACAACAGGATAGTTTACATTGAATAACAACAGGATAGTTTACATTGAATAACAACAGGATAGTTTACATTGAATAACAACAGGATAGTTTACATTGAATAACAACAGGATAGTTTACATTGAATAACAACAGGATAGTTTACATTGAATAACAACAGGATAGTTTACATTGAATAACAACAGGATAGTTTACATTGAATAACAACAGGATAGTTTACATTGAATAACAACAGGATAGTTTACATTGAATAACAACAGGATAGTTTACATTGAATAACAACAGGATAGTTTACATTGAATAACAACAGGATAGTTTACATTGAATAACAACAGGATAGTTTACATTGAATAACAACAGGATAGTTTACATTGAATAACAACAGGATAGTTTACATTGAATAACAACAGGATAGTTTACATTGAATAACAACAGGATAGTTTACATTGAATAACAACAGGATAGTTTACATTGAATAACAACAGGATAGTTGTCAGGTGTGTGTGTACTGGTAGTGAAGTCAGGTGTGTGTGTACTGGGAGCGGAGTCAGGTGTGTGTGTACTGGTAGTGGAGTCAGGTGTGTGTGTACTGGGAGCGGAGTCAGGTGTGTGTGTACTGGGAGCGGAGTCAGGTGTGTGTGTACTGGGAGCGGAGTCAGGTGTGTGTGTACTGGTAGTGGAGTCAGGTGTGTGTGAGCTGGGAGCGGAGTCAGGTGTGTGTGTGTACTGGTAGCGGAGTCAGGTGTGTGTGTACTGGGAGCGGAGTCAGGTGTGTGTGTACTGGTAGTGGAGTCAGGTGTGTGTGTACTGGTAGTGGAGTCAGGTGTGTGTGTACTGGTAGTGGAGTCAGGTGTGTGTGTACTGGTAGTGGAGTCAGGTGTGTGTGTACTGGTAGTGAAGTCAGGTGTGTGTGTACTGGTAATGAAGTCAGGTGTGTGTGTACTGGTAGTGAAGTCAGGTGTGTGTGTACTGGTAGTGAAGTCAGGTGTGTGTGTGTACTGGTAGTGAAGTCAGGTGTGTGTGTACTGGTAGTGAAGTCAGGTGTGTGTGTACTGGTAGTGAAGTCAGGTGTGTGTGTACTGGTAGTGAAGTCAGGTGTGTGTGTACTGGTAGTGAAGTCAGGTGTGTGTGTGTACTGGTAGTGGAGTCAGGTGTGTGTGTACTGGTAGTGAAGTCAGGTGTGTGTGTACTGGTAGTGAAGTCAGGTGTGTGTGTACTGGTAGTGAAGTCACGTGTGTGTGTACTGGTAGTGAAGTCAGGTGTGTGTGTACTGGTAGTGAAGTCAGGTGTGTACTGGTAGTGAAGTCAGGTGTGTGTGTACTGGTAGTGGAGTCAGGTGCAGGAGAGCAGAGAGTTGTGAACAGGCGCACACTTTATTGAGGCAGGAAAAACCAACAGACGGACGCAACTGTGTCAAAACCTCCAGCCAATAGGCAAAAGTGCAAAAAACGCGCAAACAGTCACAAAATGTATATTTAACAAATAAACATACCTCGTGAACAACACGGAATATAAGAACACCAGTCTGAGGCGTCACAAAATAACACGTAACACAAACAATATCACAGAAAGACATGAGGGGGAACAGAGGAATAAATACATGCAGTGTGATTGGGGAATGTAAACCAGGTGTGCCGGGAACAAGACAAAACAAATGGATCAATGAAACATGGAGCGGCGATGGCTAGAAAGCCGGTGACGTCGACCGCCGAAGGCCACCCGAACAAGGAGAGGAGCCGACTTCAGCGGAAGTCGTGACAATAGTTTAAATTGAATAACGACAGGATAGTTTACATTCAAGATAGAACACAGGGGAGATATACACCTGTAAGAGATATGCACACGCGTAAGAGATATACACGTGTAAGAGATACACGTGTAATCTTTCTGTCCTCGTGATGACTGGAGGGGAGTGGGGCATCACTGATAAGAGGTCCACATATTAGATTGTGAATATACTAACATACACCGTGGCAAAGGGCTCTAGGATACTGGTTATAAAAGGCCCTCATGGATAAAATCCCCCCATGATACAATCAGGCCTGTGTGTGTGTGTGTGTGTGTGTGTGTGTGTGTGTGTGTGTGTGTGTGTGTGTGTGTGTGTGTGTGTGTGTGTGTGTGTGTGTGTGTGTGTGTCTGTGTGTGTGTGTGTGTGTGTGTGTTTATGCGTGCATGTGTGCGTGATGCTTGTGTAAAACCTCCCGTGTATTTCAACATGCAGGATATACAGACGTATAAAGACAATTCTGCCATAAGATCATCTCCCGTGTATTTCAACATGCAGGATATACAGACGTATAAAGACAATTCTGCCATAAGATCATCTCACGTGTATTTCAACATGCAGGATATACAGACATAAGATCAAATTGATCTAAAACATGACCAATCTATGACCAAACTATGACCAAAACATGACCAAAACATGACCAAAAGCAAGAGAGAAAAACTAAAGCAATAAAAAAAGACATCAAGATAATTTTCTCTTTAAATCTTTTAGTCTTTCCGCTGTTAATCAATTGTACAGTAATTTAAAATGAATCACATCTTAGAATGTGGGAACATGATGAGGCCGCTATTATACAAACAACAATTTGTTCTCCTTGAATTGATGAAAGGACTACGAAAAAAAAGCAGAAAAGCACAGCCTGACAGAGTGTGTAGTATGAATTATCCCCAGACCTAAATGTGGAGTTTCTGAATGAAAAAGTTTTCCCGATGGCTTTAGCCGCAACACACACTAGGCAACTCACCCAGTCTCAGGGGAAAAAGAAGGAAGATATGGAAAACAGGAAGCAGACAAAGACACGGAGTAGAGACGAGATGAGTGAACGAAAGAGGGAGAGCTATACCCCAAGCTCAAGGCTTATACAAAACATCCACTAATTAGACTGAGCTTACTTGAAGTATAAAGACTCCTTCACAAGACGATAGGGTGAAGAGAGAGGGAGAGTCAAGTAAAGAATGACAGGATGACATCACCATTATGACCGTTCCACTGTCACCTTTCGCCACGCTCCGTCCCTCAGCAGTGCCTGTTTCACCCAACATGAGGTGGCGTACTGAAGCAGGGCCACAGCCAGAACACGTTCAGACAAAGGGAGTGAAAACGGCTTGCACAGCAACACAGGCTACACCGTCTCCGCTACACCGTACACACCTCCCCTATAGCCTCATTAAAAAGCAAATTAACGAGGGGAGTCTAATTGACGTGACTTTGTCCTCAGTCCTTGAGGGATCTACTAAACTAGGTGGAAGCTGGGATAGGGGCTGCTCTCTGGGAGTTAGGTCACAGTTCAGAGGTCATCAAAAGGTGACTGCCTTCCTCCTAGTCTGCTGCAGGAGGCAAAAATGTTATGTGTGGCAGAATGCTTAACATACATTAACTGTTATGGACAGTGTATAGGTCAGGGAATGGATGAGAAAGGATGAGAGACAGAAAGAGGAGACTGGTGGGAGAGGAGAGATAGAGGGAGACGGTGGGAGAGGACAGATAGAGGGAGACGGTGGGAGAGGACAGGTAGAGGGAGACGGTGGGAGAGGACAGATAGAGGGAGACGGTGGGAGAGGACAGATAGAGGGAGACGGTGGGAGAGGACAGGTAGAGGGAGACGGTGGGAGAGGACAGATAGAGGGAGACGGTGGGAGAGGACAGATAGAGGGAGACGGTGGGAGAGGACAGATAGAGGGAGACGGTGGGAGAGGACAGATAGAGGGAGACGGTGGGAGAGGACAGATAGAGGGAGACGGTGGGAGAGGACAGATAGAGGGAGACGGTGGGAGAGGACAGGTAGAGGGAGACGGTGGGAGAGGACAGATAGAGGGAGACGGTGGGAGAGGACAGATAGAGGGAGACGGTGGGAGAGGACAGATAGAGGGAGACGGTGGGAGAGGACAGATAGAGGGAGACGGTGGGAGAGGACAGGTAGAGGGAGACGGTGGGAGAGGACAGATAGAGGGAGACGGTGGAAGAGGACAGATAGAGGGAGACGGTGGGAGAGGAGAGATAGAGGGAGACGGTGGGAGAGGACAGGTAGAGGGAGACGGTGGGAGAGGACAGATAGAGGGAGACGGTGGGAGAGGACAGATAGAGGGAGACGGTGGGAGAGGACAGATAGAGGGAGACGGTGGGAGAGGACAGATAGAGGAAGACGGTGGGAGAGGACAGATAGGGGGAGACGGTGGGAGAGGACAGATAGAGGGAGACGGTGGGAGAGGACAGGTAGAGGGAGACGGTGGGAGAGGACAGATAGAGGGAGACGGTGGGAGAGGACAGGTAGAGGGAGACGGTGGGAGAGGACAGGTAGAGGGAGACGGTGGGAGAGGACAGATAGAGGGAGACGGTGGGAGAGGACAGATAGAGGGAGACGGTGGGAGAGGAGAGATAGAGGGAGACGGTGGGAGAGGACAGGTAAAGGGAGACGGTGGGAGAGGACAGATAGAGGGAGACGGTGGGAGAGGACAGGTAGAGGGAGACGGTGGGAGAGGACAGATAGAGGGAGACGGTGGGAGAGGACAGGTAGAGGGAGACGGTGGGAGAGGACAGATAGAGGGAGACGGTGGGAGAGGACAGATAGAGGGAGACGGTGGGAGAGGACAGATAGAGGGAGACGGTGGGAGAGGACAGGTAGGGGGAGACGGTGGGAGAGGACAGATAGAGGGAGACGGTGGGAGAGGACAGATAGAGGGAGACGGTGGGAGAGGACAGATAGAGGGAGACGGTGGGAGAGGACAGATAGAGGGAGACGGTGGGAGAGGACAGGTAGAGGGAGACGGTGGGAGAGGACAGGTAGAGGGAGACAGTGGGAGAGGACAGATAGAGGGAGACGGTGGGAGAGGACAGATAGAGGGAGACGGTGGGAGAGGACAGGTAGGGGGAGACGGTGGGAGAGGACAGGTAGAGGAAGACGGTGGGAGAGGACAGATAGAGGGAGACGGTGGGAGAGGACAGGTAGAGGGAGACGGTGGGAGAGGACAGGTAGGGGGAGACGGTGGGAGAGGACAGATAGAGGGAGACGGTGGGAGAGGACAGGTAGAGGGAGACGGTGGGAGAGGACAGGTAGGGGGAGACGGTGGGAGAGGACAGGTAGGGGGAGACGGTGGGAGAGGACAGATAGAGGGAGACAGCGCGAGAGGACAGATAGAGGGAGAGAAGAGATAGAGGGAGACGGTGGGAGAGATGGACAGAAAGAGAAAGCAGGGTGGAAGGAGACAAAAGGTAAATAGAGAATGAAGAATAAGAAGGGAAGGAAAAGAGGGATGGAGGGAAGGGAACGAGGGATGGGGGAAGGGAACGAGGTGAGGGACGGGAAGGGAACGAGGTGAGGGACGGGAAGGGAACGAGGGTTAGAGAGAGAAACATGCAGAGTGGGCCGGAGGACAGAGAGAGTGAGTGTTTCAGAAATGGAACAGAAGGAGAGGGGAAACTAAAGAGCGATAGGAAGACAATTAAAACACAGCACTTTCATGGCCATCATTGAACGCCATGCACACAATCATAGCAGGCTAAAAGATAACAGCTTGGATGATTGGAAATTCCATCCCTGACTCTCTGTAGCATGGGTGCCCCATTCTGCTCGCCTGGTGGTGAGTAACGTACCCAGAGGCCGCCTCTCTTCGCACGTTTGCGGCGTCACCCAATGAGAGACACTCAGCCAACTAAGTCATCCAAAAAAAACCGCTCTGCCCAGCAGGCCTCCCCACTGTGCCTCTATAACGCACCCAGCAGGCCTCCACACTGTTCCTCTGTAACGCACCCAGCAGGCCTCCACACTGTTCCTCTATAACGCACCCAGCAGGCCTCCACACTGTTCCTCTATAACGCACCCAGCAGGCCTCCCCACTGTTCCTCTATAACGCACCCAGCAGGCCTCCACACTGTTCCTCTATAACGCACCCAGCAGGCCTCCACACTGTTCCTCTATAACGCACCCAGCAGGCCTCCCCACTGTTCCTCTATAACGCACCCAGCAGGCCTCCACACTGTTCCTCTGTAACGCACCCAGCAGGCCTCCCTACTGTTCCTCTGTAACGCACCCAGCAGGCCTCCACACTGTTCCTCTGTAACGCACCCAGCAGGCCTCCACACTGTTCCTCTGTAACGCACCCAGCAGGCCTCCACACTGTTCCTCTATAACGCACCCAGCAGGCCTCCACACTGTTCCTCTATAACGCACCCAGCAGGCCTCCCCACTGTTCCTCTATAACGCGCCCAGCAGGCCTCCCCACTGTTCCTCTGTAAAGCACCCAGCAGGCCTCCCCACTGTGCCTCTATAACGCGCCCAGCAGGCCTCCACACTGTTCCGCTATAACGCGCCCAGCAGGCCTCCACACTGTTCCGCTATAACACACCCAGCAGGCCTCCACACTGTTCCGCTATAACGCGCCCAGCAGGCCTCCCCACTGTGCCTCTTCTATGCGCCCAGCAGGCCTCCCCACTGTTCCTCTATAAAGCACCCAGCAGGCCTCCACACTGTTCCTCTGTAACGCACCCAGCAGGCCTCCGCACTGTGCCTCTATAACGCGCCCAGCAGGCCTCCACACTGTTCCGCTATAACACACCCAGCAGGCCTCCACACTGTTCCGCTATAACGCGCCCAGCAGGCCTCCCCACTGTGCCTCTTCTATGCGCACAGCAGGCCTCCCCACTGTTCCTCTGTAACGCTCCCAGCAGGCCTCCTCACTGTGCCTCTTCTATGCGCCCAGCAGGCCTCCCCACTGTGCCTCTATAACGCACCCAGCAGGCCTCCCCACTGTTCCTCTGTAACGCACCCAGCAGGCCTCCGCACTGTGCCTCTTCTATGCGCCCAGCAGGCCTCCACACTGTTTCTCTGTAACGCACCCAGCAGGCATCCACACTGTTCCTCTGTAACGCACCCAGCAGGCCTCCCCACTGTTCCTCTATAACGCGCCCAGCAGGCCTCCCCACTGTTCCTCTTTAACGCACCCAGCAGGCCTCCCCACTGTTACTCTATAACGTGCCCAGCAGGCCTCCCCACTGTGCCTCCACTATAACGCACCCAGCAGGCCTCCCCACTGCTCATCTATAACGCACCCAGCAGGCCTCCCCACTGTGCCTCTTCTATCCGCCCAGCAGGCCTCCCCACTGCTCCTCTATAACGCACCCAGCAGGCCTCCCCACTGTGCCTCTTCTATCCGCCCAGCAGGCCTCCCCACTGCTCCTCTATAACGCACCCAGCAGGCCTCCCCACTGTTCCTCTATAGCGTGCCCAGCAGGACTCCCCACTGTTCCTCTATAACGCGCCCAGCAGGCCTCCCCACTGTTCCTCTATAACGCGCCCAGCAGGCCTCCCCACTGCTCCTCTATAACGTGCCCAGCAGGCCTCCCCACTGTTCCTCTATAACGCACCCAGCAGGCCTCCCCACTGTGCCTCTTCTATCCGCCCAGCAGGCCTCCCCACTGTTCCTCTATAACGCACCCAGCAGGCCTCCACACTGTTCCTCTATAACGCACCCAGCAGGTCTCCCCACTGCTCCTCTATAACGCACCCAGCAGGCCTCCCCACTGTTCCTCTATAACGTGCCCAGCAGGCCTCCCCACTGTGCCTCCTCTATAACGCACCCAGCAGGCCTCCCCACTGTGCCCCTTCTATCCGCCCAGCAGGCCTCCCCACTGTGCCTCTTCTATCCGCCCAGCAGGCCTCCCCACTGCTCCTCTATAACGCACCCAGCAGGCCTCCCCACTGTTCCTCTGTAACGCACCCAGCAGGCCTCCCCACTGTTACTCTATAACGCACCCAGCAGGCCTCCCCACTGTTCCTCTGTAACGCACCCAGCAGGCCTCGCCACTGTTCCTCTGTAACGCACCCAGCAGGCCTCCACACTGTTCCTCTGTAACGCGCCCAGCAGGCCTCCCCACTGTTCCTCTGTAACGCTCCCAGCAGGCCTCCCCACTGTTCCTCTATAACGCACCTAGCAGGCCTCCCCACTGTTCCTCTATAACGCACCCAGCAGGCCTCCCCACTGTTCCTCTATAACGCACCCAGCAGGCCTCCCCACTGTTCCTCTGTAACGCACCCAGCAGGCCTCCCCACTGTGCCTCTATAACGCGCCCAGCAGGCCTCCACACTGTTCCTCTATAGCGTGCCCAGCAGGCCTCCCCACTGTTCCTCTATAACGCACCCAGCAGGCCTCCACACTGTTCCTCTGTAACGCACCCAGCAGGCCTCCACACTGTTCCTCTGTAACGCACCCAGCAGGCCTCCACACTGTTCCTCTATAACGCACCCAGCAGGCCTCCCCACTGTTCCTCTGTAACGCACCCAGCAGGCCTCCACACTGTTCCTCTATAACGCACCCAGCAGGCCTCCCCACTGTTCCTCTATAACGCACCCAGCAGGCCTCCACACTGTTCCTCTATAGCGTGCCCAGCAGGCCTCCCCACTGTTCCTCTATAACGCACCCAGCAGGCCTCCACACTGTTCCTCTGTAACGCCCCCAGCAGGCCTCCACACTGTTCCTCTATAACGCACCCAGCAGGCCTCCCCACTGTTCCTCTATAACGCACCCAGCAGGCCTCCCAACTGTTCCTCTGTAACGCACCCAGCAGGCCTCCCCACTGTTCCTCTGTAACGCACCCAGCAGGCCTCCACACTGTTCCTCTGTAACGCACCCAGCAGGCCTCCCCACTGTTCCTCTATAACGCACCCTGCAGGCCTCCACACTGTTCCTCTTTAACGCACCCAGCAGGCCTCCCCACTGTTCCTCTATAACACACCCAGCAGGCCTCCCCACTGTTCCTCTATAACCCTCCCAGCATGCCTCCCCACTGTTCCTCTATAACGTGCCCAGCAGGCCTCCCCACTGTTCCTCTATAACACACCCAGCAGGCCTCCCCACTGTTCCTCTATAACGTGCCCAGCAGGCCTCCCCACTGTGCCTCCTCTATAACGCACCCAGCAGGCCTCCCCACTGTGCCTCTTCTATCCGCCCAGCAGGCCTCCCCACTGTGCCTCTTCTATCCGCCCAGCAGGCCTCCCCACTGCTCCTCTATAACGCACCCAGCAGGCCTCCCCACTGTTCCTCTGTAACGCACCCAGCAGGCCTCGCCACTGTTCCTCTGTAACGCACCCAGCAGGCCTCCACACTGTTTCTCTGTAACGCACCCAGCAGGCCTCCACACTGTTCCTCTGTAACGCACCCAGCAGGCCTCCACACTGTTCCTCTGTAACGCGCCCAGCAGGCCTCCCCACTGTTCCTCTGTAACGCTCCCAGCAGGCCTCCCCACTGTTCCTCTATAACGCACCTAGCAGGCCTCCCCACTGTTCCTCTATAACGCACCCAGCAGGCCTCCCCACTGTTCCTCTATAACGCACCCAGCAGGCCTCCCCACTGTTCCTCTGTAACGCACCCAGCAGGCCTCCACACTGTTCCTCTATAACGCACCCAGCAGGCCTCCCCACTCTTCCTCTGTAACGCACCCAGCAGGCCTCCACACTGTTCCTCTATAACGCACCCAGCAGGCCTCCACACTGTTCCTCTATAACGCACCCAGCAGGCCTCCACACTGTTCCTCTATAACGCACCCAGCAGGCCTCCCCACTGTTCCTCTATAGCGTGCCCAGCAGGCCTCCCCACTGTTCCTCTATAACGCACCCAGCAGGCCTCCACACTGTTCCTCTGTAACGCACCCAGCAGGCCTCCACACTGTTCCTCTATAACGCACCCAGCAGGCCTCCCCACTGTTCCTCTATAACGCACCCAGCAGGCCTCCCCACTGTTCCTCTATAACGCTCCCAGCAGGCCTCCCCACTGTTCCTCTATAACGCACCCTGCAGGCCTCCACACTGTTCCTCTGTAACGCACCCAGCAGGCCTCCCCACTGTTCCTCTATAACACACCCAGCAGGCCTCCCCACTGTTCCTCTATAACGTGCCCAGCAGGCCTCCCCACTGTTCCTCTATAACACACCCAGCAGGCCTCCCCACTGTTCCTCTATAACCCTCCCAGCAGGCCTCCCCACTGTTCCTCTATAACACACCCAGCAGGCCTCCCCACTGTTCCTCTATAACGTGCCCAGCAGGCCTCCCCACTGTGCCTCCTCTATAACGCACCCAGCAGGCCTCCCCACTGTGCCTCTTCTATCCGCCCAGCAGGCCTCCCCACTGTGCCTCTTCTATCCGCCCAGCAGGCCTCCCCACTGTGCCTCTTCTATCCGCCCAGCAGGCCTCCCCACTGTTCATCTGTAACGCGTCGGTAATCAGTCCTACCACCATCGAGTTGTCAGCAAACTTGATGATGGTGTTGGTGTCGTGCGCGGCCACACAATCGTGTCTGAACAGGGAGTACAGGAGGGACTGTGCACCCCTGCGGGCGCTCCGTGTTGAAGGTCAGCATTGCAGATGTGTTCTTACCTACCCTCACCACTTGGGGGAGGACCGTTAGGAAGTCCAGGATCCAGTTTCAGAGTGAGGTGTTCAGTCCCAGGGTCCTTTAGCTTAGTGAGGAGCTTGGAGGGGACTATGTTGTTCAACGCTGAGCTGAAGTCGATGAACAGAATTCTTACATAGGTATTCCTCTGGTCCAGGTGGGAGAGAGCAGTGTGGAACGCAATAGAGATTACATCGTATGTGGATCTGTTGGGGCGGTATGCGAATTGGAGTGGGTCCAGGGTGTCTGGGATGACAGTGCTGATGTATGCCATGAATGGAATGGAATACAGCTTGAACCCAATAAAACATATATTTCCTAGATTTCTTCATCGTTGTCTTATATTTCTGTTCTTGTAGCAGTGGGTTATGGGTTACGCAACGGCAGAGTGAAACCGGAAATCGTTGTTTTCAATGAGTCAGCAATTTTGGCCAAAAATAAGAAAACGTTCATTCATTTTTTGCGTTTAACATGTCTAACTACCCATTCTGAGGACACGTTCATATGTCCCTGTTATTATTCATTAAGAATACAACCCCCTGCATAGCAGCTGTTTTGGTGGTGTCGGAGGTGGACCTGCTTTAGAGCAACTCCCTGAGTTACCTTATTGCTGTAGAGCTAATAATGAAGGGAGTGGTTTGTAAACACAGGAGCTCACCGATTTATCAGCTGATACTGCAGTTACACCAACACTGCCATGAGTGGAGATGATTGAAAATACGCTTTGCTTTCACAAGCTAAAAATAACCATTTCAGGGTGCAATTTTTTTATGACATTAACAAGCTAGCTTGTTTACAATGGGTAAAAGTTTCACATGACTCGCGCTGCCGCGTCCCAATACCCACAGCCAGGTCCAGAATTCATTCCTGCCAGGTTTCATTTGAGTTTCACGTATGATTTAGAGCGTTGATCAGAGTACCATATATACCAGAGTGCGAATAGTGTCCTCAGAATGGGTAGTTAGACATGTTAGTGAATAATAACAGGGATATGTGAACGTGTCCTCAGAATGGGTAGTTAGACATGTTAATGAATAATAACAGGGATATGTGAACGTGTCCTCAGAATGGGTAGTTAGACATGTTAATGAATAATAACAGGGATATGTGAACGTGTCCTCAGAATGGGTAGTTAGACATGTTAGTGAATAATAACAGGGATATGTGAACGTGTCCTCAGAATGGGTAGTTAGACATGTTAGTGAATAATAACAGGGATATGTGAACGTGTCCTCAGAATGGGTAGTTAGACATGTTAGTGAATAATAACAGGGATATGTGAAAGTGTCCTCAGAATGGGTAGTTAGACATGTTAATGAATAATAACAGGGATATGTGAACGTGTCCTCAGAATGGGTAGTTAGACATGTTAGTGAATAATAACAGGGATATGTGAACGTGTCCTCAGAATGGGTAGTTAGACATGTTAGTGAATAATAACAGGGATATGTGAACGTGTCCTCAGAATGGGTAGTTAGACATGTTAGTGAATAATAACAGGGATATGTGAAAGTGTCCTCAGAATGGGTAGTTAGACATGTTAGTGAATAATAACAGGGATATGTGAACGTGTCCTCAGAATGGGTAGTTAGACATGTTAGTGAATAATAACAGGGATATGTGAACGTGTCCTCAGAATGGGTAGTTAGACATGTTAGTGAATAATAACAGGGATATGTGAAAGTGTCCTCAGAATGGGTAGTGAGACATGTTAAATTGATCTGATTGAATCGAACGCTGAGTCTAACTAAGGCTGCTTTGTGATAGACAGTGTTCTTATTTCATTTAGATATTTTAAAATAGGTTTATTTTACCCTCCACCATATCCTGCACATAGAATTCACAGTCATACGTCAAACAGTTTTTTTGTCCCTAATGTGAACACTGCGTTCGGCATCCATCTTGGCAACATCAGTTTCTTAACATAAACTCTTGTGGATTAGAACTTGGAGATTGTGGAGTGATGGTATGTTGGGGACGCCCAGGCGATGACATAACAGGCGCTGGTGTGTGTGGCCTGATCTGCACATTTGTGTCCCTTCGGTTTCCGTCTGTCCCTTTCGCCCACACACACCAATGTCACATGCAGGAGATGACTTCCTACTTCCTGTGTGGAGGTTGGACATCCTGCCCCTGGATTGAACGTGACTCAGATGTGTCCGTGACCTCCCCTCCCACGCAATGGCCGCCAACACACCCGCGTGATTTTGTGAAATGTAATTTGCTGAGCTTGGGGTCATCTCCGTTTCAATGCCGATCAGTTCAGAGAATGAATCGAGATTCGACTTGTGAAAAGCCCTTCGGTGTCAAAGCAACTTTTTCTAAATTGAAAATGGAAACATTTAAATTTAAGTGATACAGAATTGAGAAGATGTGAAATGAACGTGACCTCAACCTTGACACCTACACATGACACCCCCATACTGCAGCAGGTCTCTCCACAGCTCCCACATTGAAACTATGTATTCCTAATGTTTGGTATACTCAGTGTATATCAGAATTTGATATTTTATCTCTTTGGTATGGGACTTGAAAAATCAACATTATACAAAGGTGGAAAAGAAAAGAAAGTGCACTTATGAAACATACAGTAAGCCTAGAACCTCAACAAGCTTATGAAAAATACAGTAAGCCTAGAACCTCAACAAGCTTATGAAACATACAGTAAGCCTAGAACCTCAACAAGCTTGTGAAAAGTACAGTAAGCCTAGAACCTCAACAAGCTTATGACAAATACAGTAAGTCTATAACCTCAACAAGCTTAATGAAAAATACAGTAAGCCTAGAACATCAACAAGCTTGTGGAAAATACAGCAAGCCTAGAACATCAACAAGCTTATGAAAAATACAGTAAGCCTAGAACCTCAACAAGCTTGTGGAAAATACAGTAAGCCTAGAACCTCAACAAGCTTGTGAAAAATACAGTAAGCCTAGAACCTCAACAAGCTTGTGAAAAATACAGTAAGCCTAGAACCTCAACAAGCTTATGACAAATACAGTAAGTCTATAACCTCAACAAGCTTAATGAAAAATACAGGAAGCCTAGAACCTCAACAAGCTTTCCATAAACAATTGCTGGTATTTATCAACTGCATCCTCATCCCTGATGATGGAACTATCGTTGAACCTGCAAATCAGAAGTGTGTGTTGCGGCCGCATACTATAGCATTGAATGCACAAAATCCCTCCAACATACAAAAGAAACCCACGTCAAGTGTGCCCAGGTGTTAAACCCAAAACCTGCCACAGAATCACCAGCCTTTTATTGTCGATTCGACACGCCAGCAAAGACACAGAACCAACATCAGCCATCTAAATCACATTCTCTTCTACTCGACAGGACCGCACAACAACTGGGAGACATAGGCACCATACAAGCGTTTCCCATGACCACTAACCATTCAGAGGCAGGTGCTGTCGTGGCATTCCTCTCTCACACATGCTTCAGAAGAGGAGTACTTAGACACACAAGCTTGTTTTGTTAAGGGAGCGTGTCTGGGCCTGTCACTTATCTGCTAGTGTATTTCCCATCAGAGGCAGGCACTGGATTAAGGGCAGCAGTAGATTAATGA
The DNA here is from genome assembly GCF_965601325.2 of Salmo salar. NCBI lineage: Eukaryota > Metazoa > Chordata > Actinopteri > Salmoniformes > Salmonidae > Salmo > Salmo salar. The sequence goes on from NC_138305.1 coordinate 104,982,152, forward strand.
TGAGGGAGAGAGAAAGCAAGAGAGACAGGGAAAGGGGGGAGTGTGATAGGCAGATAGAGATACAGAAAGAGAGTGAGGAAGGGAGAGTAGACGCAAGGAGAGAGAGAAAGAGAGGTATGGTGGGAGAGAGAGATGTGATATTCTGATACTTCTAAGCCGGTCTGTCTGCTGTAAGAACATTGAAAGTCTGCTGCACTCACTCATGCAATACAGCCCATAGAAATCAAAAGCTTAAAAGCTTTTACCTCACAAGGTAAGGTAACCCCGTACCAGGCCGAAAAATGAATAGAAGTGAATAGAGTATTTCCACGTCAAAGGCATTTCCACAGTTATTTGTTTTTCTTTTTTTCTGAGCTTTCTCTCAGACACTTCAAAACATACTTCCTATGGATCTATTTTTTATACAATCAGTTTTGCCATGTACATTGTCTTCAGAAAGTATTCACACCCCTTGACTTTTTAAACCTTTTATGTTACAAAGTGGGATTCAAATGTATTTAATTGTCCTTTTTTTGTGTCAGTGATCCACACACAATACTCCAATGTCTGGGTGGAAGAAAAATGTGAATATTTGTTCAAAATGTATGAAAAAGAAAACACTAATATATCTTAATTAGATAAGTATTCAACCCCCAGAGTCAATACATGTTAGAATCACCTTTGGCAGGGATTACAGATGTGAGTGTTTTGGGGTAAGCTTTTAAGAGCTTTGCATACCTGGATTGTACAACATTTGCCTATTATTTTTTTTTAAATTGTTCAAGCTCGGTCAAGTTGATTGTTGATCATTGCTAGACAACCACTTTCAAGTCTCGCCATAGATTGTCAAGCCGATTTAAGCAAAATCTTTAATTAGACCATTCAGGAACATTCAACATCGTCTTGGTAAGCAACTCCAGTGTACATTTGACCTTGTGTTTGAGCTTATTGTCCTGCTTAAAGATGAATTTGTCACCCAGTGTCTGCTGGAAAGCAGACTGAAGCAGGTTTCCCTCTAGGATTTTGTCTGTGCTTAGCTCTATTCCATGTATTTTATGCTAAGTAACTCCCTAGTCCTTGACAACCACACCATAACATGATGCAGCCACCACCATGCTGAAAATATGAAGAGTGGAACTCAGTGATGTGTTCTTTTGGATTTGCTCCAAACATAACGCTTTGTATTGAGGACAATATTATTAATTCATTTTCTATTATTATTAGCCCATCCACCACCCCCCCTCTTCGGAGGACACATATCTTTTTAGTTTTTTACAGCTTTTCTGCTACATATACTTACATTTTGCATGCACATGTTACATACATGGTACTTTTATATACAGCAATCACATAACAATAATACATTACTGAACATGAGCTCCTTAATCCCACCCCTCAGCCACTCTCAGCCCATCCCACCTATCACCATAGACCACCCTCGTTTGGTTTCCCTGTGCCATATGTTTTTCAATTGTGCTGTGATGTTTTACATACATTTTGAACCTTTCTAATCGTATAGTATCCACAGATTGTGAGCTAAAGATGAAAACCTTTCCTACGAGAATTATTATATTATTTATTGACTGTCTATGGCTTTCCAGAACGCCCAACACTGCTATTTATAAGGTTCATTCTAAGTGAATGTTGTGATTTTTTTAACCATTCGTGAACATGTGACCAGAAACAAGCTACATAGGAGCAATACCAGAACAAATGATATAGTGAATCTGTCTCTTCGTAGCAAAATCTACAGAGCTGAGATTGTTGTATGCCCCATATATATCCTCATCACCAACAAACTAACATGGTCCAAGCACACCAAGACAGTCGTGAAGCGGGCACAACAAAACCTATTCCCCCTCAGGAGACTGAAAAGATTTGGCATGGGTCCTCAGATCCTCAAAAGGTTATACAGCTGCACCATCGAGAGCATCCTGACTGGTTGCATCACTGCCTGGTATGGCAACTGTTCGGCCTCCGACCACAAGGCACTACAGAGGGTAGTGCGAACAGCCCAGTACATCACTGGGGCCAAGCTCCCTGCCATCCAGGACCTCTATACCAGGCGGTGTCAGAGGAAGGCCCTAAAACTTGTCAAAGACCCTAGCCACCCTAGTCATAAACTTTTCTCTCTGCTACCTCAAGGCAAGCAGTACCGGAGCGCCAAGTCTAGGTCCAAGAGGCTTCTAAACAGCTTCTACCCCCAAGCCATAAGACTCCTGAACATCTAGTCAAATGGCTACCCAGACTATTTGCATTGCTCCCCCCCCCCTCCACACCACTGCCACTTTCTGTTGTCATCTATGCACACACTTTATTAACTCCCTGTCTCTGTACCGGCACTCCCCTGTATATATTGTTATTTTTTACTGCAGCTCTTTAATTACTTGTTACTTTTATCTCTTATTCTTATCCGTATTTTTTAAAACTGCATTATTGGTTAGGGGCTCGTAAGTAAGCATTTCACTGTAAGGTCTACACCTGTTGTATTCGGCGCATGTGACTCACAAAATTTGATTTGATTTGATATATTGCATTCTGTTGGTGGCAAGAATTTTGTATAATCATTTAAATTGAAAAACTCAAAATGATGAATCAAGTGTTGTTTTTTGTATCAGTTCATAAATCATGTGACATGGAATCAGTACATCGAAAATCTCTTCCGATTTATTTTGAAACCTGGATGGCCAGCTGTCAACATTTTTGTCCTCAAAGGAAACCATGCCAATTATTTTCAGCCAATTTGTGTCTTTAATATATGACACTTTTGCAACATTTTTTTTCAGTATTATTTTTGTGCCTTGTTGAAAAACAGGATGCGGGTTTTGGAATATTGTATTCTGTACAGGCTTCTTTCTGTTCACTCTGTCATTTAGGTTAGTATTGTGGAGTAACTACAATGTTGTTGATCCATCCTCAGTTTTCTCCTATCACAGCCATTAAACTCTGTTACTGTTTTAAAGTCATCATTGGCCTCATGGTGAAATCCCTGAGTGGTTTCCTTCCTCAGCGGCAATTGAGTTAGGAAGGACACCTGTATCTTGGTAGTGACTGGGTGTATTGATACACCATTCAAAGTGTAATTAATAACTTCACCATGCTCAAAGGGATATTCAGTGTCTGCTTTTATTATTTTCACCCATCTACTACCAATTGGTGCCCTTCTTTGTGAGGCATTGGAAAACCTCCTGGTCTTTATGGTTGAATCTGTGTTTGAAATTCACTTCTCAACTGAGGGACCTTACAGATAATTGTATGTGTGTGGTGCACAGATGAGGTAGTCATTCAAAAATCATGTTAACCACTATTAGTGCGCACAGAGTCCATAGAACTTATTATGTGACTTGTTAAGCACATTTCTACCCCTGAACTTATTTAGGTTTTCCATAACAAAGCGTAGCGCTGTAGTGTAGCGCCGTAGCGTAGGGCTGTAAGGTAGCGCTGTAGCGTAGTGCTGTATCGTAGCGCTGTAAGGTAGCGCTGAAGCGTAGCACTGTAGCTTAGCACTGTAGCGGCACCGGTGCACTGAACTACGCTTGCGTGATGAATTAGAATGTTCTCATGGGAAGAATGTTCTGGACCTTGGGCTGCATAATGTTTCTTTAGTTAGCGAAGTTGCCACATAACGAGCATGGTGGGCATACTGTCGGGCAGAGCTCTACCTGTCCTTATGTCCTGATCAAATGTATCTTCAGGGACAATAAAGATTTACTGAACTAAACTGAAGATACCCTGGGAGATAGGTGAGAAGAATTATGTATATATTCTGCTTAAAGCCAGCCAAAATGAAGGTTGGCCATGCAATTAAGCTAAACCCCTCCAAAACCAAAGAAGGTGGACAGATTGAATCCAACTCAGATTCAGTTCAAGAACGAGCAATGCATTTTTACCCATGCGAGATGGCAGATTTGTCAGAACAGACTGTTGAAAAACGTTGTTGAAAGAATGTCCTAATTCAGTGTCTCATTGATACACACCCTGGTTGATAGCATGTTGACAACACAGTCAGGTCCATCACGCGGGGTTTCGTCACAGGGGTTCCAGTGGCTTTGGGGCTTCCCACCGAATTGTGGGCCAGACAGGACATACTCCACTGTACTCCGCTAACACACCTGAGAGCAAAACGCCACTTCGCTCGCTGGCCTCCTTTGAACAGATGGATGCGATGGCCGCCACATTCACCCCCCCAACAAGTCTTGCAGTCTTGCCAGGGGCGTCCTGGAAACCCCTAGCCCTGGCTCCCCTTGAACTGTTGAGCATCTGTGTCTGTCCCTGACGAACAGAGACATCACTGGGGGGGGCATTCATTCTGCCTGTGACAGCCACCCCCCACCATCCCCTCCCCCCTCAAGACCCCCTTCCATCCCCCAGGCAAAGTGATTGGTGGGGGGAAGAGTGAGGGCAGCGAAGGGCTTGACTGGCACCGTTCCAGGCTTTAGCAGTGGAGAAGTGGTGGTAGCTCTGCCTTGACTAACAGCCTCCTCAGAGAAGGGAAGGCAAGACAGACTGTACACAGCACGGACACTGCCTTGTGCCATTTCTTGACACTGGCTACTCCCACCTTATACAGGCTCAGCTGTCGCCTCTATATTCAATGAATGGGACAGTTTTTTTTCTCACAGTTTCGCTAACACCCCAAAAGACCTTGTTAGTCATTTAGACTCATGTTAAATGATCCTGGTGAGAGAAATACTAGTGTTGACTTCTACTATAGCCAATGTGTTTATCTACTGGTTCACAACAGGGTGATTCCAAGTTCCAGGCTCCTTCTTTACCACTTCACCCTGACCTAGCCACTGAGGAAGCCATTGTCATAAGAAAGCAATGAAAGCTTTCATCATGCAAACCAGCTCTCTAAGAAGCCAATGAAACGACGGGGCGGGAGAGCAAGCGAAAACCCCTGGAGATGTATCCAGCATGTTATTGTGGCACTACCCACTCACCCACCCACCCACCCACACCCTACCCATCCACCCACCAAAGTAGAGTAAGTCAACATGATGGCAAGATGGCCAAGCCAAATCACTCAATTTATTTTTGTACTCTTCTCCGTCTGTCTCTGATGGTGAGCTGTGCTCCACCTACGTACTGCAGGGAGAAATGAAAGGACGAGAGACGAGAGAGAGAGAGAGAGAGAGAGGCATCTGTTGGAGCCCATTGTGTCTAGATTGCTCCCAAAGAATGTTCCCTGGGCCACACACACTTTAGTCATATCTTTCCATGAAATACTGAACGCAGAGATGGCAGGAAGAGAGGCCGCAGCAGATAGAACACATTGACGTGCAGAGAAAATTATCAAGAAAAATGACTCATGCACGCATTTCTGGAAATAGCACACCTTTTACCGTAATAAAACATGTCCAGTATGTGACATAAATACTACTGTCAGTAACATCTTTACAGTAAATAACTGTATTGTTTAATGATTGTTGTAGCTAAAATGTATTTTTGGTCTCAGAGATTAGGTGGTGATAAAAATAACTAATTATGACCAAATCATCACAAAATTATTGATAGCATGCCATGCAAGAAGAAGGTGTAATGAATTAATGTTAATTCAAGCAGATCCCAACCTGCATTATTGCTTTGATAAGTATGCATGTGATTTCATATGATTTAAGCATGTATCCTATCATAGTCAGATACTTATACAGGTCTATGAAAATCAAAAAAATTATATGGTTGAAGAAGTGTACACACTCATATGACTCAAAGTGACATTTACAACGATAATAAACATGATCTTCTCATCCTTTTTATTTGCTCAGAAATGTCTTCCACCCAATTTCCAGGGGCAGTGGATTCCGTTCTGCTCTGCTCTTGTGTAATGTTGAGAGTAACATTAGCGGATCACTGTGCCATATGGTGACATTGATCAAGGGCAGATACTGTGGCTGGCACTGGTCCCTTTCCTGTAGCACTGCCTCAGCTCACTTGAATTGTCATTTGTGTTACTGGACCCAATTTCTTCCCTTCCCTTCTCTTCTCTTCTCTTCCCACCAGGAAGCATACAATGCACCCGACACATCTAAGTGCTACTCTACAGTGCATTACACGTTCCAGCAATTTAGAAAAACCCTTATTTCAAATCTCCAAACTCAATCTTATGTCATCAAGAGTGGGGGGGTAGAGACAGACTCTGGCGGACATTTTTATCAGTGAGAGAGAGTTTGAGCTGCAAGAAACCTCAAGGAAAGAAAATCTCCAGCGCTGCCGTGGTAACTTCAAACTGTTGGATTTGGTTCTCTTGCGTCTTTTGGGTTAAATTGTCAAGACGCTCATTAGGGAGAATTTACTGCCTCCGCTAATAAGGGCCAGCCCTTCTCTTGGCAACATGGCAGAGTCCACTTCTCTTCAAAGAGAACAGGGCTTTCAGAGGAGGGCTGCTGAGGGACCCCAACGATGGTGAGGCATTCTGGACTGGGTCCTGAACAGGTGCAAGAGCGGTAGGTAGCCCGAGTAGGTGCCCACTACAAAAGGAGAAAGGTAACCGGCGGACATTTTTGTAAAGAGCTCATCAGTAAGTCTAGCAAGGCTTCAGTGGGGAGATGGGAGGAATTCACCACCTCACTGCTTCACCACGTAATCTATTCTCATTTGGGAAGTGCGTTTGAACTTACCTTTGATCAAAGTCGGCACAAATCTTTCTGATCTGATTTGTTTAGGGGCTCCTGGAGCGTAGGTATTTCTCCTCAGGAAATGGCAGTACTGACAGGGCTCTACGGTGCATTTTACTCCAATATGCGCCTACATATTTTTCTGTGCTACCTGGACTTTTAAATTAGGAGCACCAGTGCGCCTAGAAAAATTAAGGATTCTAGCTATGTTACCTCAAATATTTTTCATTGAGGTCCTACATTTGTTTGTGTGCACTTGCAATTTTCAATTTAGGCGCACACTTGCTCCTTGTAAAAAAGGTCAGCGCAGAGACCTATTTAGATAGACCATTCCCATTTGGTCTTTTAGCATTCTAATAATGTCACAAAGTCCATTCTGTCCTGGTTCTTTTGGGGATGTTGACTGCCACAACCTCAAAACAAGAACAATCACTCAACGGACAAGAAACATTGCCAGAACGTCCAGTTATACGTTTCCATATGAGTGTTAAGTTCCAGAAACATTGTCACTGTCAATGCCATGTTCTATTCAAATCAAATATGATTTTATTTGTGACAGGGCTCTGTGCAGGCCAGTCAAGTTCTTCCACATCGATCTCGACAAACCATTTCTGTATGGACCTCGCTTTGTGCAAGGGGCCATTGTCATGCTGACACCGAAAATTGCCTTCCCCAAACTGTTGCCATAGAGTTGGAAGCACAGAATTGTCTAGAATGTCATTGTATGCTGTAGCGTTAAGATTTCCCTTCACTGGAACAAAGGGGCCTGAACCATGAAAACAGCCCAGACCATTATTCCTCCTCCACTAACCTTTACAGTTGGCACTATGCTTTCGGGCAGGTAGCGTTCTCCTGGTATCCGCCAAACTCAGATTCGTCTGTCGGACTGCCAGATGGTGAAGTGTAATTCATCACTCCAGAGGACGTGTTTCCACTGCTCCCAAGTCCAATGGAGGCGAGCTTTACACCACAACACTTGACATTGCCCATGGAGATCTTAGGCTTGTGTGCGGCTGCTCGGCCATGGAAACCCATTTCATGAAGCTCCCGATTAACATTTATTGTGCTGATGTTGCTTCCAGAGGCAGTTTGGAACTCAGCAGTGAGTGTTGCAACCGAGGACAGACTATTTCTACACGCTTCAAGATTTGGCGGTCCCAGTTCTGTGAGCTTGTGTGGCCTACCATTTCGCGGCCGAGCCATTGTTGCTCTTAGATGTTTCCACTTCACAATAACAGTTGACTGGGGCAGCTCTAGCAGGGCAGAAAGGTGGCATCCTATGACGGTGCCACGTTGAAAGTTACTGAGCTCTTCAATAAGGCCATTCTTCTGACAATGTTTGTCTCTGGAGATTTCTTGGCTGTGTGCTCGATTTTATACACCTATAAGACAAATGGGTTCGGCTGAAATAGCCGAATCCACTAATTTGAAGAGGTGTCCACATACTTTTGTATATATATTGTATGTACATATAGGTAGGGGTAAAGTAACTAGGCAACAGGATAGATAATAAACAGTAGCAGCAGCGTATGTGATGAGTCAAAAGAGTTAGTGCAACAGGGGGTCAATGCAGATAGTCTCGGTAGCTATTTGGTTAAAAGTCTTATGACTTTGGGGTAGAAGCTGTTTAGGGTCCTGTTGGTTCCAGACTTGGTACATCGGTACCGCTTGCCATACGGTAGCAAAGAGAACACTCTATGACTTAGACGGCTGGAGTCTTTGAAAATGTTTTGGGCCTTCCTTTGACACCACCTGGTATAGAGATCCTGGATGGCAGGGCCGTACGCACTATCCTCTCTAGCTATCTGTAGCAGTTGCCATTCCAAGCAGTGATGCAACCAGTCAAGATGCTCTTAATGGTGCAGCTGTTGAACTTTTTGAGGATCTGAGGGCCCATGCCAAATATTTTCAGCCTCCTGAGGGGGAAGAGGCGTTGTCGTGCCTTCTTCACGACTGTGTTGGTGTGTGTGGAAAATGTTAATTCCTAAGTGATGTGGACACGGACGAACTTGAAGCTCTTGACCCGCTCCACCACAGCCCTGTTGAAGTGAATGGGTGCGTGCTCAACCCTCCGTTTCCTGTAGTCCATGATTATTCCTTTGTCTTGCTGATGTTGAGGGAGAGGTTGTTGTCCTGGCACCACACTGCCAGGTCACTGACCTCCTCCCTATAGGCTGTCTCATCGTCGTCGGTGATCAAGCCTACCACTGTCATGTTGTCAGCAAACTTAATGATGGTGTTGAAGTCATGCACGACCAAGCAGTAGTGGGTGAACAGAGTGTACAGGAGGGGTCTGTGTTCATGGTCAGCATGGCGGATGTGTTGTTGCTTACCCTCACCACCTGCGGCGTCCCGTCAGGAATTCCAGGATCCAGTTGCAGATGGAAGTGTTCACTCCTGGGTTCCTGAGCTTAGTGATGAGCTTGGAGGGCACTATAGCGTTGAACGCTGAGCTGTTGTCAATGAACAGCATTCTCACATAGGTCTTCCTCTTGTCCAGATGGGAGAGGGTAGTGTGGAGTGCAATAGAGATTGCGTCATCTGTGAATTACGTTCATGTATTATTTATGGCATTATTCAATGTTCAATGAACATCCCCTCAAAACACTTGAACAGAACAGTCCAGGAATGTTCTGGCCGCCAAAAATTTTAAGCAGCGGGACATAATTCAAGATGTAATCGGGAAGACTTTGTGAGGGTAATATGGTTTCAAAATCGGGTCTTCCTGCCATCGAAGAATACAGGCCGCTACAGTATTACAGAACACAGCTGCAGAAACGTTAGAAAAGAACAGAGTGTACCACTGCTTTATCTCCAGTGATTAGGCCTTAACAACACGAGACAAGAGGAAACCACGGCCCAGCTGGGAAACAAAGGAGGGAGAATGAACATGCTGGATGGTAACTATAGCACACACACACACACACACACACACACACACACACACACACACACACACACACACACACACACACACACACACACACACACACACACACACACACACACACACACACACACACACACACACACACACAGAGGACATGCACCAGTCAGGGTCAAAATAGCTTGGCTTATCATAAAACTTTTCCTCTGTAACATCCTCTAAGACAGTGGGGGTACTCGAGGACTGGAGTTGGAAAACAGTGCTCTTATGGGAAGATCTTGCATACTCCTTCTTCCTCTCTCCTCATGTCATTCTCAAAACCAATTGGATGAGAAAGCCAGAGCTCCCTCCCCTCTGATCATCTCCTCCAATGGGGTTTGTTAAGGAGACGAGGAGAGAGATCTTCATTATATCAAAGGTAGTATGGAGTGGAAATCTAACTTGGAGAGAGAGGATCAAATGTAAAGAAAGCTCCTTTAGTCCTCTCAGTATAGTAGAAACCTCCCCTCAGTATAGTAGAAACCTCCCTTCAGTATAGTAGAAACCTCCCTTCAGTATAGTAGAAACCTCCCGTAGTCACTTCAGTATAGTAGAAACCTCCCCTCAGTATAGTAGAAACCTCCCTTCAGTATAGTAGAAACTTCCCTTCAGTAAAGCAGGAAATCTCCCTTAGTCCCTTCAGTATAGTAGAAACCTCCCTTCAGTACATTAGAAACCTCCCTTAGTCCCTTCAGTATCGTAGTAACATCCCCCAGTACAGTAGAAACCTCCCCTCAGTATAGTAGAAACCTCTCCTCGGTATAGTAGAAACCTCCCTTCAGTATAGCAGAAACCTCCCTTAGTCCCTTCAGTATAGTAGAAATCTCCCTTCAGAATAGTAGAAACCTCCCTTCAGAATAGTAGAAACCTCCCTTTAGTATAGTAGAAACCTCCCCTCAGTATAGTAGAAACCTCCCTTCAGAATAGTAGAAACCTCCCCTCAGTATAGTAGAAACCTCCCCTCAGTATAGTAGAAACCTCCCCTCAGTATAGTAGAAACCTCCCTTAGTACCTTCAGTATAGTAGAATTCTCCCCTCAGTATAGTAGAAACCTCCCTTAGTCCCTTCAGTATTATAGATACCTCCCTTAGTACCTTCAGTATAGTAGAAAGCTCCCTTCAGTATAGTAGAAAGCTCCCTTCAGTATAGTACAAACCTCCCTTCAGTATAGTAGAAAACCTCCCCTCAGTATAGTAGAAACTTCCCTTAGTCCCTTCAGTATTATAGATACCTCCCTTAGTACCTTCAGTATAGTAGAAAGCTCCCTTCAGTATAGTAGAAACCTCCCTTCATCCCTTCAGTATAGTAGAAACCTCCCTTAGTCCCTTCAGTATAGTAGAAACCTCCCTTAGTCCCTTCAGTATAGTAGAAACCTCCCTTAGTCCCTTCAGTATAGTAGAAACCTCCCCTCAGTATAGTAGAAACCTCCCTTAGTCCCTTCAGTATAGTAGAAACCTCCCTTAGTCCCTTCAGTATAGTAGAAACCTCCCTTAGTCCCTTCAGTATAGTAGAAACCTCCCCTCAGTATAGTAGAAACCTCCCTTAGTCCCTTCAGTATAGTAGAAACCTCCCTTAGTCCCTTCAGTATAGTAGAAACCTTCTTTAGTACCTTCAGTATATGGCAACACTCTCCAGATGACATCATTGGTGGCGAAAGTAGGATTTGTCCTATTAAAGGTCAAGATTTGGATGCGGTTGGTACTCTAATGCCAATGTTTCCATGAAATGCTAAACTAGGTTAACTAGGTTCCGCGGAATTTCTATTAAAACCAAATCAGGATAAACCGAAGGCACTTGGAGACCAGACAGTGTCTCATCTCTACAACACACACACACACACACACACACACACACACACACACACACACACACGCCCCATCTCCTGTGTACTCTCATACACCAAGCCGCCCACACACACACACCGAAACGGCGGTGTTGAGAAAGAGAGCAGAGACGTGTTAAACCCACGCAGGGCCATGTGCGGATGCCAGAGGCTGCCCAGACAGAGGCCAGAGCGGCATATGGTGGGAATCTGTAGCGAGCCATGCCAGACCTCGCTCTATGGAGCAGTGCCATCACTATCAGTCTTCCTATCCCGCCCTCTCCTTCACTCTCTCTGACTGATGTATACACACTCCATATGCGTAAAGACACACATAAACATTGACTTAACATACTTAATATGTGCCTAAACATTGCATACAAATATGCACAGATGAACATGTGCCCCCACACACTCACACTCCAAAATGCATTGACACACACACACACACACACACACACACACACACACACACACACACACACACACACACACACACACACACACACACACACACACACACACACACACACACACACACACGCGCACACACACACACATGCACGCACAAACACATGCACACACAGGGAGAGCATGGCTGTTAGCATGTTGTGGGGAGCCTCAGCAGTCTGCCAGTCTGAGGAGTGGAGGTGGATAAAAAAAGGATATCAATCTGTATTGGACAGCCACTCATGATCAGCCTGCTGAGTCTGAACGGACAGGATGGCCTTGGAGGGACAATACAGACAGGTACACGCAGCAAATAAATTCACTCACTCACTCACTCACTCACTCACGCAGACACACACACAGAAACACACACGCAGACACACACACACAGAAACACACACAGAAACACACACACAGAAACACACACACAGACACACACACGCAGACACACACACACACACAGAAACACACACGGACACACACACACAGAAACACACACGGACACACACACGCAGACACACACACAGAAACACACACGCAGACACACACACACAAAAACACACACGCAGACACACACACAGAAACACACACAGAAACACACACACAGAAACACACACACAGACACACACACGCAGACACACACACACACACACACACACACACACACAGAAACACACACGCAGACACACACACACACACAGAAACACACACACAGAAACACACACGCAGACACACACACACAGAAACACACACGCAGACACACACACGCAGACACACACACGCAGACACACACACGCAGACACACACACACACACACACAGAAACACACACGCAGACACACACACAGAAACACACACAGAAACACACACACAGAAACACACACACAGACACACACACGCAGACACACACACACACACACACACAGAAACACACACACAGAAACACACACACACACACACAGAAACACACACACAGAAACACACACGCAGACACACACACACACACACACACACACACACACACACACACACACACACACACACACACACACACACACACAGAAACACACACGCAGACACACACACACACACACACAGAAACACACACAGAAACACACACACAGACACACACACTGTAAATGCCACATCTTTTTGACCATTTCTTATTGACATATTGTGGATCATCGGTGTGATTGGGTCGCTGTGTCAGTTGTGGCATGGCAGCAGCAGTTTGCCGGTAGTCTTACTCCTCAAGCAGTGAACTGGAGGTTTCCTTTTAAGGATCTGGGCCAACTCTCGTCTCCAAGGAGACCAACGAAAGAGGAGGAGTCTACAATAAAGCAATTAGAAAGTACCAAAGTACTTTAAGGAGAAGCACAGCAAACCATAGAAATTCATACAAATTAGAAAGGTGTTCTTAATGTTTTGTACGCTCAGTGTATTTGCTTAAGCAGCAAACACCATGGGTTTTCATCCATAGAAAAATGCTTTGCAACGTAAAATATTTTGCAACGAGCATTCACGTAGGACCCTCCCCATTCCATCCTGTTTGCTTCAGGTGGTGAATACACTCCATACCTGTTGTCTTTTTACAAGAGTTTTCTGAAGACGAAACACCGTCATATGTTGCTCACATAAATTATTCCCGTACAGTGACAAAGTGGCAAGGACCCCCCCAAACTCCCGCACAGCACAAGAAGCAAGAAGTCTCTTATTCTTGGTCAGAGTAAGTCAACTAGGTTTCGTCCCAAATGACACTCATATTCCCTATTAAGTGCACCACTTTTGACAGGGCCAATAGGGCTCTGGTCCAAAGTAGTGCACTATAGAGTATAGGGTGCTTACTCTGACCAAGAATAAGAGACTTCCTGCTTCTTGTGCTGTGCGGGAGCTTGGGGAGGTCCTTGTCACTTTATCAGCTATAATGTAGTGATTGTGGGGGAACAACTTGAGCAAGGCGGGTAACAGTGATTGTGGTTATGGGGCACCTGTAGGCAGTAGTATTTCAAATCAAATCAAATTGTATTTGTCATATGCGCCGAATACAACAGGCGTAAACCTTACTGTGAAATGCTTACTTACAAGCCCTTAATTAACCAACAATGCAGTTCAAGAAATAGAGTTAAGAAAATATTTACAAAAACAACTAAGGTAAAGAATCGAATTAAAGTAACACAATAAAATAACAATAACGAGACTATATACAGGGGGTACCGGTACTGAGTCAATGTGCGGGGGTACAGGTTAGTCGAGGTAATTTGTACATGTAGGTAGGGGTAAAGTGACTATGCATAGATAATACACAGCGAGTAGCAGCCGTGTAAAAACAGCGGGGGGGGGGTCAATGTAAATAGTGTTCCTTTTGTCCAGGTGGGAAAGGGCAGTGTGGAGTGCGATTGAGATTGCGTCATCTGTGGATCTGTTGGGGTGGTATATGAATTTGAGTGGGTCTAGGGTTTCCGGGATGATGGTGTTAATGTGAGTCATGACCATCCTTTCAAAGCCCTTCATGGCTACCGATGTGAGTGCTACGGGGTGGTAGTCATTTAGGCAGGTTACCTTCGCTTTCTTGGGCCCAGGGATTATGGTGGTCTGCTTGAAACATGTAGGTATTACAGACTCGGTCAGGGAGAGGTTAAAAATATCAGTGAAGACACTTGCCAGTTCACGTCCTGGTAATCTGTCTGGACCCTCAGTCTTGTGAATGTTGACCTGTTTAAAGGTCTTGCTCACATCGGCTACGGAGAGCGTGATCACACAGTCGTCTGGAACAGCTGGTGCTCTCATGCATGCTTCAGTGTTGCTTGCCTCAAAGCAAGCATATAAGGCATTTAGCTCATCTGGTAGGCTCACGTCACTGGGAAGCTTGCGGCTATGTTTCCCTTTGTAGTCCGTAATAGTTTGCAAGCCCTTCAACAGTCGACGAGCATCAGAGCCGGTGTAGTAGGATTCAATCATAGTCCTGTATTGACGTTTTGCCTGTTTAAGGGTTCGTCTGAGGGCATATAAGCATCCGGATTGGTGTCTGGCTCCTTGAAATCGGCAGCTCTAGCCTTTAGCTCAGTGCGGATGTTGCCTGTAATCCATGGCTTCTGGTTGGGATATGTACGCACGGTCAATGTGGGGAAAACATTGTCGATGCACTTATTGATGAAGCCGATGACAGAGGTGGTATACACCTCAATGCCATTGGATGAATCCCGGAACATATTCTAGTCTGTGCTAGCAAAACAGTCCTGTAGCGTGGCATTCGTGTCATCTAACTACTTCCGTAATGAGCAAGTCACTGGTACTTCCTGCTTTAGTTTTTGCTTGTAAGCAGGAATCAGGAGGAAAGAATTATGGACAGATTTGCCAAATGGACGGCGAGGCAGAGCTTTGAATGTGTCTCTGTGTGTGTTGTTGTTGTGTGGTTTCAGCAGTTGATAATGGGTGGTATAAATGTGGGGAAAGTGAGGAATTCTTTACCCACATATGAGCAACTTTCTCACAAATTACGTAATATAAAGGAAGGCTGCATGAAGACATGAGTCAACTTGGTAGAAAACTCTGAAATCACTGGTGGTCATTTCAGAAAGCCAGAATATATGATAATTCTAGGCCTAGCTTCGAACATTTCACTACTGTTCACAACACTGTACTCCTCCCCCAGGAATTACAATTGATTAAGTATTTTCTTATTGTGTGTGTGTGTGCATGTGTGTGTGCGTGTGTGTACAACTGCGTGTGCATGTGTGCGTGTGTCTTTCCCAAGCTGTTAAGTGTGTCGCTTCACAGGGACCTGACAGGCAGAATATTCCCACAAGCTAATGTCTAATTAATTAGACTGCTGCTACCACTGCTACCTCCTACCCCCCTCTGCCGCCCCTTCCCTCGTTTCCTGCCTACCCCCCAGTCTCCCAAGTTAAGACGGGGATAATCAGATCCCCTGGGACACCTTCAATCCCCCCCACACCTCTCCTCCCTTCTCCTCCTCTGCCTTTAAATCGCTAATCCCCCCAAATCTATCCAGCCGGCCACGCATTAGAAAAGCACTCAGCTGATTTGCTTATTCCCACCCGTTGAAAGATCACATATGGACAAACTCTAATGCTGATTAAGAAAGAAAGACCTGGCCCTTGCTAAAATGGTTGACCAGTTTATTAAGGTCATGGTCATTATGGTGAAGAGTTGAGTGGTTTGGAAGGGGGAATGTCTTGATACTGCCTCTGGATAGCTCACCGGAGGGGCCCTGTCTCTCCCTTATTAACCTTATCATGTTACACAGCAAAGGGAAGCCTGGGAGTTGGAGCTTTTTTCAACGTGATGTCGGGAGATCGCTGACTACAAATCCCAGTTTGCACAAGGTGGGAATTAGCCTCAGTCTCACATGACGGGTCTGACCCAGATTTGTTCTGAGAGCCAGATTAAAGAGAATGACCCAGGTTTGTTTTGAGGGCCAGATTAAAGAGAATGAGCCAGGAGACTATGGGAAAGGGACAGGCTGTAATTTGAGGAGAACAATCCACAACCTGACACCGATGAGCCTCCAGGACATCTACAGAACTCTGTGTCAAAGGAAGGCCAAGAAGATCATCAAGGACCTCAGCCACCCGAGTCAGCGACTGTTCATCCTCCGCTACCATTTAGCAGGCTGAGAGAGTACAGATGCATCAGAGCTGGGACAGAGAGACTGAGAAACAGCTTCTCTATCCAGGCCATCAGACTGTTGAACAGCTTCTATTACCATCAGACTGTTGAACAGCTTCTATTACCATCAGACTGTTGAACAGCTTCTATTACCATCAGACTGTTAAACAGCTTCTATCTCCAGGCCATCAGACTGTGAAACAGCTTCTATCACCAGGCCATCAGACTGTTGAACAGCTTCTATTACCATCAGACTGTTGAACAGCTTCTATTACCATCAGACTGTTAAACAACTTCTATTACCAGGCCATCAGACTGTTGAACAGCGTCTATTACCAGGCCATCAGACTGTTAAACAGCTTCTATTACCAGACCATCAGACTGTTGAACAGCTTCTATCACCATCAGAATGTTGAACAGCTTCCATTACCAGACCATCAGACTGTTGAACAGCTTCTATTACCATCAGACTGTTGAACAGCTTCTATTACCATCAGACTGTTGAACAGCTTCTATTACCAGACCATCAGACTGTTGAACAGCTTCTATTACCATCAGACTGTTAAACAGCTTCTATTACCATCAGACTGTTAAACAGCTTCTATTACCATCAGACTGTTGAACAGCTTCTGTCACCAGGCCATCAGACTGTTGAACAGCTTCTATTACCATCAGACTGTTAAACAGCTTCTATTACCAGACTGTTGAACAGCTTCTATTACCATCAGACTGTTGAACAGCTTCTATCAACATCAGACTGTTGAACAGCTTCTATTACCATCAGACTGTTGAACAGCTTCTACCACCAGACCATCAGACTGTTGAACAGCTTCTATCACCATCAGACTGTTGAACAGCTTCTATTACCATCAGACTGTTGAACAGCTTCTATCACCATCAGACTGTTGAACAGCTTCTATTACCACCAGACTGTTGAACAGCTTCTATCACCAGACCATCAGACTGTTTACATTTACATTTACATTTAAGTCATTTAGCAGACGCTCTTATCCAGAGCGACTTACAAATTGGTGCATTCACCTTATGATATCCAGTGGAACAACCACTTTACAATAGTGCATCTAAATAGTGCATCTTGTTCCACCATTGGGGTGCCAGAGCAGCGAACAGTTTTGACTGGGCTGAGCGGGAACTGTGCTTCCTCAGAGGTAGGGGGGCCAGCAGGCCAGAGGTGGATGAACGCAGTGCCCTTGTTTGGGTGTAGGGCCTGATCAGAGCCTGAAGGTATGGAGGTGCCGTTCCCTTCACAGCTCCGTAGGCAATCACCATGGTCTTGTAGCGGATGCGAGCTTCAACTGGAAGCCAGTGGAGAGAGCGGAGGAGCGGGGTGACGTGAGAGAACTTGGGAAGGTTGAACACCAGACGGGCTGCGGCGTTCTGGATGAGTTGTAGGGGTTTAATGGCACAGGCAGGGAGCCCAGCCAACAGCGAGTTGCAGTAATCCAGACGGGAGATGACAAGTGCCTGGATTAGGACCTGCACCGCTTCCTGTGTGAGGCAGGGTCGTACTCTGCGAATGTTGTAGAGCATGAACCTACAGGATCGGGTCACCGCCTTGATGTTAGTGGAGAACGACAGGGTGTTGTCCAGGATCACGCCAAGGTTCTTAGCACTCTGGGAGGAGGACACAAGGGAGTTGTCAACCGTGATGGCGAGATCATGGAACGGGCAGTCCTTCCCTGGGTGGAAGAGCAGCTCCGTCTTGCCGAGGTTCAGCTTGAGGTGGTGATCCGTCATCCACACTGATATGTCTGACAGACATGCAGAGATGCGATTCGCCACCTGGTTATCAGAAGGGGGAAAGGAGAAGATTAATTGTGTGTCGTCTGCATAGCAATGATAGGAGAGACCATGTGAGGATATGACAGTGCCAAGTGACTTGGTGTATAGCGAGAATAGGAGAGGGCCTAGAACAGAGCCCTGGGGGACACCAGTGGTGAGAGCGCATGGTGCGGAGACAGATTCTCGCCACGCCACCTGGTAGGAGCGACCTGTCAGGTAGGACGCAATCCAAGCGTGGGCCGTGCCGGAGATGCCCAACTCAGAGAGGGTGGAGAGGAGGATCTGATGGTTCACAGTATCAAAGGCAGCAGATAGGTCTAGAAGGATGAGAGCAGAGGAGAGAGAGTTAGCTTTAGCACTGCGGAGAGCCTCCGTGACACAGAGAAGAGCAGTCTCAGTTGAATGCCCAGTCTTGAAACCTGACTGATTAGGATCAAGAAGGTCATTCTGAGAGAGATAGCAGGAGAGCTGGCCAAGGACGGCACGTTCAAGAGTTTTGGAGAGAAAAGAAAGAAGGGATACTGGTCTGTAGTTGTTGACATCGGAGGGATCGAGTGTAGGTTTTTTCAGAAGGGGTGCAACTCTCGCTCTCTTGAAGACGGAAGGGACGTAGCCAGCGGTCAAGGATGAGTTGATGAGCGAGGTGAGGAAGGGGAGAAGGTCTCCGGAAATGGTCTGGAGAAGAGAGGAGGGGATAGGGTCAAGTGGGCAGGTTGTTGGGCGGCCGGCCGTCACAAGACGCGAGATTTCATCTGGAGAGAGAGGGGAGAAAGAGGTCAAAGCACAGGGTAGGGCAGTGTGAGCAGGACCAGCGGTGTCGTTTGACTTAGCAAACGAGGATCGGATATCGTCAACCTTCTTTCCAAAATGGTTGACGAAGTCATCCGCAGAGAGGGAGGAGGGGGGGGTCTGGGGAGGAGGATTCAGGAGGGAGGAGAAGGTAGCAAAGAGCTTCCTAGGGTTAGAGGCAGATGCTTGGAATTTAGAGTGGTATAAAGTGGCTTTAGCAGCAGAGACAGAAGAGGAGAATGTAGAGAGGAGGGAGTGAAAGGATGCCAGGTCCGCAGGGAGGCGAGTTTTCCTCCATTTCCGCTCGGCTGCCCGGAGCCCTGTTCTGTGAGCTCGTAGTGAGTCGTCGAGCCACGGAGCAGGAGGGGAGGACCGAGCCGGCCTGGAGGATAGGGGACAGAGAAAATCAAAAGATGCAGAAAGGGAGGAGAGGAGGGTTGTGGAGGCAGAATCAGGAGATAGGTTGTTACTTATGAATGCTGGCGGTGCTTTCACTCTAGTGGTAGCATGAGACGGAGTCTACAACCCACACAAGTGGCTCAGGTAGTGCAGCTCATCCAGGATGGCACATCAATGCGAGCTGTGGCAAGATGGTTTCCTGTGTCTGTCAGCGTAGTGTCCAGAGCATGGAGGCGCTACCAGGAGACAGGCCAGTACATCAGGAGACGTGGAGGAGGCCGTAGGAGGGCAACAACCCAGCAGCAGGACCGCTACCTCCGCCTTTGTGCAAGGAGGAGCAGGAGGAGCACTGCCAGAGCCCTGCAAAATGACCTCCAGCAGGCCACAAATGTGCATGTGTCTGCTCAAACGGTCAGAAACAGACTCCATGAGGGTGGTATGAGGGCCCGACGTCCACAGGTGGGGGTTGTGCTTACAGCCCAACACCGTGCAGGAAGTTTGGCGGACGTTTGGCATTTGCCAGAGAACACCAAGATTGGCAAATTCGCCACTGGCGCCCTGTGCTCTTCACAGATGAAAGCAGGTTCATACTGAGCACGTGACAGACGTGACAGAGTCTGGAGACGCCATGGAGAACGTTCTGCTGCCTGCAACATCCTCCAGCATGACCGGTTTGGCGGTGGGTCAGTCATGGTGTGGGGTGGCATTTCTTTGGGGGGCCGCACAGCCCTCCATGTGCTCGCCAGAGGTAGCCTGACTGCCATTAGGTACCGAGATGAGATCCTCAGAACCCTTGTGAGACCATATGCTGGTGCGGTTGGCCCTGGGTTCCTCCTAATGCAAGACAATGTGGCTTGAGTGTGTCAGCAGTTCCTGCAAGAGGAAGGCATTGATGCTATGGACTGGTCCGCCCGTTCCCCAGACCTGAATGCAATTGAGCACATCTGGGACATCATGTCTCGCTCCAACCACCAACGCCACGTTGCACCACAGACTGTCCAGGAGTTGGCAGATGCTTTAGTCCAGGTCTGGGAGGAGATCCCTCAGGAGACCATCCGCCACCTCATCAGGAGCATGCCCAGGTGTTGTAGGGAGGTCATACAGGCACGTGGAGGCCACACACACTACTGAGCCTCATTTTGACTTGTTTTAAGGACATTACATCAAAGTTGGATCAGCCTGTAGTGTGGTTTTCCACTTTAATTTTGAGTGTGACTCCAAATCCAGACCTCCATGGGTTGATAAATTGGATTTCCATTGATTATTTTTGTGTGATTTTGTTGTCAGCACATTCAACTATGTAAAGAAAAAAGTATTTAATAAGATTATTTCATTCATTCAGATCTAGGATGTGTTATTTTAGTGTTCCCTTTATTTTTTTGAGCAGTATATATAGACATTGAATATCCCTTTGAGCATGGTGAACTTAATAATTATACTCTGGGTGGTGTATCAAAACACCCCAGTTACTACAAAGATACAGACGTCCTTCCTAACTCAGTTGCCGGAGTGGAAGGAAACGAATCAGGGATTTCAACATGACATGACTTTAAAATAGTTACAGAGTTGAATGGCTATGATAGGATAAAGCTGAGGATGGATCAACAACATTGTAGTTAATCTACAATACTAATCTAAATGACAGAGTGAAAAGAAGGAAGCCTGCAAGGAATAAAACTATTCCTAAACATGCATCCTGTTTGCAACAAGGCACTATAGCAATTCACTTTTTGTCCTGAATACAAAGTGTTATGTTTGGGGCAAATCCAACACATTACTGAGTACCACTCTCCATATTTTCAAGCATAGCAGGCATCATGTTATGGGTGTGCTTGTAATCATTAAAGACTGTGGAGTTTTTCAGGATAAAAAATAAATGGAATGGAGCTAAGCACAAGAAAATGCCTCGAGGAAACCCTGGTTCAGTCTGCTCTCCACCAGGCACTGGGATATTAATTCACCTTTGAGCAGGACCCTAACCTTAAATACAAGACCAAATATACACTGGAGTTGCTTAACAAAACGACAGTAAATGTTCCTGAGTGGCCGAGTTACAGTTTTGACTTACATCTACTTGAAACTACATGGCAAGACCTGAAAATGATCGTCTAGCAATGATCAACAACCAATTTGACAGAGCTTGAAGAATTTTGAAAAGAATAATGGGAAAATGTTGCACAGTCCAGGCGTGGAAAGCACTTAGAGACACAGAAAGACTCACAGCTGTAATCGCTGCCTAAGGTGCTTAGGGGTGTGAATGCTTATGTAAATGATATATTTCTGTACTTCATTTTTAATACATTTTCAAAAAAAATCTAAAAACATGTTTTCCTTTTGTCATTATGGGGTATTGTGTGTAGATGGATGAGATAAGAACAAAATATATTTAATCAATTTTGAATTGAGGCTGTACATATTTTTGGGGGGAATAAGGGCATGAATACTTTCTGAAGGCACTGTACAGTATATACAGAATGTATATAATGGTGTGTATAGACATTAATAGAAAGAGGTGTGTACAGCAGTACTTATATGGGATGAGCCTTGACTAGGATTCAGTGAGTAAAACAGTATGTAAACATTATTAAAGTGACCAGTGTTCAATGACTATGTACATAGGGCAGCAGTGTCTAAGGTGCAGGGATGAGTACATTACATTTTTGTTATACTGTTTATACACACGGTGTATTTATATACTGGATTCTTGACATTGCTCACTGTAATATATCTACTGCTGTACATATCATTCCTAGTCATTCTTTTCAGTGTATTTTAAATGCATAGATTTCAATTGGATTACTGTGTTATTTGGGTTGTTAAATGGATTCGTTCTGACATTTTTGATTTCTTGTTTCTAGTTTTTTATTATTTGTGTACTTGTTTGACATTTTACTGCACCATTAGGAGATAGTAACACAAGCATTTCGCTGCACTGTCAGGAGCTAGTAACACAAGCATTTAGCTGCACTGTTAGGAGCTAGTAACACAAGCATTTAGCTGCACTGTTAGGAGCTAGTAACACAAGCATTTAGCTGCACTGTTAGGAGCTAGTAACACAAGCATTTAGCTGGTCTGTTAGGAGCTAGTAACACAACCATTTAGCTGCACTGTTAGGAGCTAGTAACACAAGCCTTTAGCTGCTCTGTTAGGAGCTAGTAACACAAGCATTTAGCTGCACACGCTATAACATCTCCTAAGCTGTGTACATGACCAATAAAATTTAATTTGAGGTCTATGCGTAACTTACATCCAATTGTATGCCTCCTTGACTCTCAGCTCCCACCTAACACTTTCAATATCTCATCTCGAGTCAAGAGGGATTGTGTGTGTGTTAAGCTTTGATAAACGCTAAATATGCCTTTACTGATAAGAACTCCCTTCCCACAGCGTCGTCTGAGACTCGACAGAACAGAAGTAGGGAACTGTCTGACTCATGAATGAGCCACTTTGTACTGACTACCAAGGCACTGTACCCATCTCCATGACAACTAGAAAAGCAAAGAAGTGGGAGTGGAGTTCAGTGTCGTTTCTAGGGGAGGTTAGAAACTGTTGTCTCAATCAATCAATCAAACTGATTTCATAAAGCGATTTTTTTACATCAGCAGTTGTCACAAAGTACTTATGCAGATACCGAGCCTAAACCCCAAAGAGCAAGCAATGCAGAGGCAGAAGCACAGTGGCTAAAGTAGGAAATGTATAGATTATAAGAGTACATGGCCATTCTGGCCAGATTTTTCTTCAAGATGTTCAACCGTTCATAGATGACCAGCAGGGTCAAATAATAATCACAATCACACTGGTTATAGAGGGTGCAACAGGTCTGCACCTCAGGAGCAAATGACGGTTTGCTTTTCATAGCCAAGCATTCGGAGGTTAATACAGCAGGATGAGAGAATGGAGAGAGAGAAAGAGAGAGGGAGAGAGGGGGAGGGGGAGAGAATTAGAGGTAGCATACCTAACATCACACAGAACACCAGATGAAACAGGAGAATTATACCAGATAGAAAAGACTGGCCCTAGCCCCCCCCCCCCCCCCCCCCCCCCCCCATAGACTATTGCAGCATAGATACTGGGGACTGAGACAGGGGAGGGGTCGGGGGATACTGTGGCCCCATCCATAGTTACCCCCGGACAGGGCCAACCAGGCAGGATATAACCCCACCCACTTTGCCAAAGCACAGCCCCCACACCACCAAAGTCATATCAGCAGACCACTAACTTACTACCCTGAGACAAGGCCGAGTATAGCCCACGAAGGTATCCCCCAAGCACGAGCCCGAGGGGGCGCAAAACCAGACAGGAAGATCCCGTCAGTGATTGAAACCATTTAAGTTGAATATAGCAAAAAAAAGCCTGGCATGGCGTGATGCACCCTTCAAACGATATCATGGGAGAGTGCGAGCACGCCAGTGACTCTGGCCCCATAATAGGGTCAGAGGCAGATAATCCCAGTGGAGAGAGGGGAGCTGGTTTGGCAGAGACCGCAAGGGTGGTTCATCACTCCAGTGTCTACACTCAATCACAGGACCTACTGAAGAAATGAGTCTTCAGTAAAGACTTATACGTTGAGACCGAGTCTCTCGCATGGATCGGCAGACCATTCCATAAAAAATGTAGCTTATAGGCGAGTGCCCTGCTACCAGCTGTTTGCTTAGAAATTGTAGGAACAATACGGAGGTGTCTAGGTATGTGTAGATATAGGTATGTGCGGCAGTACTAAATCGGAGTAGGAGCAAGTCCATGTAATGCTTTGAAGGTTAACAATAAAACTTTGAAATCAATCCTAGCCTTAACAGGAAGCCAGTGTAGAAAGGCTAACACTGGAGTAATATGATTTAATTTTGGGGTTCTATTAAGATTCTAGCAGCCATATTTTGCACTAGTCAAAGTTTATTTAGTGCCTTATCTGGGTAACTGGAGAGTAGAGCATTGCAGTAGTCTAATCTTGAACTGACAAAAGCATGGATCAGCTTTTCGGCATAGTTTTTTGACAATTTTTTTTTCTCGATTTTGCAATGTTACGAAGATGGAAAAAAGCTGCCCTTGAAATGTTGATATATTAGTCAACAGAGAGATCAGGGTCCAGAATAATGCCGAAGTCCTTCACTGTTTTATTTGAGATGACTGTACAACCCTCGATATTCATTATCAGACCCGACAGTAGATCTCTTTGTTTCTTGAGACCTAGAATTAGCATCTCTGTTCTGGCTGAGTTTAAACGTAAATCATTTACCTCCATCCAGGACACAGGATTCCAGGGTAGGTAACTTTAGGCCTTCACTATGTTTCATCAAAATGTACAGCTGTGTCTTCTGCATAGCAGTGAAAGTTGACATTGTGTTTCTGAATGACATCACCAAGAGCTAGCATAAACTGTATAGTGAAAACAATAGCGGTCCTAGAAAGGAACCTTGAGGAACACCGAAACGTACCATTGATTTGTCGGAGGACAAACCATCCACAGAGACGAACTGATATCTTTCCGATAGAAAATATATAAACCAAGCAAGAAATTGTCTGCGTAGACCAATTAGGATTTCCATACTCTCCAAAATGATGTGGCGATAATGTGGTGGTGTCAAAAGCAGCACTAAGGTCTAGGAGCATGACAACAGATGCAGAGCCTTGGTCTGACACTATTAAAAGGTAATTTACCACCTTCATGAGTTCGGTCTCAGTACTATGATACAGTACATGGTTTGTCTTCAGGAAGGCAGTGAGTTGCTGATCAACAGCTTTTTCAACATCAAAAAATTTGAGGAATGGGAGATTCAATATAGGCCAATAGTTTTTTTTACATTTCAAGGTCAAGGTTTGGCTTTTTTAGGAGAGGCTTTATTACCGCCACTTGTAGTGAGTTTGGTACACATCCGGAGGATAGAGAGCTGTTTTTTATGTTCAACATAGAAGGGCCAAGCACAGGAAGTAGCTATTTCAGTAGTGTAGTTGGAATAGGGTCCAGCTGGAAGGTTTAGAGGCCATGACTATTTTAGTGAATGTGTCGAGAGATACAGGATTGAAAAAAACTTGAGTGTCTCCATGGATTTAAGGTCCTGGCAGTTCTGTGCAGACTCAGGACGACTGAAGTTTGGAAACTATACATATTCAAAGATGAGTCCGTAATTTGTTTTCTATTGATCATTATCTTTTTGTCGAAAATTTCATCACTACTGAAGTGAAGGCCCTTAGAGAATGCTGATTTTCAGTTAGCTATGCGACAGTATAAAACATATGTTTGGGATTGTTTTTATTCTCCATCCCCCTCCTCTCCCCTGAAACTATTCCCCAGGTCGTTGCTGTAAATGAGAATGTGTTCTCAGTCAACTTACCTGGTAAAATAAAGAAAATTAAAAATCTGACTGAAAAAGTGAGGACTTTTCGATATTGCACTGTTCTGTCTTTCCAAGCAAGTCAGAAGACTTCCAATTTGGTGGGCCGCCATTTCCGTTCCAATTTTCTGGAAAATCAAATCAAATGGTATTTGTCACATGCGTCGAATACAATAGGTGTAGACCTTACAGTGAAATGTTTACTTACAAGCCCTTAACCAACAATGCTTTAAGAAGTAAAACAGAAAAAAAGTAAAAAATTTAAAAGAAAAGTAACAAATAATTAAACAGCAGCAGTAAAATAACAATAGCGAGGCTATATATAGGGGGTACCGGTAGAAAGTCAATGTGCGGGGGCACTGGTTAGTCGAGGTAATTGAGGTAATATGTACATGTAGGTAGAGTTAAAGGGACTATGCATAGACAATAAATAGAGAGTAGCAGCAGTGTAAAAGAGGGGTCTGGGTAGCGCTTTGATTAGCTGTTCAGGAGTCTTATGGCTTGGGGGTAGAAGCTGTTAAGAAGCCTAATGGACCTAGACTTGGCACTACCGCTTGCCGTGCTGTAGCAGAGAAAACAGGCCATGACTAGGGTGGCTGGAGTCTTTGACAATTTTTAGGGCCTTCCTCTGACACCGCCTGCTATAGAGGTCTTGGATGGCAGGAAGCTTGGCTCCAGTGATGTACTGGGCCGTATGCACTACCCTCTGCAGTGCCTTGTGGTCAGAGGCCGAGCAGTTGCCATACCAGGCAGTGATGCAACCAGTCAGGATGCTCTCGATGGTGCAGCTGTAGAACCTTTTGAGGATCTGAGGACCCATGCCAAATCTTTTCAGTCTCCTGAGGGGGAATCGGCTTTGTCGTACCCTCTTCACGACTGTCTTAGTGTGTTTGGACCATGATAGTTTGTTGGTGATGTGGACACCAAGGAACTTGAAGCTCTCAACCTAATCCACTGCAGCCCCATCGATGAGAATGGGGGTGTGCTCGGTCCTCCTTTTCCTGAAGTCCACAATCATCTCCTTTGTCTTGATCATGTTGAGGGAGAGGTTGTTGTCTTGGCACCACCCGGCCAGGTCTCTGACCTCCTCCCTATAGGCTCTCTCATCGTTGTTGGTGATCAGGCCTACCACTGATGTGTCATCGGAAAACTTGATGACGGTGTTGGAGTCGTGCCTAGCCATGCAGTCATGAGTGAACAGGGAGAACAGGAGGGGACTAAGCACACACCCCTGAGGGGCCCTCGTGTTGAGGATCAGCGTAGCGGATGTGTTGTTACCAACTCTTACCACCTGGGGGCGGCCCGTCAGGAAGTCCTGGATCCAGTTGCAGAGGGAGGTGTTTAGTCCCAGGGCCCTTAGCTTAGTGATGAGTTTTGAGGGCACCATAGTGTTGAACGCTGAGCTGTAGTCAATGAATAGCATTCTCACATAGTTGTTCCTTTTGTCCGGTGGGAAAGGGCAGTGTGGAGTGCAATAGAGATTGCATCATCTGTGGATCTGTTGGGGTGGTATTCAAATTGGATTGGGTCTAGGGTTTCTGGGATAATGGTGTTGATGTGAGCCATTACCAGCCTTTCAAAGCACTTCATGGCTACAGACGTGACTGCTACGGGTTGGTAGTCATTTAGGCAGGTTACCTTAGTGTTCTTGGGCACTGGGACTATGGTGGTCTGCTTGAAACATGTTGGTATTACAAATCGAGCATAGAAGTAATTAAGCTCGTCTGGTAGGCTCGTGTCACTGGGCAGCTCGCGGCTGAGCTTCCCTTTGTAGTCTGTAATAGTTTGCAACCCTTGCCACATTCGACGAGCGTCGGAGCCAGTGTAATTTGCTTCAGAGCTTGGTATTTTCTGTATACCAGGGAGCTAGTTTCTTGTGACACATTATTTTGTTGTTAGCTGTGCGACCGCATCTATGGTATTACGCTATTTTAAGTTTATATTCTCAGTTAGGTGGTTAGTTAAATTATTTTTGTACTCCGATGTCCTTGAGTAGGTGGAGGAAGGAAGGACACTAGGAATCTTTGGATTGTCCAAGAATTTATAGCACGGCTTTTGAAAATCCTTGGTTGGAGTCTAAACAAATTATTTATTGAGATTGAAAACATAATAAGATGGTGTTCTGATAGTCCAGGATTATAAGGAAAAAACACAATATCTATTCCACGGGACATAACTAGATCCAGGGTATGATTGTGGCAATGTGTAGGTCCCGAGACATGTTTGAAAAAAAACACTGAGTCGATGATGGCACTGAAAGCCTTTTGGAGTGGGTCTGTGGACTTCTCCATGTGAATATTGAAGTAAAAAAAAATTGCATATTATCTGCCGTGACTATGAGGTCCAATAGGAATTCAGGGAACTCAGTCATAAATATTGTATACGGCCCAGGAGGCCTGTAAACAGTAGCTATAAAAAGTGATTGAGTAGGCTGCATAGATTTCATGACAAGAACCTCAAAAGATGAAAACATAGTCATCTTTTTCTGTGTAAATTGGAATTTGCTGTCATAAATGTTAGTAACACCTCCGCCTTTGCAAGATGCACAGGGGATATGGTCACTAGTGTAAGCAGGAGGAGAGGCTTCATTTCATTTCATTTAGCACACAAATTCACTAGGCTTAAGCCAGGTTTCAGTCTGGCCAATCACATTAAGTTTAACATCTGTGATTAGTTAATTGACTATGACTGCCTTGGAAGTGAGGGATCTAATATTAAGTAGCCCTATTTTGAGATGTGAGGTATTATCATAATCTCTTTAATTAATGATTGGAATGTAGGAGGTCTTTATTCCAGTCAGATTGCTAAGGTGAACACCACAATGTTTCGGTTTCCCGACCTAGATCGAGGCACAGACACGGTCTCAATGGGGATAGCTGAGCTGACTACACTCACTGTGCTAGTGGCAGACTCCAGTAAGCTGGCAGGCTGGCTAACAGCCTGCTGCCTGGCCTGCACCCTATCTCATTGTGGAGCTAGGGGAGTTAGAGCCCTGTCTATGTTCGTAGATAAGATGAGAGCACCCCTCCAGCTAGGATGGAGTCTGTCACTCCTCAGCAAGCCAGGCTTGGTCCTGTTTGTGGGTGAGTCCCAGAAAGAGGGCCAATTATCTCGAAATTCTATCTTTTGGGAGGTGCGAGTCTGCTTTAGAGCTCATCACTCAGAGACAACAACTTGGTACCGACACATCTTTCTAGCTAAATTACACGCTGAAGCTACGTTGCGCTTGGTGACCTCTGACTGTTTCAAATCAAACCAAATATGTATCACATGCGCCGAATTCAAAAGATATAGACCTTACAGTGAAATACTTTCAAGCCCTTAACCAGCAATGCTGTTTTAAGAAAAATAACAAAAAATAATAATAAATAAAAGTAACAAATAAGTAGTAAAATAATAATAGTGAAGCTATATACAGGGGGTACCGGCATAGATAATGAACAGAGTAGCAGCAGCGTAAAGGGGGGGGGGGGGGGGGGGGTTGGGGCAATGCAAATAGTCTGGGTAGCCATTTGATTAGATGTTCAGGAGTCTTATGGCTTTGGGGTAGAAGCTGTTTAGAAGCCTAATGGACCTAGACTTGGCGCTCCGGTACCGCTTGCCGTGGGGTAGCAGAGAGAACAGTCTATGACTAGGGTGGCTGGAGTCTTTGACAATTTTTAGGGCCTTCCTCTGACACCGCCTGGTATAGAGGTCCTGGATGGCAGGAAGCTTGGCCCCAGTGATGTACTGGACCGTACGCGTTACTCTCTGTAGAGCCTTGCAGTCGGAGGCCGAGCAGTTGCCATACCAGGCAGTGATGTTCTCAATGGTTCAGCTGTAGAACCAACCTAACATCCTAACATTGTTGATGCTGACGTGGATAGCAATATCCCTATACTCTCTACACTGGCCAGTTTTAGTCTCAGCCAGCACCATCGTCAGATTAGCCAGATTAGCCAGGAGCCCTGCCCCCTGGTAAACAATGTATGGATGGATGCTGGATGATTATTTTTAAGTCTAATATTGCGGGTAATGGAGTCGCCAATGAATAAGGTTTTCAATTTGTCAGGGGTAATGGTGGGAGGCTTCGGCGGCTCAGACCCCGTAACGGGTGGAGGAGAGACCTAAGAAACCTCGGGCACTGACTCCTTCTCATTGCTTAGTGGGGAAAACTGGTTGAAAGCTGTATGAGCGACACCGGTTGAGCATGCCAACAGCATTTCTATGTCTATTTTCCCTGTTTGTCTCGCTGCGCTGATATTTTATTTAAGACATCTGCTAATTTTTTTGGGGGGGGTTATCACTTGCCAGTCTGCAGGAAAGGAGTTGGCACATTATGGTCTTCCAACCAGCCCAGTATAACATCCATATGCCCATATAATAATACTTTTTTTTAATGTATGTTACTGTGTCATCTGTTGGACATGATTTTGATGTACTTTCATTGAAACAAAGCAACCCTTGTAGAAAGAACATGCATGCTGTAGATATTGTCCATCTCTTGTGGAAGAGGATAATGAGGATTTTGATTGGTCACAAATGAGATCATTATTGATGGCAGATATCCGATGACTGACTAATGATAAGTGGATGCAGTCTTTGTTCATGTTCATTGTTTCTCTTCCCTGTAGGGTGTGCTGTCCTGCACTGCACTGTACCCCACTGCATATAGACCATAATGCACTGTGTTACCGAGTAGAAGGAAACCATTGTCCCCTGGCCTCTAACACAGCACCTGCTCATTATTTGTAAACCATAGCCCTCCCATTCCAGGTCAACTGTTCTCCCAGACAAAACAGTGGGGCACATCCAGACATCGCAAAACCCGTCCATATCCTTTAAGTCCATTTCCTGTTGAACTCTGAGTTACCTGGCCTGGCTGGAGGCCTGGGGCTGGAACCTCATGTCACCCCAGCAGCCCCAGCCCTGTTCACATTCCACCCAGATGCTGCTAGAGACAGAGTGGCCCTCTGTTCTGAAGCCCTCCTGGAATAACACACGTATGTATGTACACACATACACACACACACACACACACACACACACACACACACACACACACACGCACACACATACACACGCACACACACACACACACACACACACTTTGTAAAACTCCAAACCTGAGGGGCCTAATAGCAGCCAGACCTGTTTAAAAACGCGATCAGTCCATCTCAATCTTCCCCTCCCACAGACTGTACACAGTGTGGCTGAAGTTACACACATGATTGCAATAAAGGGGAAAGCAGGGCTAGAAAGAGACGTGAGTTTTGTTGTGTCTTGTGTGGAGAGAAGAATGACTGAAAACGGTTTGAAACGATTCATTGCTGTTGCTCTCTGCAAATACTCCTATTTGGTGTACTGTACAACGAGACAGCACATCGCAACCTATAGTAGCCTATTGTATGAGGACAGACAAAACAGACTCTAAGATTGAGACGTACCTTCGATACCTCACTTAACATTCCCCTGCAATTGGTTGACCTTGAGTTACACAATGTTATTGTTATTGACATGAAATGGTACAGTTCCTTGAGGTGGAAAACATGTCAAAACATTGTTTCGCCTTTGAAGGCAGCCCCCTGCGTGCACCTCGGGGGGCTTCAGAGGGCTTAGTGCTGCCTGTGTCCTGTCCTCTTCCCTTTCTCCTCTGGAGTCTGGAGGAGTTTAGAACTCTCATCCCCAGGCCAGAGGCCTCTTCGGGAGCGTGACAGCCCCAGCATGCGAGATGAAAGTTGTCATTTCTTCATCCCTTCAAAATTCTAGCCTTTTTTTTGTTGGCGACTATATGTCATTACAGGGAGCTGAATCTAGTTATTTGTGTCCTGTGGCCGGATACATGCGCACAGAGGGAACCAATTTGTGTGGGAGGATCAGTAGAACAGGCCGGTGACCGACTGCAGATCAGTAGTGCTGCAGGCATCTGGGGCCCTGCTAGCCGAGGGGGGGACGTCGTCTCTCTGCTAGAAGAACGTGACAACGCTCCACAGGACCACGTCCATAGAGTTACCATAGATAGACCGGACACTTTTAGTCTAAGTGATGTTACATTGCGTGCTGCTAGATAAAGTTGGGAAGTTTCAATAACTGTTTGCTTACGGTGGTAGTATCATCCTCTAGCCAATACGTTTCTATGGTAACTACTTTCACAACCTTTACCAGGAAGCGACCATAGACCAGGGTTGTTAATTCAGGTGCAGGAAAGCTTAAACACTTCTGGTTTTTGTTTCTACCTGGTAGTTAATTGCGCTCACCTGGTGTCCCGGATCTGAATTAAACCGGAAGTTTCGGCCCTCCAGGACCAAGATTGAACAGCCCTGCCATAGACAGGAAACAGGCTAAAGTACCATGATCAAAAGACATGATAAAGCATATATGTGTGTGTTTGGTATCACATGCATGGGAGAGAGAGAAAGAGAGAGAGAGAGAGAGAGAGAGAGAGAGAGAGAGAGATAAACATCTCCACCAAAATAAAACCCAAAGTTATGCTTTCTTTATTGACTTCCTACAATTATTTCATTATATTTGGCAAACAGGATTGTTCTACAAAGTTATTGAAAGTGGTGTACGGGGTAAAACATATGACATTGTGAAATACGTGCAGCATCAAGCCATTGGCTAGAAAATAACAGAATTCTTTAACCGGGGGCGGGGCTTCGCCAGGGTTGCAATCTCAGCCTTGCGCTCTTCAATAGTTACATCAACGAATTGGCCACTATTCTAGAAAAATCCTCACCCCCTAGTGTTAGTCTCCACAATTCAGAGGTTAAATGCCTACTCTTCGCAGATGACCTGTGCCTGCTGTCACCCACAGCACATGTCCTACAGCAGAGCCTGGACCTGCTAGAGCAGTACTGCCAGACCTGGGCCCTGGCAGTAAACCCCCAAAAAAACAATGATTTTCCCACAGAAGATCCAGATCTCAGGGCATTAGATCAAAGTTCTGAGTTGGTACAAAATATATAGAGTACTATAAAGAAGCTCAACGGGAAACCTAAATGAGGCAGTGAATGAACTAAGAAAGAAAGTTCTACACCATTAAAAAATGAATTATATTGAAATATCTATAAAAATGTTGCCAAAACTTATTTGTCATTGAACCAATTGCACTTTATGGCAGCGAGGTGTGGGGTCCATTTGCAAAACAAGATTTCACCCAATGGGACAAACACCCCATTGAGTTCTGTAAGATTCTCCAACATTTCCAGAGGAAAACTACAGAGAGCGATGCCTTGCAGGACAGAATTAGGCCAATATCCACTAATAATAAAAACTAAAAAAATAGCAATTACGTTTTGGGAACATATAAAATACAATGACCCCCTCTCATATCATTACCAAGCCCTGCAATGCCAAGAGCTGAACAAAGAAAAGAGTCCCCTCATCCAGCTGGTCCTGGGGCTGAGTTCACAAACCTGTTTTACTAACACACTGAAGCCTCAGGACCAGAACATCCAATCAAACAAATTGCAACACAGTCAAAACAAAACTACATTGCCTATTGGGAAACACAAACATAACACAAAGCACAATGCAGTGCTATCTGGCCCTAAATTGACAATACACCATTGCAAACTATTTGACCATGGTTACTGATCAAAACCTTAGTAAAGCCTTGACAAACTACAGGCTCAGTGAGCACAGCCTTGCCATTAAGAACGGTAGACACAGTTCCCTGTAGAGGAATGGTTGTTCAACCACTGCAGAACCCGAGACAGAGCTGCATTTCCTGACAAAATGTAAAAAATACTAAACAATTAAGGAGTGTTATTTCATGAAATTAGAAACCCTTATTCAAGGTTTAATGAGGAACTCTCTGATGAGAATAGGCTGCCCATCTTGTTGGGTAAGGGCACAGAGAGCTTTGGGTTGGCAGTGCACTACATTGCTGCCTGCCATAAGATGAGGGACAGTGTCTAGCAGACCAACCAACCTGCATTTGCCCTCTATACCATTGTTATTGTCCATTGTATGGTTATTTTTACCCTTGATTATTATTGTTGCTGATTGTCCAGTTGGCAATCTTGATTGTTATTATTTGAATTATGTTAATACTGTAAACAAATCACTTAATTTCCAAAGTACGCTTTGGTAATATGTACATTGTTACGTCATGCCAATAAAGACAATTGAACTGAGAGAGAGAGAGAGAAAGAGAGAGAGCGAGAGAAAGAGAAACAGAGAGAGGGAGAAAGAGAAACAGAGAGAGAGAAAGAGAGAGAGGATAAGAAAGGATGGAGATGAAGAGAATGAGGTTAGTCATCAAAGACTCTCTGCCCACGTTCAGTGGCCTTGTTTTCCCTTCTCTCACAGACACTCCAGATTGCTCTACACAGAAAGACACATAAGGACTATAAAGGAATACTTGTTGTCAGAAGGTATAAACCCACAAGCACAACCACTCTAATTTATTAGAGATCAAAGAGTGTGATAATATGTTTAAATCTTAGGGATAGCCCCTTTTTTCAATTTTTGCCTAAAATGACATACCCAAATCTAACTGCCTGTAGCTCCGGCCCTGAAGCAAGGATATGCATATTCTTGGTACAATTTGAAAGGAAACACTTTGAAGTTTGTGGAAATGTGAACTGAATATAGGAGAATATAACACAATAGATCTGGTTGAAGAAAATACAAAGAAAAGACCAAACGTTTTTCTACCATCTTTGAAATGCAACAGAAAGATCAAACTTCTAGCCATCACTCTGTTTGTAATGCCGATGGTGTCCACAAGATAGCAGCAGTGTATGTGCAAAGTTTCAGGTGGATAACTTGAGGTATGAGCGAACTACATGACATTTAGTGTAAAGTCACCCAGGTACGTTTGGGCAAATTGTGAAGGAGACATTTGCATTCATATTACATTTTTCTGCAAGAATATCGTCAAATCTGTATACTTGGAGTTTGATTTCACTTTTCCAGTATTAGTAGCCATATTATAAGTTCAACATTTGCAAAACAACCAGCTTTCATGACTTCATAACTTTTGTCCAAAAAGGAAAAGGCATGCTGTCGCACAAGGTTAGCGGTTACGTTTTGCGACACATACAGGGTTTCCAGATACTCCCATAAAGCCCGGCTCATTGGCTATCTAGCTAGCTTTGTTTGACCTCGATTGGTGCTAATTTGTGGCCTATAGGATATACTACACCCCTAATGATATAGTGAAGTCTGGTTCTGTTCTAGGATCTCTGAGGAATACATACGAATGTGATTTGACTGGTTGAAACAACGTTTAGGGTTAGATTTTTACAGATTCCTTTCTTTGCAAATTGAACGAGTGGAAATACAAAATCGATTGTGCATGCTATATGGACCTTTTTAGGATATGAAAATTGTTTTATCTAGCAAAACAACACTTCATGTTATCTCTAGGACACTTTGGATGATAAATCAGAGCAAGATTTCAGAATGTAAGTACACATTTCACCTTCAGAGGTGAATTTATCAAACCTATTGCGGTGAAAAAAGTGTTTTTGTTGTTAGGAGCTCTTCTCAAACAATAGTATGGCATTTTTTTTGCAGTAATAGCTACTGTAAATTGGACAGTGCAGTTATATTAACAAGAATTTAAGCTTTCAGCCATTATAAGACACTTAAATGTACCGACATTTATTGTTTCTCTAAAATTTGCGATCGTGACACAAGGCGCTGAAATCAAAGAGGGTGATAGTATGTTTTAACATGTACAGTACATGTTTCGTGTGATGGTCATATCTAAGCCAATATGACACCAATATCCATGGAAATTTGCAAATCAGCTTGATTGGAGGTACACAACATACTCCCCTCCTCTCATCATGAGCCGTCTGTCAGTTAAAGAGATCTACATACCAGAGTTTTTACAAACAAATAAATAATTGTCAGATTAAATTAATTTGTAGGTGCAACAGTTTTTATTAAGTTTATAATTATAACTCTCACATGTTCATTTCTGTCCATTAAGAACCAACAATGTGCTACCTTTTTGTAGCAACTCTCAGAGTTCTAAAACCGGGACCAGCAACTTGGACCAACTAGCTAGTGGCAGGCTAGCAGCTAGCTAGGTATATTTTGCTATAGAAGGTTTTTCATTTGGCTGAAGTCATCTCTGTAAACTAAATCATAGCACAAACAGTTAAGCTAGCGAATGTCTTAGGCTGCTATTATAGCCAGTTAGCTAGCCAACTAACCGGTAGCTACTTATGTATTTTCCAGATGTTGAAAATATGTATTTTTCGTATGTTGACAATATGTTTTTTTTTGGAAGTTGAAAAGACGTCTTTTCCGGATGCTGAAAATACGTATTTTTCGGACTTTGAAATCAGGTTCATTTTCAGTTATGAATGAATGTTGAAAATACTTGTTTTTTACTGTACTGTAATGTACTGCACTCTGCTGTGCTCTACTGCAGTGGTTTCCAAACCTCTCCCCAGCGACCCCCAGACATTTCACAATTTTGCTGTAGCTGAACTAGCTATTCAAGAGCTTGAGGATTAGTTGGCAAGTTGGGGTCCCCACAGAGAGGTTTGAGAACCATTACTCTACTGTACTGTACTGTGCAGTGCTGTCCAGACTTGTGAAACATAGTCCGGACCGGAACAAATCTGAACCAATCATAGACGTCTATGTTTGGGCCAAATCAAGGTTGGTCCGGACCAGACCAAATCTGAACTAATCATAGACATCTATGTTTGGGCCAAATCAAGATAGATGTCTATGAATGGTTCAGATTTGGACCGGACCAAAAATCGATGTAAGTGGATGAGATCTTCTAAAAACATGCCACTTCGATACAGCTACGGCTTTTTCTTAGCAGGTTAGGAGAACTTACGCACCAGGATAGGAGAATTAACGCAGCTAGTTAGGAGAATTTTATGTAGCAGGTTAGGAGAATTAGGTTAAGGTTAGAAAAAGGGTCAGGGTTAGCAAAAATGCTCTCCTAACCTGCTACGAAAAGTCACTTCTATTGAAGTGGCGTGTTTTTAAGAAGTCCCGTCTGTGGACGTTGAAATCAAGGCCGGACCAGACCACACCAAAAAAAGATAAAACAAAAGACGGCTGGTCTGGACAGGACCAATAAAATACCCCAGCCTTAAGGCGTCCGCATGCTTCCCAGCTGAAACCGTTTGGAAGAGTTTGCATAAATTATGACAACATTTTGTGACGTTTTTTGTTTATTTTGGACTTCGATGAGGGTTTTTTTGGCTGTTCGGGCACACAAATCTTTTTCTTGTGGCAAGCCAACGTTGGTAGCCGAAGTTTGCGCATTCGTCGGTGATTGGTCAGCAGTAGGGATTCTTCAATTAAGGCTTTGTTGTCATTCAACGAGAGACGTCTCATTTTCATGCACATTTTTTCATTGAGAAATACTGCACCAAACATCATAGTAAGTTGTAAAATTGTGAGACTAAGATCTCCTTGTCGAAACGTCAAAATGAATGACAGATTTCTTGAGTAATCTTAAATTGATTCTGACTATTTTGAGGAAGTGTATATTGGCTTTTTTCCTAATTTTTCAAGAGAAGGTCTTTTATGGGAGTATGTGAGCACACTCGTTCGGTTCGCATAGCCGAGTTTGGCTAGCCAAACAGAAGCATGATGAAGTGTTTAGTGTGAAGTAGTCATCAAAAGGAATGTAGAAAACGTGCTGTAATTTCTAAACAGCGTTCCTCTGTCCAGTGTCTATGTTATTTTGCCCATCTTAATCTTTTATTTTTATTTGCCAGTCTGAGATATGGCTATTTCTTTGCAACTCGGCCTAGAAGGCCAGCATCTCGGAGTCGCCTCTGTTGAAGTTGAGACTGGTGTTTTGCGGGTACTATCTAATGAAGCTGCCAGTTGAGGACTTGTGAGGCGTCTGTTTCTCAAACTAGACATGTACTTGTCCTCTTGCTTAGTTGTGCACCGGGGCCTCCCACTCCTCTTTCTGTTCTGGTTAGAGACAGTTTGTGCTGTTCTGTGAAGGAAGTAGTACACAGTGTTGTATGAGATCTTCAGTTT
Organism: Salmo salar; assembly: GCF_965601325.2. Classification (NCBI taxonomy): domain Eukaryota; kingdom Metazoa; phylum Chordata; class Actinopteri; order Salmoniformes; family Salmonidae; genus Salmo; species Salmo salar. Next base: position 105,019,858 of record NC_138305.1, read on the forward strand.
CTTGGCAATTTCTCACATGGAATAGCCTTCATTTCTCAGAACAAAAATAGACTGACGAGTTTCAGAAGAAAGTTCTTTGTTTCTGGCCATTTTGATCCTATAATCGAACCCACAAATGCTGATAATCCAGATACTCAACTATTCTAAAGAAGGCCCGCTTTATTGCTTATTTAATCAGAACAACAGTTTTCAGCTGTGCTAACATAATTGCAAAAGGGGTTTCTAATGATGAATTAGCCTTTTAAAATGATAAACTTGGATTAGCTAACACAACATGCCATTGGAACACAGAAGTGATGGTTGCTGATAATGGGCCTCCATATGCCACTGTTGATATTCCATTAAAAATCTGCCGTTTCCAGCTACAATAGTCATTTACAACATTAACAATGTCTACACTGTATTTCTGATCAATTTGATGTTATTTTAATGGACAAAAAATGAGCTTTTCTTTCAAAAACAAGGACATTTCTAAGTGACCCCAAACTTTTGAACGGTAGTATATATATATATATATATATATATATATATACACATAATGCAGTGCATTCGTAAAGTACTCAGGCCCCTTGACTTTTTCCACATTTGTTTTAGTTGCAGCCTTATTCTAAAATGAAATATAAATTAAATAACATGTTTCCTCATCAATCTACACACAATACCCCATAATGACAAAGCAAAAGACAGGTTTTTAGAAATGTTTGCAAATGTAAAACAGAAATTGCAATTGATAAAACAGGACCATGTTTGCATAACTAATGGTTCTGAGCTTATGTCAATTTTACACAGGTAAGCTAACGTTTCCAGAAATCAGTGATAGAGACAGGCTCTATAGACATCTATATATATCGTGACTATCCAATAAACCACCTGTTGTTTTGTTGCAAAAAAATATGTTATGAAATAAATACAAAATTCTCAATTACATATATTGATAAAATAAAGGTTTAAGGAAATACAGGCAGGCACCACATTACTATAAGACAAAACAGCTCGCTCAATCAAGCATGATGGTCTTGCACGTATAAAAGCAGCTTGCTTTCATATAATAACTGAAAAGCTTCAAAAGGCAGTGGAATGGGATTAGTGTGACGTGTGAAGAATCCAATGTTTTAACTTCTATGTGGTACAAATCATATTATTGTGGGAGCACCTCCGCTAAGAGTGTGTTTGAGAAGGTTTGATAGTTTGAAGTACAATACCAACATAGCTACTGTGGTAGGTCAAAGCTGTGTGCTGGAAAACCTTGGTAGAGCATGGGTGGAGTGGGCAATGTGCTGCTCATGAATTTCCTTTATTTTTTCAGCTTCAGACCAATCCCTACTTCTCACTTAAAATATAGTTTTTTGTTTGTAATTAATTATTAACTGGATCCTTATATTTCTCCTTTTCACACATGTTTGGAAATGTGTTTTTTTGCATATCCCAACTCCCCCTGATAGACCTTTGGAGTGGGGTCACGGCCAGGGTCAGCCATTATCAACGGTGACCCTGGAACCATTAGGATTTTGTGCCTTGCACATCAACAGATTTTTCACCTCAGGGATTAGAACTAGCAACCCTTCAGTTCCTGGCCAAACACTCGAACCGCTAGGCTACCTGGAGTCACTTGATCCAGTAGCTTTGATCCACAATAACATACTGTACACTCACCACGGGGTTGGTTGTGTACTAGACTGTGCACGTTGCAGTTAGGAATTCATATGCACTGTGGTGAGATTCATTACAATATTCTCTTTAAATGTAGACTTGTTTGCCTCGAAGACAGGTAGCGTGCACGCACACACACACACACACACACACACACACACACACACACACACACACACACACACACACACACACACACACACACACACACACACACACACACACACACACACACACACACACACACACACACACACACACACACACACACACACACACACAGAGGACTTGGCTTTGATGAGCCATTTCCATTCTCTGGTAAATATGTTTGAGATGGCTTCAGACGCCTCTCATAACAGCCTTTAATCCAGTCACTGTGACGTCATATGATTTAGATAGTAAAATCCCCACAAAATGTACTGCATGGTGTGGCTCAGTTGGTAAAATCATGGTGTTTGCAATGCCAAAGTTACCAGTTACATCTTGGCAATCAGAACTTAACAATCAGATCCCAAAATGAGCATCTTATTGTTAGAGGCTCAGTAATCAAGCCTCACAGTACACGAGCGGGCTGGCTGTATTTGGCACATCCTGTCCTGTTCCCTATTGGCTTGTGTTTCTGCCAGCTCCTCTCCTCCTCTGAATAGATGGGGCGACAGGCCCCTGAGAAACAAGAGCATCCTGCCTGCATGGCAACAATGTAAACAGCCCTCTGTGTTATGTCTACCCAGCCAAGGTCTGATTTTATAACCCAAGCTATCTATTGCTCCTACAGTATGTTATACTGTACTCAACATCCTCTCATCTACTGTAAAATATGTACAGCAGCGGGGACAGGAAACGCAGGTTTAGCCGATAGCTAACCGGTGAAAGCTAGCTGTCGCATGGTGATGTCACCTGGTGATGTCATTTAAACCCCCCCAACAAAAATAGGGTCCCCTTCATTTGTTTTGGTATATGTCTATGGGTACATACATGTATCAATAACTGAAATGGCCATTGAAAACATTCCAAGACCCCAGACTGTACCTGTATTGGTAAATGAAGTGTTGCAACATGTCCATTTGGTGTAGGTTTTGAAAAAAGGATAGCCTGGACATGAATAGGGTCCTAGTAGGTTACAGGTGGCACATTTTTATTTTTTATTTATTTATTTAACCTTTATTTAACATTTATTTAACATTTTATTTAACATTTTATTTAACCTTTATTTAACATTTTATTTAACAAGGCAAGTCAGTTAAGAACAAATTCTTATTTACAATGACGGTGTCACGCCCTGACCATAGAGAGCCATTGTTTCTCTATGGTGAAGTAGGTCAGGGCGTGACTGGGGGGTATTCTAGTTCATTATTTCTATGTGGGGTTCTAGGTTACTATTTCTATGTTGGTGATTTGTATGATTCACAATTAGAGGCAGCTGGTAATCGTTGTCTCTAATTGGGGATCATATTTAAGTAGTTATTTTTCCCACCTGTGTTTTTGGGATCTTGTTTTTGTGTAGGTGCCTATTTGCACTTCACTGTCTTCACGTTTGTTAATTTATTGTTTTTTTTGCTAAGTTTCACATTATAATAAAGATGTGGAACGCTACTCATGCTGCACCTTGGTCCAATTATTACGACGATCGTGACAGATGGCCTACCAAAAGGCCTCCTTCGGGGACAGGGGTAGGATTAAAAATATAAATAAATTAAATAAAAATATAGGACAAAACACACATCACGACAAGAGACAACAGAACACTACATAGAGACCATGGCAACAACACAGCATGGTAGTAATACCGCATGGCAGAACAACATGGTAGCAACACAACATGGTAGCAGCACAACATGGTAGAAGAAAAACATGGTAGCAACACAACATGGTAGAAACACAACATGGTAGCAACTCAACATGGTAGTAACTCAACATGGTAGCAACACAACATGGTAGAAACTCAACATGGTAGCAGAACAACATGGTAGGAACTCAACATGGTAGCAGCACAAAACCGGGTACAAACATTATCTGGCACAGACAACGGCATAAAGGGCAAGAAGGTAGAGACAATACATCACGCAAACAGCCACAGATGTCAGTAAGAGTGTCCATGATTAAGTCTTTGAAAGAAGAGATTGAGATAAAACTGTCCAGCTTGAGTGTTTGTTGGAGCTCGTTCCAGTCGCTAGCTGCAGTGAACTGAAAAGAGGAGCGACTCAGGGATGTGTGTGCTTTGGGGATCTGTAACAGAATGTGACTGGCAGAACAGCTGTTGTATGTGGAGGATGAGGGCTGCAGTAGATATCTCAGATAGGGGGGAGTGAGGCCTAACGCTGAGCATCAGGAGCCAGCCAACACAAGCCTTCAGGTTTCAGACACGTCCAGGTTACTCATCAGACGAATGCATTTCAGTGAACTACCGCCGCTATGCACACAGTGTAGCTACATCACACTTCATTGCATCAAAGCAGGACCTCTGCAACACTTTCTCTAACGCGGGCTGTCTGAAACACAACGTTCAGACAGCAAGAGATCAGAGAGAGACGTAATCCTGCCATAACTCACTCAGCAGCATTATACAACGCTGATTTGACCCAGAGGATGTGTAGACCACACTAGTGCTTCCCGGTCCATTTCTTTTCTTTAAGACTATACACTTGTCCTTAAGCTCACTTAAGGAGTTGATATGGTACTTACACCAGTGAAGTTCACTTTTTACTGCATCTTTCATCTCATAGCCCGTGGAGGTAATTATCAGTGTTGTCACGGCATTGTGATTCGCTAATGACGCTTTCATCCTGTAGCTTTCTGCTACTGTCGGGGGATGCAAACACCCCTCCTCTGCCTTAATTTCTCTCTCTCGCTCTCTCATTTAATTTGCTTTATTGGCATGACTCAACAATTGCCAAAGCTTACTTTAGAGATTTACATTATTAACAGAATTAATTCTAATCAAAATTGTCAACAGGATGACAGTAATAACAATAAGCATAGAGGACATGTGCAGGTTGGTTGGTCTGTCAGACACTGTCCCTCATCTTATGGCAGGCAGCAATGTAATGCGCTGCCAACCCACAGCTCTCTGCGTCCTTCCCCAATGGGACAGTTAGCCTATCCTTATCAGAGAGGTCTTTGAAACCTTGAATACATTTTGTCAGGAAATGCAGTTCTGTCTCAGGTTATGCTGTTGTGCAGTGGTTGCACAGCCTTTACTCTACAGGGAGCCAGGTTTTCCTGTGTCTACCCTTCTTAATGACAAGGCTGTGTTCACTGAGCCTGTACCTTGTCAAGGTTTCTAAGGTTTTGATCAGTAACCATGGTCAAATAGTTTGCCACGGTGTACTGTCCATTTAGGGCCAGATAGCACTGCATTTTGCTTTGTTCTTGTGCTTGTGTTTTCCAATAAACAATGTAGTTTTGTTTTGACTGTTGCAATTTGTTTTGATCTGATTGATTGGATGTTCTGGTCCCGAGGCTTCAGTTTGTTAGTAGAACAGGTTTGTGAACTCAGGACCAGCTGGATGAGGGGACTCTTTTCTTTTCTCAGCTCTTGGTATTGCAGGGCTTGGTAATGATATGAGAGGGGGTCACTGTATTTTAGATGTTTCCAAAACTGAATTACTTAGTCGTCCCAGTTCTGACCTTTTGCCTGTCCTGATCCTGCCTGCCGTCCTGTACCTGCCTGACTCTGATTTGTATTACGACTCTTTGCCTGCCTTGACTTACCTTTTGCCTGCACCTTGTACTATAATAAACTCTGAGTACTATCCATCTCCTGTGTATGCATCTGGCTCATATCCTGAGTCGTGATAGTACGAACTGGCATTGACTGACCCAGCAGACTCAGACCAGCTCCTCAACGCCGTCTCCGTCAAAGGAGTCGGTAGACACGAAGTAGTACTTTAAGACCTTATGGAAAGACTCCAGACCTTGGCAGAATGCCATGACCACACTTTCACTGCGTTGCTGGAGCAATTTCGCAGGTTATCTACTAAGCAGCAAGCCACAACAGTAAACCCCCCAGAATGTCAGTCACGCCGCTACCAGCGCCGCTTCTCCCCAATCGACCCTGGCTTCCCGAGAACCCCGCTTACCTCCTCTGGAGCGCTACACTGGAGATCCAGGATCCTGCCGGGCATTTCTCTCCCATTCTGGAGTAGTTAGTGGCGCAGGTTAGAAAGATGTTTGATTTTTCGTTGTCTGGGAGAGAGGCTGCTCGTAAACCACTGCAACTGCGTCAAGACTTCCGTAGTGTGGCAGACTATCCGGTAGATTTTCGCACTTTGGCCGCCGAGAGTGCCTGGAACCCAGAAGCTCTGTTCAAAATGTTCCTGCATGGTATTAGGAACGTAGGAGAGAGAGGAGGTCTGACCCGGTCACACTTGCTTGTCCACAGCGCCCACCTCGCCTCCGAGGAATCTCAGAGGTACCTGGTAGGATCACCAGAGTTCCCTCAGGAATCACAGAGGGCTGTCGACTCACTTCCTCCGGAGCCCATGCCACTGGGCAGGGCCAGATTGACTCCTGCTGAATGCTTACGCAGACTGAGCACCTAGCTGTCTGTAAGAGGACATTACATTTCTACCTGTCCATTAAAAGATCAGGCTCATGAAGTAGTTATGAGTAAGTTGGTGAGCCATACGGGGAGTCTCCCATCTTCCATTTCTCGTACCCCTCTCCATGCTATCCTGTTGTAGGGTGACCAGTCCAAATCTCCCCAGGTGCTCATTGACTCTGGGCTCGACGAGCGCTTTATGGACGGTACCCTGGTGTTGGAGCTGGGAATCACCACACAACCAGGACCTCCCGGAGGTTTTCAATATGGCCCACGCTACATCTCTCCCTCCGCATCAACCCTATGACTGTGCTATTGACCTCCTCCCGGGAACTACACCACCTTGGGGGCGGTTTTATTCCCTGTTTGGTCCGGAGACCTTGGAGGAGTACATTGAGGACTCTCTTGCTGCAGGGAGTATTCGTCCATCTGCCTCCCCTACCGGCACAGCGTTCTTCTTTGTGGAGAAGAAGGACTACCAGGGCCTTAATGACATCACGGTTAAAAAAACGTTACCCTTTACCACTCATCTCCTTGGCTTTCGAACCTCTCCAAGGGGCAACGATCTTCTCAAAGTTGGACCATCAGAATGCCTACCATCTGGTTTGGATACGGGAAGGAGACGAATGGAAGACAGCTTTTAACACAGCTAGCGGGCACTATGAGTACCTTGTTATGCCATTCGGACAACCAATGCTCCCACAGTGTTCCAGGCCCTGGTCAACGATGTGGTCCATGATATGTTGAACCGGTTCGTGTTTGTCTACCTTGACGACATCCTAGTTTTTTCCGGTTAGCTCAAGAACATGTCATCCACGTCCGACAGGTCCTTCAGAGTCTCCTGGAGAACCAGCTTTTTGTTAAAGCAGAAAAATGTGAATTCCATCGCTCCACCATCTCCTTCCTAGGGTATGTCATTGCAGCTGGAAATATTCAGATGGACTCTGACAAGGTGAGAGGGGTGGAGTGCAGCTGCAACGTTTCCTGGGGTTTGCTCATTTCTACCGCCGCTTCATCCGGGGTTACAGCATCCTGGCTTCTCAGCACTCACCTCTCCCAAGGTTCCGTTGACGTGGTCTCCAGCAGCTGACCGGGAGTTCTCGAACCTCAAGCATCGATTCACTACAGCTCCCATCTTAGTTCTCCAGAACTGTCCAGTCAGTTCGTGGTGGAGGTTGATGACTCAGACGTCAGAGTGGGGGCCGTCCTGTCCCAGCGTTCTACCCAGGACCAAAAGCTGCATCCCTACGCTTTCCTTTCCCATCGTCTTAACCCCGCTGAGAAGGGAAATCGAGAACTACTCATGGTCATTATGACGTTGGAGGAGTGGAGGCACTGGTTAGAGGGGGCAGAACATCCATTCATAGTGCCATAGTGATAGTTTGTCCCATTGGATGAAATCTTGTTTTGCAAGTGGACCCCACACCTTGCTGCTATTAAGTGCAATTGGTTCAATGACACATTCAATTCGTTTTTAATAGGTATTTCAATTTGAATTAGTTTTTTCATGGCGTAGAATGCCCTGCGTACTTTCTCTCTCAGTTCATTCACTGCATCATTAAGGTGTCCAGTTGAGCTTTTTTTAAAACCTAAGTAATTGTAGTGTGTGCAGTACTCTATATATGTTGTACCAATTGAGTACTTTGGTCTAATTCCCTGAGATCTCTCGCTCCCACTCTCTCTCTCTCCCTCTCTTTGTTTCTCCCTCCCCCCTCTCTTTCTCTCTCTACCCCCTCTCGCCCATCTCTCACTCTCCTTTCTCTCTCCTCTCTCCCTCCCTCTCTCTCACCCCCCCTTTCCCTCTCACCCACTCTCTCTCCCTCTTCCCCCTCTCAAGTTCCCTCATCTGATTATCAGCTGTTGTCAAACACGTGAGTCTGAAAATAAGATTATTCATACTAGATAAAAAGCCGATGTGAGTATGACATCCTAACAATTAAAGCATACTCTTTTAAATGTTCTAAATTTCACATACTATAAAACGTTCTATGTTCACATACCCAAATGCTTACTATTTAGAATGCATGTACAGGTAATCAGACACAGCATGTTTTTTACATGAAGAAGACCAAATGAGTTCACTTTATAGACTTGAACCCAGCTCCCCACTAGTGTCCCAGTTGGGAAGCATTATAACCTTTACAGACCCTTCTACACACACACACACACACACACACACGCACGCACGCACGCACACACACACGCACACACACGCACACACGCACGCACACACACACACACATTCAGCAGGGGAATGCTAGGGTGGTTCTACTGTACTGAGGGTTAAATGTAGACTTGTTTGCCTCGAAGACAGGTAGCGCACACACACACACACACACACACACACACACACACACACACACACACACACACACACACACACACACACACACACACACACACACACACACACACACACACACACACAGTCAGTCGACAGTTTACTACATGCTAGTTTCCATTGTGTAATCCGCATGGACTATTTCCTGTACCACAGACTTCCAGACAATGATTCATGGTGAGCTGGGTGAAGCAGTCCAACAAGACACCGGCGTACCACAACATCACCTGCCATGTGGGCGCCCTCACCTGCTGGAGGCACTTCAGCACCATCATCACCTATGGTGTGTGTTTTACATTTACGGGTTAGGTTTAGGGTTACAATTAGGGTTAGGGGTTAGGATTAGGGGTTAGGATTAGGTTTAAGGTTACAATTAGGGTTAGGGGTTAGGTTTAGGTTTAGGGTTACAATTAGGGTTAGGTTTGGGTTACAATTAGGGTTAGGGGTTAGGGTTAGGTTTAGGGTTACAATTAGGGTTAGGGGTTAGGTTTAGGTTTAGGGTTACAATTAGGGTTATGTTTGGGTTACAATTAGGGTTAGGGGTTAGGGTTAGGTTTAGGGTTACAATTAGGGTTAGGGTTTAGGTTTAGGTTTAGGGTTACAATTAGGGTTAGGGGTTAGGGTTAGGTTTAGGGTTACAATTAGGGTTAGGGGTTAGGGTTAAGTTTAGGGTTACAATTGGGGTTAGGGTTAGGGGTTAGGTTTATGTTTAGGGTTACAATTAGGGTTAGGGATTAGGGGTTAGGTTTAGGTTTAGAGTTACAATTAGGGTTAGGTTTAGGTTTAGGGTTAGGGTTAGGGTTACAATTAGGTTTAGAGATTAGAGTTAGGGTTACAATTAGGGTTAGGTGTTAGGTTTAGGGGTTAGGCTCAGGGGTTAGGGTTAAGGGTTAGAATTAGGGTTAAGGGTTAGGTTTAAGGGTTAAACTTAGGGTTAGAATTACGGTTAGGGGTTAGGATTTAGGGTTAGGTTTAGGGAAATACAATTTTGAATGTAAATACATTTTAGGTCCCCACAAGGATAGTAAACATATGCTGTGTGTGACAAGAAAACCCTCAGTACAGTAGAACCCATTAACCCTCAGTACAGTAGAACCCCTTAACCCGCAGTACAGTAGAACCCCATAACCCTCAGTACAGCAGAACCCCTTAACCCTCAGTACAGCAGAACCCCATTACCCTCAATACTGTAGAACCCCATAACCTTAATCCTCAATACAGTAGAACCCCATAACCCTCAATACAGTAGAACCCCATAACCTTTCAGTACAGTAGAACCCATGATCCTAACCTTAACCTTCAGTACAGTATAACCCCATAACCTTAACCCTCAAAACAATAGAACCCCATAACCCTCAGTAGAGTAGAACCCCATAATTCCAACCTCAATAGAGTAGAACCCCATAACCCTCAGTACAGTAGAACAACATAATCCTAAACTTAACCCTCAGTACTGTAGAACCCCATGATCCTAACCTTAACCTTCAGTACTGTAGAACCCCATAACCCTCAGGACAGTAGAACCCCATAACCCTCAGAACAGTAGAACCCCTTAACCTTCAGTACTGTAGAACACAATGACCCTCAGTACAGTAGAACCCCATAACCCTCAGTACAGGAGAACCCCATAACCCTCAATACAGTAGAACCCCATAACCATAAGCCTCAATACAGTATAATCCGATACCACTCAGTACAGTAGAACCCCATAACCTTAACCCTCAATACAGTAGAACCCCATAACCTTAACCCTCAGTACAGTAGAACCCCATGACCCTCAATACAGTAGAACCCCATAACCTTAACCCTCAGTACTGTAGAACCCCATAACCCTTAGTACAGCAGAACCCCATAACCCTCAATACAGTAGAACCCCATAACCTTAACCCTCAATACAGTAGAACCCCATAACCTTCAATACAGTAGAACCCCATAACCCTCAATACAGTAGAACCCCATAACCCTCAGTACAGCAGAACTCCTTAATCATCAGTACAGTATGACCCCATAAACCTCAGTACAGTAGAACCCCTAACCCTCAGTTCAGTAGAACCCCATAACCCTCAGTACAGCAGAACCCCATAACCCTCAGTACAGCAGAACCCCTTAACCCTCAGTACAGTAGAACCCCATAACCCTCAGTACAGTAGAACCCCATAACCATAACCTTCAGTACTGTAGAACCCCATAACCCTCAGTACAGTAGAACCCCATAACCATAACCTTCAGTACTGTAGAACCCCATAACCCTCAGTACAGTAGAACCTCATAACCCTCAATACAGTAGAACCCCATAACCCTCAGTACAGCAGAACCCCATAACCCTCAGTACAGTAGAACCCCACAACCCTCAATACAGTAGAACCCCATAACCCTCAGTACAGCAGAACCCCATAACCCTCAGTACAGTAGAACCCCATAACCCTCTCTACAGCAGAACCCCATAACCCTCAGTACAGTAGAACCCCATAACCCTCAGTACAGCAGAACCCCATAACCCTCAGTACAGTAGAACCCCATAACCCTCAATACAGCAGAACCCCATAACCCTCAGTACAGCAGAACCCCATAACCCTCAGTACAGTAGAACCCCATAACCCTCAGTACAGTAGAACCCCATAACAATAGCCTTCAGTACAGTAGAACCTCATAACCCTCAATACAGTAGAACCCCATAACCCTCAGTACAGCAGAACCCCATAACCCTCAGTACAGTAGAACCCCATAACCATAACCGTCAGTACTGTAGAACCCCATAACCCTCAGTACAGTAGAACCCCATAACCCTCAGTACAGTAGAACACCATAACCTTCAGTACAGTAGAACCCCATAACCCTCAGTACAGTAGAACCCCATAACCATAACCTTCAGTACTGTAGAACCCCATAACCCTCAGTACAGTAGAACCTCATAACCATAACCTTCAGTACAGTAGAACCCCTTAACCCTCAATACAGTAGAACCCCATAACCCTCAGTACAGCAGAACCCCATAACCCTCAGTACAGCAGAACCCCATAACCCTCAGTACAGCAGAACCCCTTAACCCTCAGTACAGTAGAACCCCATAACCCTCAGTACAGTAGAACCCCATAACCATAACCTTCAGTACTGTAGAACCCCATAACCCTCAGTACAGTAGAACCCCATAACCATAACCTTCAGTACTGTAGAACCCCATAACCCTCAGTACAGTAGAACCTCATAACCCTCAATACAGTAGAACCCCATAACCCTCAGTACAGCAGAACCCCATAACCCTCAGTACAGTAGAACCCCACAACCCTCAATACAGTAGAACCCCATAACCCTCAGTACAGCAGAACCCCATAACCCTCAGTACAGTAGAACCCCATAACCCTCTCTACAGCAGAACCCCATAACCCTCAGTACAGTAGAACCCCATAACCCTCAGTACAGCAGAACCCCATAACCCTCAGTACAGTAGAACCCCATAACCCTCAATACAGCAGAACCCCATAACCCTCAGTACAGCAGAACCCCATAACCCTCAGTACAGTAGAACCCCATAACCCTCAGTACAGTAGAACCCCATAACCATAGCCTTCAGTACAGTAGAACCTCATAACCCTCAATACAGTAGAACCCCATAACCCTCAGTACAGCAGAACCCCATAACCCTCAGTACAGTAGAACCCCATAACCATAACCGTCAGTACTGTAGAACCCCATAACCCTCAGTACAGTAGAACCCCATAACCCTCAGTACAGTAGAACACCATAACCTTCAGTACAGTAGAACCCCATAACCCTCAGTACAGTAGAACCCCATAACCATAACCTTCAGTACTGTAGAACCCCATAACCCTCAGTACAGTAGAACCTCATAACCATAACCTTCAGTACAGTAGAACCCCTTAACCCTCAATACAGTAGAACCCCATAACCCTCAGTACAGCAGAACCCCATAACCCTCAGTACAGTAGAACCCCATAACCCTCAGTACAGTAGAACCCCATAACCCTCAATACAGTAGAACCCCATAACCCTCAGTACAGCAGAACCCCAGAACCCTCAGTACAGTAGAACCACATAACCCTCTCTACAGCAGAACCCCATAACCCTCAGTACAGTAGAACCCCATAACCCTCAGTACAGTAGAACCACCCTAGCATTCCCCTGCTGAATATGTGTGTGTGTGTGTGTGTGTGTGTGTGTGTGTGTGTGTGTGTGTGTGTGTGTGTGTGTGTGTGTGTGTGTGTGTGTGTGTGTGTGTGTGTGTGTGTTCTTCATTATCTCCGTTCCAAGTATTGTCTCAGCAGCCGGGGCCGAGCCAGGCTCTGACTGGCTGCTCTTTGTGTAACCAAGACCAGCTGAAACACTAGCCCACCACACGGCCACACTCCCTTTCCACCACAGGGCCACACTCCCTTTCCGCCACACGGCCACACTCCCTTTCCGCCACACTCCCTTTCCACCACAGGGCCACACTCCCTTTCCACCACACGGCCACACTCCCTTTCCACCACACGGCCACACTCCCTTTCCACCACACGGCCACACTCCCTTTCCACCACACGGCCACACTCCCTTTCCGCCACACTCCCTTTCCACCACAGGGCCACACGGCCACACTCCCTTTCCACCACATGGCCACACTCCCTTTCCACCACACGGCCACACTCCCTTTCCACCACAGGGCCACACTCCCTTTCCGCCACACGGCCACACTCCCTTTCCGCCACACTCCCTTTCCACCACAGGGCCACACTCCCTTTCCACCACACGGCCACACTCCCTTTCCACCACACGGCCACACTCCCTTTCCACCACACGGCCACACTCCCTTTCCGCCACGCTCCCTTTCCACCACAGGGCCACACGGCCACACTCCCTTTCCACCACACGGCCACACTCCCTTTCCACCACACGGCCACACTCCCTTTCCACCACACTGCCACACTCCCTTTCCACCACACGGCCACACTCCCTTTCCACCACACGGCCACACTCCCTTTCCACCACACGGCCACACTCCCTTTCCACCACACGGCCACACTCCCTTTCCACCACAGGGCCACACTCCCTTTCCACCACACGGCCACACTCCCTTTCCACCACACTGCCACACTCCCTTTCCACCACACGGCCACACTCCCTTTCCACCACACGGCCACACTCCCTTTCCACCACACGGCCACACTCCCTTTCCACCACAGGGCCACACTCCCTTTCCACCATACTGCCACACTCCCTTTCCACCACACGGCCACACTCCCTTTCCACCACACGGCCACACTCCCTTTCCACCACACTGCCACACTCCCTTTCCACCACACTGCCACACTCCCTTTCCACCACACGGCCACACTCCCTTTCCACCACACGGCCACACTCCCTTTCCACCACACGGCCACACTCCCTTTCCACCACACGGCCACACTCCCTTTCCACCACACTGCCACACTCCCTTTCCACCACACTGCCACACTGCCTTTCCACCACACGGCCACACTCCCTTTCCACCACACGGCCACACTCCCTTTCCACCACACGGCCACACTCCCTTTCCACCACACTGCCACACTCCCTTTCCACCACACTGCCACACTGCCTTTCCACCACACGGCCACACTCCCTTTCCACCACACGGCCACACTCCCTTTCCACCACACGGCCACACTCCCTTTCCACCACACGGCCACACTCCCTTTCCACCACAGGGCCACACTCCCTTTCCACCCCAGTGACCGAACACTCACAATGACACACACACACACACACACACACACACACACAGAGACACAGACACATAGACTCACACACACACACACACACACACACACACACACACACACACACACACACACCACACACACACACACACACACACACACACACACACACACACACACACACACACCTTTGTCCTAACCTAGCGCCAACACACTGATTCGACTAAACTAACTAATCACCTTACTGTTGTTCAAAGGAGCCGGGGACAGAACAAGAATGTGATTGAGAAACACATTCTAGACTACAGACTATGATGACAAAACCATACTGTAACTGTCCACCAGTGTTAATGGGTGATTCAATGTCCTGTCTGGTTCGTGGTAACAGTGGTATCCTCTCATCTGATCTCCTGACCACATCCCTATATGAGTACAACAAGGACATCGTGACACACTGGTTTCCTGCGGTGGGCCATATACACATTGGGTGCGTCCCAAATTACATCCTATTGCCTATATAGGGCCCGTAAGGGCTCTGGTCGAAAGTAGTGCACTATGTAGGGAATAGGGTGCCATTTTGGGGAGCGCAGATTGGGTCTGTCTGGATTGATCCCATCAGTGGCAGGTAGGTGTTAGTGCCTTTATCGTATGATAACGCATGTTTCTGTGTGGTGTAGACTGGTGATACTGTAAACCTCCTGTTGTGGGTTAACTGATAGGGAACACAGTGTATGTGCCTGACAAACAAACCTGTTTGGATATGATTAGTTCAATGTATGGCCTCAACAGAGTTAGGGAGAAGGCAAAGGGGAAGGCGAAATTAGACGCACACACACACAGGCCACACACACACACACACACACACACACACACACACACACACACACACACACACACACACACACACACACACACACACACACACACACACACACACACACACACAGTCTGCAGTGGCAGCCATGCGAGACAGTACAGAGCTGTTTACCCAGCAGGCCCAGGTGTAGGGCTTACTCTGTGCAGCTGGATAGGGAATAACCAGACCATCACAGATACAGATACTCTGGGGGCAATCTACCATATCTTCTACGTGTCCTATTCAGCCTTTGAAGCTGCACCTTTGGGGCGGCAGGTAGCCTAGTGGTTAGAGCGTTGGGCCAGTAACCGAAAGGTTGCTGGATCGAATGCCCGAGCTGACAAGGTAAAGATCTGTCGTTCTGCCCCTTGAACGAGGCAGATAGTTAACCCACATTTCCCCGCTGTCATTGTAAATAAGAATTTGTTCTTAGCTGACTTGCCTAGTTAAATAAAGGTTAAATAAAAAAGAATTACCTAAACAACACTGTCTAAAAGGAACATTGAACTGTATATTTCTAATATTTTGTTTAGCTAGATACAGTACATACTTCAACACTTCAAACTGCCACCCCAGTAATAGGTCTGTGTCTACACTCTTAGAAAAAAAGGTGCTTTCTAGAAGCTAAAAGGTTTCTTTGGCTGTCCCCATAGGAGAAGCCTTTCCACAGAGTGTTCTACATGGAACCCAAAAGGGAACCAAAATGGGCTCTATGTGGAACCAAAAAGGGTTCTCCTATGGGTACAGCCGAAGAACCGTTTTGGAACAATTTTTCTATGAGTGTACCCGTTCTCAAGGTTTACATGCAGGGTTACAGCTCGAAAGCTCTGTGCTAAGTGTGAGTCTATCTGCAGTAAGAAGGTGGTGAACTGGTAGAGAGGGGTGAGGTGAAGAACACTAAGATATGCAGTACAGTTGGGCCCCAAGGGAAGAGAGCATATTTAACTAAAGCTGCACTAGAGGTTTTTGACACGGAGCTTCTTTCACATGCCCCCCCCCCTCCCCCCCCCCACTTCAAAGTGCTATTTATGCAGAAACCGGTCAGAGCTTTCCTGTCCTCCTCTTTCCTCTTCTCCCCAGGGGCAATGGCTTTTGGAACATGCCTTTTATTGTGTTACGCAGGGGAAAAAATACAACTTGGATCTATTTCACTGCTGTCTGTCTGTCTGTCTCTGTCTGTCTGTCTGTCTGTCTGTCTGTCTGTCTGTCTGTCTGTCTGTCTGTCTGTCTGTCTGTCTGTCTGTCTGTCTGTCTGTCTGTCTGTCTGTCTGTCTGTCTGTCTGTCTGTCTGTCTGTCTGTCTGTCTGTCTGTCTGTCTGTCTGCCTGCCTGCCTGCCTGCCTGCCTGCCTGCCTGCCTGTCTATTTAACTCTACCCTCTCTCTTTCTATCTCTACACCCCTCTCACCCTCTCTCTTTCTATCTCTACCCCTCTCTCACCCTCTCTCTTTCTATCTCTACCCCCTCTCCTTCAGTACCCCCCTCTCATTCGCCCTCTCTCTTTCTATCTCTACACCCTCTCTTTCAGTCCACCCCCTCTCTCTCGCTCTCTCTTGGCTTCTACTCCTCTCCATCTCTGCAGCTGCGATCCTCCGAGCCCTAATCCCCGCCCCCTCCCCTGTGTGCTGGAAAGCCGTCCAACAATTTAACCGCAGCTCTGAAACAATCTAACATCTGTTGGGAGGCAGGTCCAGGCGTTGCCTTCCTGCTGCGAGCCGTGTTAACCCCTCGCCTCCCGGCACAGCACAGCCAGTCGGAATACAATCCACCACGCCAGTGGAGACACATTCAGACACGTACACACACACACACACAACCCAGGAGTCTCTGCCACAGGGAAATTGGGAAATGCATACAAGGCCACCACTGTGTGTGCGTGTGTGTGTGTGTGAGGAGAGAGGATATCTGTTTTTCTGGGTATAGGTATGGTGGTTTGGGTGGGTGTGTGCATCATAAGCAGTAAATGTGTGTGTCTGGTGGTCTATTTTTATGGGGACATAAATACATGTATAGAAGAGCTAATAATACAGCTAGACTAGCAGGCTTAGCCTTTCCCATTCATAAACAGCACAGCTACTCTAGCAGGCTTAGCCTTTCCCATTCATAAACAGCACAGCTAGTCTAGCAGGCTTAGCCTTTCCCATTCATAAACAGCACAGCTAGTCTAGCAGGCTTAGCCTTTCCCATTCATAAACAGCACAGCTAGTCTAGCAGGCTTAGCCTTTCCCATTCATAAACAGCACAGCTAGTCTAGCAGGCTTAGCCTTTCCCATTCATAAACAGCACAGCTAGTCTAGCAGGCTTAGCCTTTCCCATTCATAAACAGCACAGCTAGTCTAGCAGGCTTAGCCTTTACATTCATAAACAGCACAGCTAGTCTAGCAGGCTTAGCCTTTCCCATTCATAAACAGCACATTTAGTCTAGCAGGCTTAGTCTTTAAATTCATAAACAGCACATTTAGTCTAGCAGGCTTAGCCTTTCCCATTCATAAACAGCACAGCTAGTCTAGCAGGCTTAGCCTTTCCCATTCATAAACAGCACATTTAGTCTAGCAGGCTTAGCCTTTCCCATTCATAAACAGCACATTTAGTCTAGCAGGCTTAGCCTTTCCCATTCATAAACAGCACAGCTAGTCCAGCAGGCTTAGTCTTTAAATTCATGAACAGCACAGCTAGTCTAGCAGGCTTAGCCTTTACATTCATAAACAGCACAGCTAGTCTAGCAGGCTTAGCCTTTCCCATTCATAAACAGCACATTTAGTCTAGCAGGCTTAGTCTTTAAATTCATAAACAGCACAGCTAGTCTAGCAGGCTTAGCCTTTGCCCGTCATAAACAGCACAGCTAGTCTAGCAGGCTTAGCCTTTGACAGTCATAAACAGCACAGCTAGACTAGCAGGCTTAGCCTTTGCCAGTCATAAACAGCACAGCTACAGTAGCAGGCTTGGTTTATCCCATTCATAAACGTCCCCGCTAGACTAGCAGGCTTATCCTTTAAATTAATAAACAGCACAGCTAGTCTAGCAGGCTTAGTCTTTCCCAGTAATTAATAGCACAGCTAGTCTAACAGACTTAGCCTTTCCCAGTCATGAACAGCACAGTTAGTCTAGCAGGCTTAGTCTTTCCCAGTAATTAATAGCACAGCTAGTCTAACAGACTTAGCCTTTCCCAGTCATGAACAGCACAGTTAGTCTAGCAGGCTTAGCCTTTCCCAGTCATAAACAGCACAGCTAGACTAGCAGACTTAGCCTTTAAATTCATAAACAGCACAGCTAGTCTAGCAGGCTTAGTCTTTCCCAGTAATTAATAGCACAGCTAGTCTAACAGACTTAGCCTTTCCCAGTCATGAACAGCACAGTTAGTCTAGCAGGCTTAGTATTTCCCAGTCGTAAACAGCACAGCTAGTCTAGCAGGCTGAGTCTTTCCCATTCATGAACAGCACAGCTAGTCTAGCAGGCTTAGTCTTTCCCAGTCATAAAAGGTTCTTGAATAGCATGTTAGCACTAACGCAGTAGTTACTGCAGTATGAATTTACCATTGTAGTCGTGAAACGTGTTTAGAACATTTTACAGGCGAAGTATAATCAACTCCGTCCATGGGAGCGTATTTGTTGACAGGACTGTGTACTCCGTAAGCTGAATTAACTTCTACTAAACACTAATTCCATGACACATGACTTGGGGGCGAATGGCCAAACACTGTTAAGGAGAAACTTACTCGGCCAGTGAAAAGAGACATGTTTGTAAAACTGCCTGTTCAAAGGCTATGCAGCTGACACCTTAGGGCTGTAATGCTGCATAACTAGAACAGAACTATGTACACAGACAACACACACACACACACACACACACACACACACACACACACACACACACACACACACACACACACACACACACACACACACACACACACACACACACACACACACACACACACACACACACACAAACACAGGATGTGAATGGAAGTTCAAGTTCACAGCTGCAGATGAAAGGGGAAGAGAGAGGGGGAGGAAAGGTATGTGCCCAAAGCGATGGCCCTCCGCACTGTAGCTCAGGGTCATAGACCAGCCCCTTTCTTTACACAGACAGACAGACAGACATATCCTGAGGGTGGTATGGGCCTGGCCTAAACATAAATTGTTCATGAAACATATTGCAACAAATTATTCTCCCCTCCTTCCCAGTTACACAATACATTAAATGTATCTCTGTCAAATCAAATCAAAGCACATCGACCATGATCTTTCGTTATTTAATGTACGTTCGACTCTCAAACAATTCAACGACTTGTATAAAATGGTTGCGAAAGCAGGCACTAGGACATGCAGTGTCAGTAGATATTTGTTTTATAACTTGGGACTGGATAACTATTGTACTTAAAAATAGTTTGCCCTTAATAAGGAGTCCACTGTGCGGCATTTCCGATGGCTTTATTGAGAAGAGTGTATCATACTTTAGTTTCATGACCTAAACTAATCTATACTCACTATATACTCTAAACAAAGCTCCTACAGCTTCATTATGAAGATAAGGGTTTTACCTCTGTACTAATATGGAGGCCTGTTGACAAGGAGGAGAACTGGTGCTGCTGCTATTGTATTCCCATTATCAGAGCTGTCTAGGACTGTCTCTCTCTGACACTCCTCCCCGTGGATTATATTACCGAGCGTGTGTGTGTGTGTGTGTGTGTGTGCGTGCGTGCGTGCGTGCGTGCGTCTGTCAGTCTGTCTGTCTGTCTGTCTGTCTGTCTGTCTGTCTGTCTGTCTGTCTGTCTGTCTGTCTGTCTGTCTGTCTGTCTGTCTGTCTGTCTGTCTGTCTGTCTGTCTGTCTGTCTGTCTGTCTGTCTGTCTGTCTGTCTGTCTGTCTGTCTGTCTGTCTGTCTGTCTGTCTGTCTGTCTGTCTGTCTGTCTGTGCGTGCGTGCGTGCGTGCGTGCGTGATGAATTCCCTTGATGTAATGCGCAAAAACCCAAATACAAACCCAGCGCAGCGGACAATGATTTTTGTCTCAGGGTGACAGAGGGGGGGTTGAACATACGCATGGAAATAAGGTGTGTGTGTGTGTGTGTGCCCAGCCTCCGCACGCCCTGTGGAATATTAACAGGGTCCAGATGTGGGAGGTGAGAGATGGTATTGTGTCCCCTACTCCCTGTGGGCCCTGTGCACTACATAGAGAACAGGGGTACCATTTGAGACACACAAAAAGGATGCATGCCTCTTAATGGTGGCTCAGTAGAATCCAGCACAGCACTCCACTTTCATTCACATTCCAGCAGACACCGTTCAGTCAGTCATACCACATACTAGTGTAAACACAAGCTTCAACTCTGTATTACGAACCCCAAAGGATTACAGAGGAATTAGTGCCTTACATAGCCTGCATCTGAAACGGCACCCTATTCCTTCTATAAGAAACTCTATATAGTGCACTACTTTTGACCAGAGCCCTGTGTGGCCTTGTCAAAAGTAGTGCACTACAAAGGGAATAGGGTTCCGTGGTGTTTTAGGAAAGTAAACACATCATCATTTGTTAGTGTTCTAGTTAGATGAGCCTTCAGCCAAGTTTCACAGGTCTGAGAGCAAATTGAACTACCGTGAAAATGATCGCAAAAACAACAGTAAGAAGTCCCACTGATCATTCTTTAGTTGAGTTGAATAAAATACATCCTATTGTAGTTGGACGAGACCGTAGAGGCTGGACCATAACAAACAGCTACACCTGGTGGACAGGTGCTGAAATGACAAGCAATTGTTGGTCGATTCATATACATTTTAGGAGTGATTATTTAATTTATCTAAATGTATTTGAGAACATTTGAGTAATGCCTAGGAGCACTGAGGATGTTAAATGGACATGGCATAAAAAAAGAAGCCCAATTTAGCTGTGGTACTCAAGTCCGAAATTAACAATTTGATCATGACACATCACTTATAACACCCTATGCGTGAACTGAAGTCTCTCTTACCAAGAAGCAACATGTTTAATGTGCAAGAACAAACATGCTACATTGACAAAAAGTACCGAATCAGATTAATCTGATTCACAGTTTAGTCAGTATGAAGTAATAGAAAGTACAACACTATCAATAATAGTCTAGTGCACTTTAGTTAAAGTGATGCTCCAGAACTTTATCATTTCAGCCAGCAGTTTTTAAAGTGGTGCTCACATTTTTTTTGGTGCACTACATCATCCAATTGTGTACTACGTCATCCACTACGTATGATACTGTATGTTACGTTATGTTAAGTCCTCCGCACGTTTTGCAAATTCGCATGATATGTTACGAATGCAATTCGTACAATATGTTACGGATTTGTTGATCCCGGACTGCATCTTTAAGCCCATTTTGCTGTTTGCCTCTTTAAAATATACCCCAGAATTTGTAAAGAAAAAATAGTAGCCAATTGTATTCAAAAGCTTCCGGGATCCTGTCTTTGGATCTATGGACGAGCAAAATCCATGTCTCTGTTCCATATTACCATGTTGGAGGAGATGTCACAGCAGCGTTTGTTTGCCATGGCTCATGGATCCTCTGGGCAGGCACTTGGCCCTGTTCCTCTCTCCCCATGTAGCCCTCACAGGGTCTGGGCAAAATGTTTCTCCCCGCTCTGCTCTAATGTCCCATATGAGCACAACCCAGATTGGAAACACATTTCTGGCACCCTGTCTTCTCTCGCTGACAGAGAGGGAGAGCAGCAACAGCAACAACTCTGTAGTGGAGAGAGAGGGAGAGGGCCCAGGGAAATACTATACTAACTACCCCATAACAGAGTACTGAGAATCACTGTTACCACTCCGTCAGTGCACTAGTTTCATTTCATCCCGAGTTCACCCCAAGCCCCTCTCCCCTATGCAGTTGTAGAGACCTGAGAGGATTTGATAGGTACAGTAGAATGGCTCCACCTTGCCTGCTGATTGGCTTGGTAGAATAATCAACAAATCTCTCACACCTACCCATTTAACCCAGCTTTTTACAGAAACAAATTTGTAACAAGGTTTGGTTGACTTCAAGTTGGATTCATGTTTGTTGACAGCTACATCGAAATTGGATGTTGATCTGACATAATTGCAATGGCTGTTCTCCATTCTCTCATTGTACCTGGTGCACCATTGTAGTGAGACTACAGGTACCTTATAGCAATATTCAATGTACAGCTGCTGAAACACACCAAAAACCATACTCCACTCTCAAAAACCACACTCCACTCTAAAAAAACACACTCCACTCTAAGAAACCACACTCCACTCTAAAAAACCACACTCCACTCTCAAAACCCACACTCCACTCTAAAAAAACACTCCACTCTAAAAAACCACACTCCACTCTAAAAAACCACACTCCACTCTAAAAAACCACACTCCACTCTAAAAAACCACACTCCACTCTCAAAAACCACACTCCACTCTCAAAAACCACACTCCACTCTCAAAAACCACACTCCACTCTAAAAAACCACACTCCACTCTAAAAAACCACACTCCACTCTCAAAACCCACACTCCACTCTAAAAAAACACTCCACTCTAAAAAACCACACTCCACTCTAAAAAACCACATTCCACTCTCAAAAACCATACTCCTCTCAAAAACCACACTCCACTCTCAAAACCCATACTCCTCTCAAAAACCATACTCTTCTCTCAAAAACCATACTCCTCTCTCAAAAACAATAATCCTCTCTCAAAAACCATAATCCTCTCTCAAAAACCACACTCCTCTCTCAAAAACCACACTACTCCTCTCTCAAAAAACCATACTCCTCTCTCAAAATCATACTCTTCTCTCAAAAACCATACTCCTCTCTCAAAAACGGTATATTTTAACAATCTGTTTTATAGTTTGAATGCATCCACACTATTAGTGCAGAGATCCTACAGAAGACTGGGTAGGAACCATGACAACATTGAGTCTGATGAACTAGAAGCAGGTGAGGAGACCTCTTCATTGATCCCATATTTCTCTGAGAAGGCAACCTGTGTTGAGAGCATCACTAAGACAACGTCCCCTATTCACGATGTACTGCACTACGTAGCCCATACGGGCCCCGGTCAAAAGTCAACCCCTACATAGGCAATAGGGTGTCATTTGGGAGACAGTCTAAAACATGTAATGGAGTCGGATTCGAAGGCTGCCGCGGCATCAACTATTTGCAGCGAAAGAAAGAGCAATAACACCTAAGGTGTTTCTCATACCATGTAGACTGAGGATGCAGCCAGACCGTTCTACAGTACTTTATGGCCATCATCAATTCAGATTTATACTTTATACTTCTTCTGGAAATACTTCAAAATCACTACAACATCTGCAGCTGGTTGTCCCTTCACCATACACACTTTCATAGCGCTTTTTCAAGTTCTCAAAACACTTAACCAATGTGTAGCATGTACCCGGACAGAATCAGATATCTGGAGGGTTTCCAGTACGAATCCCGGGTCCAACAAGAAAAATATGTTGTAGGGTGAGCTGGCAACCAGAAGATTGCTGGTATCAAATCCTAGATGCCATTGCCTGACGTTGTGCCCTTGAGCAAGGCACTTAAACCCCACAACAACAGCTCCGTAGGCACCCATTGTGGCAGCACCTCTCCATATGTGTAGAAATGTGTGTGTTTCAAATTGGGTTCAAAGTTTATTAACCAATAAAGTGATCTTAATCTGATATTAATCTTAATTTTAAAACGACAATACATATCAATGCTTTATGAAACAGAGCGTTCATATGATCTATATTCTATGCAGAGATATTTTAGCATCACCTGTAAAACTAACATTTCTCTCAGAGTAATGAAGTCTTCCTGGGTTGAGAAAATCTTCCGCTCACTGCCGTTTGCATGGAAACAATTAGCGTGCCAGGACAGCAATTTTTTGGCAAGGCACAGGAACTGCACTGCACCGTGCACAAACATCTCATTAAGAGTCCAATGATACACCGCTAAGTAGCTCACAGATGGCTGACCTCGCTCGGTCCTGGCACTGAACATTTGACAGGTTGTGTAATTTAGCTAACTTCTCTTTAAGGTAAAAGGGAAGGTGTTGCCGAGTCTGTCTGGCTCAACCAATGCCTGATGGGGGAGTTTTATGCTACTGGCATGCCGGTCAACCTCCAGCAAAGCTTTATATTCCCCTGAAAACCCCCCTCAATGGTACACCCTGGCCAACATTTAAATCACTGTCAGAGCTGCCGAATAATAATCACCAGGCTACTTTTAGGATGAAGACCCAGAATTTCACTCTCAGCTGAATAATAGAAATACAATCCACAGTATTTCATGGATGCTCTTTTGCTTTCTAAAAGTTATTAACATTGTCTAAGGGTAGGTAATCCCATTCCCCACTAATGTGTAGTATTAAGCTGGGGAATGCATGGCAGACATTGTGTAAAAATGGCTATTGTACTCTTACAATACGTGCCATGGGATCACAAGTGACCAAGGAGAGTCAGGACCATGATCTAAACTGATGGATAATTCCAAAATAAAAGTTTTGAAGTGAACTATCACTGTAAGGCCACATCCAAAGAACATAACCCTTTGAAAATAATATAGAACTGAACACATTGGAGGAAAACTAAGAAGGTGGAAAAAAATCCTCAGGTTTGCCCTTTGGCCTCCTAACAAGGTATAGAGTGAGCAGCACAAGGTAGTCTCTGAAGACATGAAGATGTTGAGCTGCCACTAAGTCCTCTCTTCCTCTCCTCTCTTCTGCTGTCTGTTGGGTTTTGATAGCTGCATCGTCCTCTGCTCAGAACAAATCTATAAAAATGTAGATTCCCAGTCTTCTCTGGAGGGGCGGCCAAACTACTTCCACATGTTATTTTTCCATATCCCGCTGCTATTCTGGAATTTCGTTTATGTACATTGTCAAACTTCTCACAGTGTGAGAATAAAAGGAAGAAAAGCAATTATGGGCCAGGGGAGAGGAGAGCAGGGAACGGGTGGTGGATTAACCCTTGCCTGTGTGGTACCAGGGGCTGGGGATGTGGTGGGGTGTTCCATCCCAGGGCCTCGCTCCTGGGGACGTTCACACGGGAAGAGAAGAGAGGCCAGGCTGCATCCTGCCTCTGGAGCTCTCCCCAGCCGTCACTGCTGCACCACCACCAACAGACAGCTTTGGGCTCTAGTCCCTCTGACCCCAGCACAATCCCCAACCCATGCGCTTCCTGACCACCACGCCCCCGCTTCGACGGGGTCCTGAGAACATGCAAACACCAGAGGTCGGGGTGAGACATGTGAAGCATGTCGGGAGGGGGACACCAGTAAGGGACATTACACCCTTTATCCCCATGACTGTCCCCACTTAAGTTAGACTGATCAATCTGTGGCTTCCAGGCAGAGGGGAGAATGACTCTTGGTGTCACCTTTTGAGACCCTTATTCCTGGGGGTGTCCTAAGGGGGGTTGTCTCTAAAAGGGGGAAGGAAGGGGGGATTGAATGTAATAAACTACCTATGACACCCTCAGAGCCACACGTCACCACTACCCAAAGGCTGCACGTCCCGGCGCCGGCGCAGAGTGAATATATACACACACAAACAATATTTACATGGAGAAAAGCGCAAAGCCCACGCAACATTGCCCAATAGATTCCCTTCTGTGATCATAGACTAAATACGAAGGCCTCAGAGACAAGACACTGCTGTCTGTCTCTGTTTGTGTTCTGTGTAACAGCAACCTCCTGTGAAAGGGCCAGAAGGGTCAGGAAAGGGACCCCGCACCCACCCTCTCCTTCCATTTAAAGCTTAGAGGACTTGAAATGACATTGGGGGGGGGGGGGGGGGGGGGGGGAGAAAGGAGTCCAGACGTGAGGGTCGTGTGCTAGATGGAGGAAGGGCCGGATGCTAACACCATAGAGCAAGAACAGAGTGAAGGGTCTACACACCCCCAACCTCTCATCCTCCTCCCTCCCTCCCTCCCTCCCTCCCTCCCTCCCTCCCTCCCTCCCTCCCTCTTCCTCTTTTCCCCAAGAGAGCTGATGACGAGCACAAAGCCTGAACTCTCCCCCAGCCCCAGGCTATAATTAGCAACCCCCAATTTAACTCATCATGCTCTGTCTGCCTGCCTGCCTGCCTGCCTGCCTGCCTGCCTGCCTGCCTGCCTGCCTGCCTGCCTGCCTGCCTGCCTGCCTGCATGCCTGCCTGCCTGCCTGCCTGCCTGCCTGCCTGCCTGCCTGCCTGCCTGCCTGCCTGCCTGCCTGCATGCCTGCCTGGGAAGCAAGTCAGCTGTGACTAGTAAGGTCCTTTAACTGTGTTGCCTTCAGACTGGCGTGTGTGTGTGTGTGTGTGTGTATTTGTGTATATTTGTGTGTCTGTGTGTGTGTTTGTATACCTACAGTATGTTCCCAGTACAGCTTTGTATGGTGAGCATGACTCTGTAGCGAAGTAATACTTGATATATATGAATACATTATATACACCATAATAGACTCAATTAATATGTTAACAAAGTCTATTAAATTAATTATCTGACTACATAAATATAGTTCAAATATGCAAGCAAGCATTGACATTGACGTTGATTAGCAAGAACTGGTCTGAGAGTGGAATACTAAAAGTTAAATACAGTATTTAATTACTTTGTAAAACAAATTAAATCACATACAAGGCATTAAGCTTAAGTGATAAATCATTAACAAGCATTACAATCCAATACTCTAGGCATGATCAGAGAGGGAGAGAGAGAGAAAAGTCCTGCCTGAAAGGACATGCCCCCAAGAGTCCCTGGGATTTAGAGAGAAAGAAAGAAAGCAAGAAAGAGAGTATCTCTTTCCAGCGCAGGTCAGGAACAAAAGAGAGAAAGGGACAATGAAGCTCATACCCTTTTATAAGCATCTGACTTCTTGACCAATAGTATTACTGTTGAGTTAACATCCAATCAGATAACAGACCTGCAGGATGATGTAAAGACAACAACATGTTAAGACAACAAGATGTTAAGAGAACAAGATGTTAAGACAACAGGATGTTAAGACTACAGGATGTTAAGACTACAGGATGTTAAGACAACAGGATGTGAAGACTATAGGATGTGAAGACTACAGGATGTTAAGACTACAGGATGTTAAGACAACAGGATGTGAAGATAACATGATGTGAAGACAACATGATGTGAAGACAACAGGATGTGAAGAGAACAGGATGTGAAGAGAACAGGATGTGAAGAGAACAGGATGTGAAGACTACAGAATGTTAAGACTACATGATGTGAAGACAACAGGATGTGAAGACTACAGGATGTGAAGTACCGAGTAGGCAACGACATGGTGATTTTGTCACCAATCTCAAAAACGTATCTGGGAGAGCTAAATCGGGGGCCAGACAACACAGAGGAAATCCTTGCATACAGTTGATGAGAGTAACTTCGAGGGCTGAGCTGCCCTACAGACTCATCAATTAGTTGGGCCTCCATCAGTCTAGATTACCATGACTTCTGAAGTGGGGGGGTGTCTTCCCACGTCAGTCACTTCTGCAGCTCTGGTTTTTATCCTCCTTCATCAGTGATAAGACCAAGGACTGAAAACCCACAAGGACATCTAGTATGACCACTATCCAGATACTGTAGCAGGCATAGGCTGTAGAAAGACCAGCCCTTGTTGTTAGTTGTGCATTGGCTCGCTGCGAAAATGAGAGTATTTGACCTAAAAAAAACAAGGGGGAACTTCTAACAATACGAATCATCAAATTGAACAAGACTTACAATGTTAACGTTAATGCTTGGGAGACTGAAGCCTGAAGTCATTTTTTAAATTGCACCATTATTTTTATAAAGAGAGCTTTCCCATGGTCCATTTGTCTATTTAATACAGCACATCTGGTGGATACGTTCTCCTTCTCCTCGTGAAAAACAATCTGTCGTCACAGGGGCTGCAGTGAGGAGCGAATATGGAGACTCTGCAGCCTCTCGGGTGACTGGAGTTACAGTTTTCTAACTGATGGAATGCCTCATGCAGGACAGGGCCTGGAGTTAGAGCCCAGTTGGAGCCCAGTGGAAGACATTGTTATGGCAACAGCAGTTCGGGTGTGTGAGGTAAGTGAGGTAATGCTGGTGATGTAACATAAGGGGGCGGTGGGGACGGGGGAAAGGCGATAGGCTGAGGCAGTTGGTGTCAGCGTTGGGATCTCTAATGTTAGCCAGACATCACCAGGCAGGCAGGAAACAGGACAGAGGAATACATACCCACCTAGAAACAGCTTCCCTAAACCACTCGCAAGGCAAAGCCGCCGAGTGACTCCCTTGAGGTCACCGCTAATCCCCACTCATCTCCCTCACCCACTTTCCTCTCAAACGTGATGATTATACGACTTACGCCAAGTAAATGCATCTACACAGAAAGGCAGCGACATGTTTTTCCTTAGCTACATAACATAGACACTCTAACTCGTTGCCCCCTGTAAGGCTTCCCTCCCTGCTAATTTAGTGTGTCCCCCACCCCAAAAAAAACAGACGCGAGAAAATGACCGCCATGTTTTTTTGTAAAATAGGAAGATGTTTTGTAACCAGAATCGTAAACATAGCACTATTACTATGTTGTTTTCGGCTGCTCCGTAAATAAAACATTTTAAAAAAATGATTCGCTTTTTTAACTGTTGAGTACTTCTTCAAATTAACTTGCCACTAGGAGCATGAGGAGCAACAAAACGACTCCCAGAGAAGGTTCATCTGTCTAGAAAACACAGCAGTTTGTTCTGGGTGTGCCCCTCTATTTTCTCCACTTGGGGACGAGGCTGGAATTGCTTGTTTAAGGATAATAACAAGGGAAGACTCTCTGAGGAGCCCCGCACCCCAAACGCCAGACTTGAGACGAACACCACAACCGCAGTGCAGTGCAGCGCAACGGGGGGAAGAGGAGAGGAACAGAGAGGTGAGGAAAGGAACAGAGAGGGGAGGAGAAGCATACTGGGGTAGTAATGAAGGGCTTATATTCCTGGTGACTGGAGAGAGTCTGGGGGTGGGGAGGGGGTTGTGGATGTGAAAGGGGATGGGGAGAATGGGGATGGGGAGAATGGGGATGTGGATGTGGAGGGGAATGTGGATGTGGAGAATGGGGATGTGGATGTGGAGGGGAGGGGAATGTGGATGTGGAGAATGGGGATGTGGATGTGGAGGGGAGGGGAATGTGGATGTGGAGAATGGGGATGGGGATATGGAGAGGGATGAGAATGGGGATGTGGAGAGTAGGGATGTGGATGTGGAGGGGGATGAGAATGGAGATGTGGAGAATGGGGATGTGGAGGGGGTGGGGAGAATGGGGATGTGGAGAATGGGGATGTGGATGTGGAGGGGGATGTGGGGTGGGGGATGTGAATGGGGATGTGAATGTGGAGGGGGATGTGGGGTGGGGATGTGAATGGGGATGTGGAGAATGGGGATGTGAATGGGGATGTGGAGGGGGATGTGGAGGGGGATGTGGGGTGGGGGATGTGGGGTGGGGGATGTGAATGGGGATGTGGAGAATGGGGATGTGGAGGGATGTGGAAGGAGATGTGGAGGGGGAGGGGGATGTGGAGGGGGATGAGAATGGGGATGTGTCGGGGGATGTAAAGGATGGCCGCTGCCACCTAGTGTTTTTCTCCAACTGCTCCTTGGCAGGGAGTGTGTCTGCCTCTGTCTCTGTGTGTGTGTTCCTGTGTGTATGGGGGGAGGGGCCCTGTCCCTGTGTGCGTGTCTGTGTGTGTGTGTGTGTGTGTGTGTGTGTGTGTGTGTGTGTGTGTGTGTGTGTGTGTGTGTGTGTGTGTGTGTGTGTGTAGTTGTGACTTTACATCAGAGGAGGGGGGGGGGGGGGGTCCTGTCTCTGCGAGTGTGTGTGTGTGTGGGGTGGTGGGCTGTCTCTATGAGTGTGTGTGGGGGGAGGGCCCTGTCTCTGTGAGAGTGTGTGGGGAAGGGGGGGTGTGTGAGTGCCCCTGTCTCTGTGTGTGTGTTCCTGTGTGTGGGAGGCAGGGGCCCTGTCTCTATGAGTGTGTCTCTGTGTGTGTGTGTGTGGGGGGGGGGGGGGCTGTCTCTGTGAGTGTTTGTGGGGGGAGGGCCCTGTCTCTGTGAGTGTGTCTCTGTGTGTGTGGGGGGGGCTGTCTCTGTGAGTGTTTGTGGGGGGAGGGCCCTGTCTCTGTGAGTGTGTCTCTGTGTGTGTGTCCCTGTGTGTTTTAATGGAATGCGGGGCTGGCAGCCAGAGCATGCAGCAGACAGACCCGACAGAGCAAAGAGGGAGAAAGCAGGAATGTAATTAAATTAGGGGTGTCACACCAGGAACCCAGAGCTTAAACAAGCCTCCAGGGATTGTGGGAGATCTCCCAGGCATTCAGTGGTTCCTTGATCTGAGAACATAGGAGAAGATGGCCACGATGGGGCTCCGTGGCATACATACACAATGCGTGTGGATACATTACATGCAGGGGCTCCGTGGCATACATACACAATGCGTGTGGATACATTACATGCAGGGGCTCCGTGGCATACATACACAATGCGTGTGGATACATTACACATGCCACAATTGAAACGCGAATCGTCACAACTACACACGATTACATTGGGATTCATGGACGCAGTCCAACTGCTTCCATTCAGAATAACTAACATGTGGGTGCTGCATGTGTAGCACATGGGGATGTGTGAAACTTACTCTGAAGTGTACCGCTTGCGCTAGCACAATAGCTAGGACAATAGCTAGCTTTTCACGTGGCGCCGACTGGTAAGACGCTTCGGTAGGGTGGTCCTCAGTTCACGCCAGGTATGGGCTGAATTGGGAGGAAGTTGTACCGACTTTGCAAGCAGCATGACATCCTTTACATTCCTACCGTGGCACACGGTACTTAAATAAAAATACTTTAAAGTACTACTTAAGTAGCTTTTTGGTGTAGCTGTACTTAACTTTTTTTTTTACTTCACTATATTCTTAAAGAAAATAATGTACTTTTTACAGACATTTCTCTGACACCCAAAAGTACTCATTACATTTTGAATGTTTAGCACGGCAGGAAAATGGTCAAATTCACACACTTATCAAGAGAATATCCCTGCCTCTGATCTGACGGACTCACTAAACAAACATGGTTCATCTGTAAATGATGTCTGAGTGTTGGAGTGTGTCCTGGTTATCTGTAAATGATGTCTGAGTGTTGGAGTGTGCAACTGGCTATCTGTAAATTATATCTGAGTGTTGTAGAGTGCCCCTGGCTATCTGTAAATGATGTCTGAGTGTTGGAGTGTGCCCCTAGCTATCTGTAAATTATGTCTGAGTGTTGGAGTGTGCCCCAAGCTATCTGTAAATGATGTCTGAGTGTTGGAGTGTGCCCCTAGCTATCTGTAAATGATGTCTGAGTGTTGGAGTGTGCCCCTGGCTATCTGTAAATTATGTCTTAGTGTTGGAGTGTGCCCCTAGCTATCTGTAAATGATGTCTGAGTGTTGGAGTGTGCCCCTGGCTATCTGTAAATGATGTCTGAGTGTTGGAGTGTGCCCCTGGCTATCTGTAAATGATGTCTGAGTGTTGGAGTGTGCCCCTGGCTATCTGTAAATGATGTCTGAGTGTTGGAGTGTGCCCCTAGCTATCTGTAAATGATGTCTGAGTGTTGGAGTGTTCCCCTGGCTATCTGTAAATTATGTCTTAGTGTTGGAGTGTGCCCCTAGCTATCTGTAAATGATGTCTGAGTGTTGGAGTGTGCCCCTGGCTATCTGTAAATGATGTCTGAGTGTTGGAGTGTGCCCCTGGCTATCTGTAAATGATGTCTGAGTGTTGGAGTGTGCCCCTAGCTATCTGTAAATGATGTCTGAGTGTTGGAGCGTGCCCCTAGCTATCTGTAAATTATGTCTGAGTGTTGGAGTGTGCCCCTAGCTATCTGTAAATAAAAAATATAAGAAAACGGTGGCGTTTGGTTTGCTTAATATAAGGATTTTTTACATTAGTTTTACTCTTGATACTTAAGTATATTTTAGCAATTACAATTACTTTTGATACTGAAGTATATTTAAAACCTAATGCTTTTAGACTTTTACTGAGGTAGTACTTTACTGGGTGAATTTAACTTTTACTTGAGTCATTTCTATTATTAAGGTATCTTTACTTTTACTCAAGTATGACAAGTGGGTACTTTTCCCACCACTGGGTAGAATGTAGATTTGTTGGGTTTGTCGACCACCGGTGATATGGAATGACTTAACCAGGGTCATTCTTGACAAGAGACTCACAGGGGTGATATTTAAGCATTTCAATAGCTATGTCCCATGTGTTAGCGCTGGGTACAAACAACAAAATGCACCATTGTTGATCCCCAGGGCTAGAATCAAGAAACCCTGAACTAAACCAAAGCAAATAGCAGCATTATGGTGAGTTGTAGCACAGCACATACACATACAGGGTTAAGTTTGTACAGTACTGCTGGGATCAACGGTGTATTCTAGGCCGACAGCTGGGGTTGGATCCATGCCTCCGCTTTAACAATGGGGTATGCTGCAACAAGCAGGAACCGAATCACTAGGAGAGAGATTTATGCACCGTCTGTGTTGGGAAGTTGGACCGACATCCATAAGAGAGAACCAGAGCAAGAACGAAAAAGGACAAAAAGTGGACAGAGAAATTAAGAAATCAAAAAATGAAAACACAGAAAGAGAGAAGGAATGAGAATAGAAACCAAACAAAATGGAAGGAGAATGAGGTCTGACATTCTAGTCTTTTAGCAGACACTCTTATCCAGAACAACTTACAGTAGTGACTACATACATTTTTTAACTGATCACAATGGGAATTGAACCCACAACCCTGGCGTTGCAAGAGTCAACTGACACTGGACCACATAGACTACATGTAGTAATAACAACGCTGGTCGGCCCAGAGACTATATCACCATATAGTGTACACAATCATTCTAGATCATTCTAACGCCACAGAAAGGTGGGGGCCCTAAGAATTGTACTCCATAATTGTCAGGTAGTGACGCATCTCAAGGCTGTGTCTGTACACTCTTTGAAAATAAGGTGCTATCTAGAAGCTTAAGAAGGTTATTCGGCTGTCCCTATAGGAGAACCCTTTGAGGAAACCTTGTTGGTTTCAAGTAGAACCATTTTGGGTTCCATGTACAACCCTTTACACAGAGGGTTCTACTTGGAACCAAAAGGGTTTTACCTGAAACCAAAAAGGGTTATCCTATGGGGACAGCCAAATAACCCTTTTTGATCCTTGTTTGTAAGAATGTATAGTTGGCAGCAGACGTTCTGATCAGACGATCCACCACTGTATAGCACTGCAGAATTTAGCGCAGCAACACAGCAGTGTAGCCTATCTGAACCAGCCCCAAAGGACACCGACCAACCTGCAAGAAGGCCATAGTTAATAAATGAGCCATATAATTCCACCTGACTGTCGTACTGCACACTCAGGAATGAGAGTCCAGTCTCTGTGTGGCTCCCAGGGGCCGCCATGCTATATCAAACCTTTGATCAGGGGTGGGTGCCAGTCCAACTGATCCACCGCCTCAACCACTGCCCTTGAATACACAGGGAGGCCCCCTATTAATCCCATTATGCAAATTGTAGTGATAAATCACACTGTGTTTTTTTGTTCCATCCTCATTATTCACAATGCCTCCACACAGGGCTTTCCTGGTATTCAATTAAGATAGAGGAGGAGGAGAAGGAGGAGGGGAGAAAAGGGTCTGCCAACGTTTTTTAGGGACAGTAGTCTCAGCTGGCCAAAAACCCCAGGCTGTGACAGATTGGCATCCAGCATGGCCATGACCCGACCAAGGACAATTGGCAGAGAGCGGTGGCTGGTTGTGGCATCCCCCCCCCACAGGGAATGGCTAGAGGGAGGTGGGTTGGTGGAGAGGTGGGGTGGGTTGGCAGGATGGGGGTCTGTTCAGAGTTGGAGAGAGCTCAAAGGGGTGTCATACATCTGAAAATGTGTCAAACCTGTGCCTCAGTGGAGAGAATTTGGCACCGGCCATCACTCTTCAAAACACAATGATCTGTGGGGCTACAGGGCCAGTAGAGATATGGGAGTGGTCTTTTATAGACCGTGGAGAGGAGGCTGGAAGGGGCAGGTTGGAGGTGAACGGATGGCTTCAAGACACCACACTGTTGCTGTGTGTTTCAGCTGAATGAGATGGAGCAAATGCAATGTCTTTCACATTCACACTGTGTTCATGTCAGCAGGCGGGTTTGGGATGGTTGGGATGGTTGGGATGGTCTGGATGGTTGGGGGGGGGGGGGGGGGTCCTTTAGAAACAAACACTGCCAGTAATGCACGGTGCTATCTACAACCTAAAAGGGTTCTTCTGCTGTCCTCATAGGAGAACCCTTTAAAGAACCCGTATTGGTTCCAGGTAAAACCCTTTCCACAGAGGGTTCTACATGGAACCCAAAAGGGTTATACCTGGAACCAAAAAGGGTTCTATTTGGAACCAAAAATGGTTTTATTTGGAACCAAAAAGGGTTCTCCTATGGGGACAGCCAAAGAACCCTTTTGGAACCCTTTTTTTAAGAGTGTACAAAACACACACATAAACACAGATTCTCGTCTGCAGCCTTCCTCCCTCTCAGTGGCTTGTGTGCCCAGCAGATGCCTGGAAGAGGCGTGACAACAATGCGGATTAGTGGCAAATTGCTGAACTCTTCACTTGTGCTCCTTTGAACTGGGCCTGGCTCTCTCTGAGAAACACTATAGTTCCAGACATCAGACAAACAGCAGCAGAAAACAAGGGGTCAATGGGACAATCGAAAGGACACCCGTTGCG
The DNA here is from genome assembly GCF_965601325.2 of Salmo salar. NCBI lineage: Eukaryota > Metazoa > Chordata > Actinopteri > Salmoniformes > Salmonidae > Salmo > Salmo salar. The sequence goes on from NC_138305.1 coordinate 105,054,657, forward strand.
GCTCTTAATTTTTGCTAGTTTGTCAAAAGTATCCTTCCTGAATATCATCAACTCAGATCAATGAAGTCGCAGACTGTGGAGGAAGAAAAATTACTTGAGAATAGTGTGGTGAACTTCTCAACCATCATCCCAGTGGTTCCCTAATGTCAAACATCGTCCCAGTGGTTCCCTAATGTCAACCATCGTCCCAGTGGTTCCCTAATGTCAACCCCCGTCCCAGTGGTTCCCTAATGTCAACCACCGTCCCAGTGGTTCCCTAATGTCAACCATCGTCCCAGTGGTTCCCTAATGTCAACCCCCGTCCCAGTGGTTCCCTAATGCCAACCCCCGTCCCAGTGGTTCCCTAATGTCAACCATCGTCCCAGTGGTTCCCTAATGTCAAACATCGTCCCAGTGGTTCCCTAATGTCAACCATCGTCCCAGTGGTTCCCTAATGTCAACCCCCGTCCCAGTGGTTCCCTAATGTCAACCACCGTCCCAGTGGTTCCCTAATGTCAAACATCGTCCCAGTGGTTCCCTAATGTCAACCATCGTCCCAGTGGTTCCTTAATGTCAACCATCGTCCCAGTGGTTCCCTAATGTCAACCATCGTCCCAGTGGTTCCCTAATGTCAACCATCGTCCCAGTGGTTCCCTAATGCCAACCCCCGTCCCAGTGGTTCCCTAATGTCAACCATCGTCCCAGTGGTTCCCTAATGTCAACCATCGTCCCAGTGGTTCCCTAATGTCAACCATCATCCCAAGTGGTTCCCTAATGTCAACCATCGTCCCAGTGGTTCCCTAATGTCAAACATCATCCCAGTGGTTCCCTAATGCCAACCATCGTTCCAGTGGTTCCCTAATGTCAACCATCGTCCCAGTGGTTCCCTAATGCCAACTACCGTGGTGGGATGGATAAATGGAGTGATCATGAGGAAGCTACATTGATTAGCAATTCACAACAGTTGGAAAATCCATCGGAATGCCTTTTTGTCGGAAACTGTCAATAAAATGTGATTTTTAATTTGTGTGGAGGGATGAGCGTTTAGGGATTTACGGATGTTGGTGGTACTCCTCCGGCACATAGGAAGGCAAACCTCAAGTCGTTTCTCAATTTACGCTACAAATCATCTCTCGTCATAATCAGCCATCTCAAGTCATTGATCTTCATTTAGCTCATCCTGCCTCCGTCGCTGGAGTTTAACTACCACTATACAGCAACATTTATCTTACCCAGCAACATCTCGAAGATGAGGATTGTGACTGTTGAAGCTGGTCATCCAAACCATTCAACCACAAAACCTGCCCTGAATAGGATGTGAATAAATATACGTATATGAATATATATTTTTGAAATGTCACACTGATATTCACCTGCACCTATTGGTGTTGATGTCCACTGGTGAACAGAAACAGAACTATTCACTATTAGACAGTGGAAAATCCAAATCAGGGTTCTTAGTTAGGACTACTATATGCTTTCAATCAGAGGGATCAAGGAAAATCAAACCTGTCTCACAAAAAACACCAATACTAAATGCACAATATGCAGAAATCAATCTGCCTTTTGCCTAATTTCAGGTTATGACAAAACAAGGAATGTAGCCTATAGTGTAAAGAATCATTGTACGATCTAAAAACGCTGTGAAAAATCTTTTAAATTACCAAAAATATTGTGTTTGAAGATGGTGTACAAATCTGAAAATAAAAATAATTAATTTGGACCTCCATTAGCGTTTGCAGAATCGGCAGCTACTCTTCCTGGGTTCCACAACAAACACAAAACATAGTCCACCCACACAGACAGCGTGGTGAAGCAGGCGCAACAGCGCCTCTTCAACCTCAGGAGGCTGAAGAAATTTGGCTTGTCACCAAAAACATTCACAAACTTTTACTGATGTACAATCAAGAGCGTCCTGTCGGGCTGTATCACCACATGGTACGGCAACTGCAACGCCCTCAACCGGAAGGCTCTCCAGAGGGTGGTGTGGTCTGCACAACGCATCACCCGGGGCAAACTACCTTCCCTCCAGGACACCAACAGCACCCCATGTCACAGGAAGGCCAAAAAGATCATCAAGGACAACAACCGCCCGAGCCACTGCCTGTTCACCCCATTATCATCCAGAAGGCAAGGTCAGTACAGGTGCATCAAATCTGGGACCAAGAGACTGAAAAACAGCTTCTATCTCAAGGCCATCAGACTGTTAAACAGCCATCACTAACATAGAGATGCTGCTGCCAAAATACAGACTCAAATCTCTGGCCACTTTAATAAATGGATTTAATAAAGGTATCACTAGTTACTTTAAATAACACCACTTTAATAATGTTTACATATCCTACATTACTCATCTCATATGTATATACTGTACTCTATACCATCTACTGCATCTTGCCTATGCCGCACGGCCATTGCTCATTCAGATATTTATATGTACATATTCTTATTCATCCCTTACATTTGTGTGTATAAGGTAGTTGTTATGAATTCATTAGATTACTTGTTAGATATTACTGCATGGTCGGAACTAGAAGCACAAGCATTTCACTACACTCGCATTAACATCTGCTAACCATGTGTATGTGACCAATTCAATTTGATTTGATTTGAATTTGATCTGATTTGACAAGTAACAAAACACTGATACACTGATAGACAAGGACAGTCACACACATTAAAATACAACGATATACAAACAATACAACAACAACAAAAGTAATAATAATAATAATAATAATACAAACTATACAATAACACAAATATTGTGTGTGTTAGAGTGTGTGTGTGTGTGTGTGTGTGTGTGTGTGTGTGTGTGTGTGTGTGTGTGTGTGTGTGTGTGTGTGTGTGTGTGTGTGTGTGTGTGTGTGTGTGTGTGTGTGTGTGTGTGTGTGTTGTGTGTGTCTCCCCTTTGTTCCATGTTGTTTAATCTGTTTTTTTAAAGGTAATTCTTCTGTTTGCTGAGTAACTGGAAATGGAAGGGAGTTCCATGTGATCATGGCTCTGTATAATACTGTGAGTTGCCGTGAATTTGTTTTGGACTTGGGACCAATGAAGAGAACCCTGGTAGAATGTCTTGTGGGGGGTATGTATGGGTGTCTGAGCATAATGTTATTTGATAATGCAGACAATCTTAATGACTCATATTTCCATGTGAATTTGGTCAGGTCACGCACAAAGCTGCATATTGCACCTTTGGGCGGCAGGCAGCCTAGTGGTTAGAGCGTTGGACTAGTAACCGAAAGGTTGCAAGATTGAATCCCCGAGCTGACAAGGTACAAATCTGTCGTTCTGCCCCTGAACAAGGCAGTTAACCCACTGTTCCTAGACCGTCATTGTAAATAACAATTTGTTCTTAACTGACTTGCCTTTGTTAAATAAAGGTAAAATAAGTCAAATTTATCCATTGAAAATGTATACATGTACACTGTGGAACAATTGGTAAACATCCTTATAGACGCCAATCAGTGGCGGTCGTTGAAGTTTAAGATGAGGGAGGGCGATAAATGTAAAAAAAATATCTATTACAGCATGTTGGATGACTGTCATAGGTTTAGGCTACTATGTGATACTTACATTTTCCCTATACCCATCATGAGATTGCTACAACCCAGCCTACGAATAAAAGTTTACAACGTAGGTACACAATTCGAGAGACAAAGTGATCAAGGTGACAGACAGTGACACATTCAATACCGCCTTGCACACTCTTGTTGCATCTAGCTGATCTAGGGTGTAATCATTAGTCCAACAGTTGCAAACAAGAGTTTCTATGGGACAAATTCAGGTAAGTTTATCCCCATATCGTTCCAATTGCTTCCGTTTAAGAAACGTTTTTCAACAGAACCGGCAGAATGAATACACCCCTGATCACACGCAAACACTGTTCACTTTCATGGAAGCCACATACAAACAGCATGATCATTTTGCTCGTTGTAGAATTCCTTCTCGCATCTACGCGCTCTCTACCTCTCACCTTTTACCTCCACTTGTGGACTTCAGTGCACAACACATCAGCTATCTGTGACCAGGCGAGAATATGCTTTCCAAGGCAAAACTTCATATCATAACCGCTACACACAACCTACATTGTTGTCACCATATTAGCTAACGTCACACCTAGTCAACATAGCTACTAGAACTAACGCATTAGTAAACCTGCTACAATCATCCAGTAGAGTGTACAGTCAGCAAGCAGTTTAGCAGTTACACCGGTGGACCCCGTTAACTTGACTTGGAAGAGTTCCACTGTAGGATAGCCATAGCCAGCTAGCTAACATAGCATCCCTCTCTATTTGAGCCAAGTGTTTGAGTAGGCTTAACTAGCTAGCTGCAAGTGAAAGTGAAAAAAATACAATGAAATATCACTCTCTCTCTTACTTCTTTATTTTTAAAGAAATTAATTTGTTCAAAACTGTTCAACTATTGTCTTTCTCTTTGAGTCAACTACTCACCACATGTTAAGCACTGCAGTGCTAGCTATCTGTAGCTTATGCTTTCAGTACTAGATAAATTCTCTGATCTTTTGATTGGGTGGACAACATGTCAGTTCATGCTGCAAGAACTCTGATAGGTTGGAGGACGTCCTCCGGAAGTTGTCATTATTACTGTGTAAGTCTATGGAAGGGGGTGAGAACCACGAGCCTCCTAGGTTATGTATTGAAGTCAATGTATCCAGAGGAGCACGGAAACTAGCTGTCCTCCGGCTAGACCATGGTGCTACCCTACAGAGTTTTATTTTTATTTTTATGAAATTCACTGAGGAGGATGGTCCTCCCCTTCCTCCTCTGAGGAGCCTTCACTGATGGCCATAGTCGTAGCATTCCTTCAATGCCTGTCTAGTGCTTGACCTAATCACAGATGATTAACTTTTCTCCCCTCTGTAGTCTACATCTTTACATCAGCAGTGGATGAAGAGATACAATGAAGTAAGCAGACAGTGCAGTGATGCTCTAGTCACGCTATCCAACTCCAATTCATTAGTCAGAGGAGGATGACAGTACTCCAGTCAAGCTGTTCTGGAGAATGCATTGAGTCCCACATGACATCCTAAGGGTCAAAAGGTCAAAAGGGCTCCAGTGAATAGGGTGCCATGTTGGACACAGTCATTCTGGGTTGAAGTGAGAGTCCATCACACTTCGGGAGAGAGAAGTTTGATCCAGGCTGCAGGATGATAAAAATATCCTTTCACGCAGTGATGGGTGTGGTTGGTCGGTGAAGCATGTTGACTCAATTAATGACAGACACACACACACCAGTGGAGGCTGGTGAGAGGAGGACGACTCATAATAATGGCTGGAACTGAGCGAATGGAATTGCATCAAACATATGGAAACCATGTGTTTGGTGTATGTGATACCATTCCACTTATTTCGCTCCAGTCATTACCACGAGCCCATCCTCCCCAATTAAGGTGTCACCAACCTCCTGTGACACACACACACACACACACACACACACACACACACACACACACACACACACACACACACACACACACACACACTAAATAATGCAGGCTTCTCAAGTGACTGTGGGGAATAATACAGTAGAGCCAACTGTGATATGCAGACTTTCAGACAGTTCATTCTCCATTCAGTAAGCCCTACAGACAGACAGACACAGACAGACAGTGGGGAGAATGGGGGAGGGGAATGTCTATTAAAGTGGTACTCCAGTCTCCCTTTCACATCATTTCAAATCAAATCAAATTGTATTAGTCACATGCGCCGAATACAACAGTTGTAGACCTTACAGGGAAATGCTTATTTACGAGCCCCTAACCAACAATGCAGTTTAAAAAAAATATGGATAAGAATAAGAGATAAAAGTAACAAGTAATTAAAGACCAGCAGTAAAATAACAATAGCGAGACTATATGAGGGGGGGGGGGTACCGATACAGAGTCAATGTGGGGGGGCACCGGTTAGTTGAGGTAATATGTACATGTAGGTAGAGTTATTAAAGTGACTACGCATAGATGACAACAGAGAGTAGAGAACAATAGAGTATAACACCTGATTTACTTAACAAAAGGCACATCTCAATAGGTAGTCCAGGTATGGTGGGGGTTCTAACTCTATTGTTCTATTGTTCTCTGTTAGTCCTTAAGCAAGGGAGAGAACGATGATATCACAAATTCCCATCAAACCAACTCATTGAATGCCCTACCTATTGAAGTTTACAGTTATGTCGAGAAAAAAAAAATGTTTTTTTTTTCTCCCTTAGTGTGCTTTACTGCATTTATATTGCTTTTTGACAGTAAAAGTTCAAAAATCGTTGAAGGATGTCTTTAAAAAATGAATATTCAATATGCACCACCTTGCAAAGCCAGTATTTCTTTGGTCTAATACCCCCCCCCACCCCCCCACCCTCTCTCTCTCTCTCTTTCCCGCTCTCTCCCTGTCTCTGAGCACAGCATGATGATGAGTTATTTTACAGCAGCTTGGCACAGCATGGAGCATTTAGCTCCCCAGATGGTCCTCCTGGTGATTCACTTTGCGGCCTTGTCTGTTGCTGGGCAGCACTGAGGGCTACGGTAACATCCCACACTTTTCAGTCCAGTCTCCAATAAATGAGGCAAAAATGTATGTGTGTACATTTTGACAAGCATGTTTTTATTTTATTACCCCTGATCTCTGGCCTATCATCCTATACTGTAAGGATAATCTCTTAATACGTTTAATATCAGTCTGGATTTAAAGTACTACAGACCCCAGTCCTACACATAAAATCAACTGTAATCATTCTATCAAGGGCCTAAACCAGGGACAGGCAACCCTGAGTGCGTCAGCTGCTGCAGGATTTTGTTCCAACTAGGCACCACACTTGACCAACTGAGATAATTGATTAGTTCAGTGATTGCCTAAATTCAATATGCTTGGTCATTCAGGTCGGTTAAATAAAAAATATGAAGTATCTGCAGCACTCTAGGATCAGGTTTGTCCACCCCTGGCCGATAGACTGCTGCAAGCCAGAAAAGTACACGGCATGGCTCTCTTCCTAGCCTCGACTAACTCATTAGACTATGTCCCTAGCCTGGGCTAGCATGCTACAACGCTAGACATGCTGCTCTTCCAGCCAAGCTAATATGCTGTCCTGTTTGCCAAAGCTAACTCTTAATAAATACAACATTAACTTTGGCCAACACGGCTAATCATGCTGCTTTAACAGCTACGCTAACACTATGTTGTCCTAGCAGCTAGCTATCCTGCGCTAACAGCCCTCTATGCTAGCTAGAGTGGGGCTGACAGGCCTTTGATAGCCAGGCTAACATGTTGTTTCCTGAGTCAGTGTGAGTTTGGCAGGCTCTGGCAGGGTAGCCTCCTGCCCTTTGCAGTGTGAGCCAGTGGGGGTGCGAGCACAGGCCTTGGCCCGGTATCAACATCCTGCGATCCAGTGATAGGACGGCTGGGAGCCATGAGATGACAGCATCTCATTGCTGGGACCCATAAATCTTCCCTATGCTCTGGATGTGTGCAGGCATGTTTGAGAATACACCATTGTCTTTAACGTGCACAACTTGGCCACAGCTGTTCAACTCATAACACCAAGTTTAACCCATGCAGGTCAAAGTAAGAGACGAGCCTGCAAAGTTGGAGTGAAGTCAGACCTGCCAACTACAGCGGATTTGACAATGGAGATGTTGTACACACAAATGAGCCATTTCCAAATGACGCACAGCCTACAGTATCTTAACGGCTATTGGAAATGCAGTTAAGTATTTCAGAACCGCAATAGTTAAAACCTGTATAATTTCTTTGAATTTGAGCCTTGCATGCAAAGTGTTTCAGGCCTTTGCACCGCCCTGCATGTTTTTTCGATTAGCACATCATCCGTTTCCATGGCAAAGCAGTAAACTGTGGCTTCCCTGGATATTCCACCTGGTGTTAACCTGACTCCACACCGCACATCAACATACTCCACAGAGATTAGATATAGATTCCTTAAAACTCTACACTTGTTTTTTTGTTATACCACAGTAGAAATGTAGCCTATATAATTAGTCATATTAGCCTATATAATTAGTCATATTAACCTATATTATTGGTCATATTAGCCTATATAATTAGTCATATTAACCTGTATTATTGGTCATATTAGCCTATATTATTGGTCACATTAGCCTATATTATTGAACATAATGTGAACAGTGTTACCCGTAGCCAAAGCAGAAGATATACAGTAACTGTGTTGTCAAGTAGAGGGAAGCCAGTTTTGTGTTTCCATTTACAGGGTAGGACCTCAGCTAGATGACTAATGAATGTGTCTCGTTAGATTGCCTTTGACTTTACTGCCTTGTTGTAATCAGTGCAAAATGTTTACCAAATGTTCTCAGTTGATCCTACGACTGGTTTCATTGTTTCATAAGGAGAACATTTCCTTCTCTCAGAAGCAAAATAAGGACACTGCATTCGACTGAGCTGGCCTCTGTTTGTCTCGCGATGGGGTTGCCATGTCGAGAACTGCATACCCAGGCACTGGGCACAGACAGCATCCATTGAAACTGGCAGGTGGTAGTGAGGCCAGCAGGGGGTGGGAGTGGGGAAGGGGGTTGGTAGAGCCCCCCTAGTGGCTGCGAGCCTCTGCCCCCGCCCCCCGGGCTCTGGGCGGCTGTCTAGAACAGATTACGCCAAACCAGTGCCAGCCCCTCTCTCCCAGTGTTCCTGATCAACAGAGCACTCTTTGTGTTGAAATGACAAACCACGAAGTCGAGCCAACATCTGCAGGATGAAGGGGGGTAATAAAGAGCTGGGGGGAGGGCTAGACACCAGTGAAAAATCATTTCAGATTCAGCCGGTTGTAGTGGATGTGATAATGTGCTGTATACTCAAATGATCTGTTACGCATTGTCATACACAACTATCATTTAAAAACAGCTGGGAAACAGCGTATTTAAGCAAAAACATTAAACGCACAGTAATTCTTCTGTTACTTATCCTTACACTGTGACAATAATATTTACCAATATGACAAACATTGAAGTTAAATACTGTACCTTTGGGGCTTGACATATAGAGTGATGGTATAAAATGCAGATATATTTAAGGCAAGCTGTTGATTGCATGGTTCTACACAAGAATACAATCAAGATGTGACAGAGTGAATATTCCGTCCATACTGGGGTGTCAATACCAGGGTTGTGGGGTGACAGTTTAGCCATCCACAACTACACAGAGACCTTTCCACAAATTGTGATGTAGATACTGAAAAGATACTCAAACAGGTGGAGATGAGCAAAGATGCATAAAATGTTGCATTTTAACACACAAACGGGCCTCGTTCCTTTGCCCAGGCTTTCCTGGCACATGTCAGATCTTACAACGCCTGGATAGGTATTTTAAGTATCAGCGAACCACATCATATGTTACCAAAAATCTGGTGCTCAACGGCACAGTCGATGACGTGGCACGCAACCATTGGTTGATGCATACAACGTCTGAGCAGGGGACTGCGACCATAATCACAATGTGGCCTTTTTTACCTCCTCTTCTTGGGGCCAATCAACCAGTCTGATTGGCTAGTCAGTAAACAAGCACGCGTTCAGTACAAAAAATAAAGTAATGCAACGTTCAATTAAACAGAAACAGTGCTGTTCTGAACGACTAGTTGAAAATAGGGGCGGGGTTGTGGGTTGAAAATGTACCCTCTGCCCTTTAAATATTCGTCACTCATTGCAACACCACGCCACACCCACCAAACGGAGCAAATGTGTCGTTCAGTACAAGCCGTTACCCAACATAGCAAAAGTTAAATCGAACTGAATGCACCCCTGATGACTAATCCACTTCCTGATTGAACCACTTCCAACTATTGCACAGTCTGATTGGCTAGCCAATAATCACATGATTGATCCATTTACGGTTTTGAGGCAGTCTGTAATTACATGGCTTGATTGACACATGTTAATGGCTTGTTGTCAATAGTACAGAGTGCCAATATAATTAAGTTTAATTGAATTTACTCACCTTTTGAATACAATAATATATTATACAATTCATGACATCTAGGTAGGAGTTGTACATTGAAGGGAAGGACGGATACATTTAATGTATGTATTGCAGTAAATGAGCAAGAGTAACTTCAGCTGTTTTACATCGGGGGGCACCAGCCATGTGGGAACAATAAAATTTAATTACTAAACATTCTTTTGTTTTATAAGCAGTGAAGTTCACATATGTTAATTATCCATGTGTTTCATTGCAGTGCACTATTCCACTTTTAAATCTAATTGGCTGTGTTTCTTAACTTTCTTTTCCACTTATTGGTCTTAACGACACATTTCACTGCACCTATCCGGTGTACGTGACAAAACATTCTATATATTTGGACCTATCACAGCAGATCTTTTTTTTGTTGATCTGATTGGTCAAAAGACCAATTAGTGAAAAAGAGATCAGAATTGTGCTGCCTGTCTAAACACAGCCATTGAAACCAATTCAGATTCATTACAGCACCTTAGCTTTTGCAAACGCTTGAACCCGAGGCAGGTCGTTAAAATGGAGGCTGTTGCTGAGCTCTTGCTGTTCATTTGGAAACTAAAAGGGGGGATTCCTGCAACAAGGTCAATTACAGCAGTGGATTATGTTCCTCAGCTAGAGGAACATGTCTCCCTATAAGAACATGTCTCCCCCATAAGAACATGTCTCCCATAAGAACATGTACCCCCATAAGAACATGTCTCCCAAATAAGAACATGTCTCCCAACAAGAACATGTCCCCCATAAGAACATGTACCCCCATAAGAACATGTCTCCCAACGAGAACATGTCTCCCCATGAGAACATGTCTCCCAACAAGAACATGTCTCCCATATAAGAACATGTCTCCCAACAAGAACATGTCTCCCCATGAGAACATGTCTCCCAACAAGAACATGTCTCCCACATAAGAACATGTCTCCCAAAAAAACATCAATCCCCATAAGAACGTCTCCCACATAAGAACATGTCTCCCCATAAGAACATGTCTCCCCATAAGAACATGTCTCCCAAAAGAACATGTCTCCCCATAAGAACATGTCTCCCCCATCAGAACATGTCTCCTCATAAGAACATGTCTCCCCATAAGAACATGTCTCCCCATAAGAACATGTCTCCCAAAAAGAACATGTCTCCCCATAAGAACATGTCTCCCCCATAAGAACATGTCTCCCAAATAAGAACATGTCTCCTCCATAAGAACATGTACCCCCATAAGAACATGTCTCCCAACAAGAACATGTCTCCCAAAAAGAACATGTCTCCCCATAAGATCATGTCTCCCAACAAGAACATGTCTCCCCATAAGAACATGTCTCCACATAAGAACATGTCTCCCCCATAAGAACATGTCTCCCCCATAAGAACATGTCTCCCCCGTAAGAACATGTCTCCCCATAAGAACATGTCTCCCCATAAGAACATGTCTCCCCATAAGAACATGTGTCCCCCGTAAGAACATGTCTCCCCATAAGAACGTCTCCCAACAAGAACATGTCTCCCAACAAGAACATGTCTCCCCATAAGAACATGTCTCCCAACAAGACCATGTCTCCCAACAAGAACATGTGCCCCATAAGAACATGTCTCCCAACAAGAACATGTCTCCCAACAAGAACATGTCTCCCAACAAGAACATGTCCCCCCATAAGAACATGTCTCCCAACAAGAACATGTCTCCCAACAAGAACATGTCTCCGCCATAAAAACATGTCTCCCCATAAGAACACGTCTCCCCCATAAGAACATGTCTCCCCATAAGATCATGTCTCCCCATAAGAACATGTCTGCGCCATAAAAACATGTCTCCCCATAAGAACATATCTCTCCATAAGAACATGTCTCCCCCATAAGAACATGTCTCCCCCATAAGAACATGTGTCCCCCGTAAGAACATGTCTCCCCAATAGAACGTCTCCCAAGAAGAACATGTCTCCCAACAAGAACATGTCTCCCCATAAGAACATGTCTCCCCATCAAAACATGTCTCCTACCAAGAACATGTCTCCCCATAAGAACATGTCTCCCCATAAGAACATGTCTCCCCATAAGAACATATCTCCCACATAAGAACATGTCTCCCCCATAAGAACATGTCTCCCTATAAGAACATGTCTCCCCATCAGAATATGTCTCCCCATAGGAACATGTCTCCCCATCAGAACATGTCTCCACATAAGAACATGTCTCCCCATAAGAACATGTCTCCCCATCAGAACATGTCTCCCCATAAGAACATGTCTCCCCATAAGAACATGTCTCCCCATCAGAACGTCTCCCCATAAGAACATGTCTCCCCAAAAAGAACATGTCCCCCCATAAGAACATGTCTCCCAACAAGAACATGTCTCCCAACAAGAACATGTCTCCCAACAAGAACATGTCCACCCATAAGAACATGTCTCCCCATAAGAACATATCTCCCCAATAAGAACGTCTCCTCCATAAGAACGTCTCCCCGATAAGAAAAATGTCTTCTCATAAGAACGTCTCCACATAAGAACATGTCTCCCCATACGAACATGTCCCCCGATAAGAACGTGTCCCAACAAGAACATGTCTCCCAACAAGAAAGTCTCCCCACAAGAACATGTCCCTCCATAAGACCGTTTCCCAACAAGAACATGTGTCCCCATAAGAACATGTCTCCCCATAAGAACATGTCTTCTCCATAAGAACATGTCTCCCCATAAGAACATGTCTCCCAACAAGAGCATGTCTCCCAACAAGAACATGTTTCCCAACAAGAACATGTCTCCCAACAAGAACATGTCACCCCATAAGAACATGTCTCCCAACAAGAAAGTCTCGTCCATAAGAACATGTCTCCCCACAAGAACATGTCCCCCATAAGAAAATGTCTTCTCAGAAGAACATCTCCACATAGGAACATGTCTCCCCACAAGAACATGTCCCCCCATTAGAACGTTTCCCAACAAGAACATGTCTCCCAACAAGAACATGTCCCCCATAAGAACATGTCTCCCAACAGGAACATGCCTCCCAACAAGAACATGTCCCCCCATAAGAACATGTCTCCCAACAAGAACATGTTTCCCAATAAGAACATGTCCCCCCATTAGAACTTTTCCCAACAAGAACATGTCTCCCAACAAGAACATGTCTCCCCATAAGAACATGTCTCCCCCATAAGAACATGTCACCCCATAAGAACATGTCTCCCCCATAAGAACATTTCTCCCCATAAGAACATGTCTTCTCCATAAGAACGTCTCCCCAAAAGAACATGTCTTCCCCATAAGAACATGTCACCCCATAAGAACATGTCTCCCCCATAAGAACATGTCTTCCCATAAGAACATGTCTCCCCATAAGAACATGTCTTCCCCTTAAGAACATGTCTCCCCATAAGAACATGTCTCCCCATAAGAACATGTCTCCCCATACGAACATGTCCCCCCATAAGAACGTGTACCAACATGAACATGTCTCCCAACAAGAAAGTCTCCCCCACAAGAACATGTCCCCCCATAAGAAAATGTCTTCTCATAAGAACATCTCCACATAGGAACATGTCTCCCAACAGGAACATGTCTCCCAACAAGAACATGTCCCCCCATAAGAACATGTCTCCCAACAAGAACATGTCTCCCAACAAAAACATGTCTCCCCAAAAGAACATGTCTCCTCATAAGAACATGTCTCCACATAAGAACATGTCTCCCAACAAGAACATGTCCCCCCATAAGAACATGTCTCCCAACAAGAACATGTCCCCCCATAAGAACATGTGAACCAACAAGAACATGTCTCCTAACAAGAACATGTCTCCCCCATAAGAACATGTCTCCCCATAAGAACATGTCTCCTAACAAGAACCTGTCTCCCCATAAGAACATATCTCCCCCTTGAGAACATGTCTCCCCCATAAGAACATGTCTCCTCATAAGAAGATGTCTCCCCCATAAGAACATGTGTCCACATAAGAACATGTCTCCTCATAAGAACATGTCTCCCCCATAAGAACATGTCTCCCCATAAGAACATGTCTCCCCATAAGAACATGTCTCCTAACAAGAACCTGTCTCCCCATAAGAACATATCTCCCCCTTGAGAACATGTCTCCCCCATAAGAACATGTCTCCTCATAAGAACATGTCTCCCCCATAAGAACATGTGTCCACATAAGAACATGTCTCCTCATAAGAACATGTCTCCCCCATAAGAACATGTCTCCCCCGTAAGAACGTGTCTCCCCATAAGAACGTGTACCAACATGAACATGTCTCCCAACAAGAAAGTCTCCCCCATAAGAACATGTCTCCCCACAAGAACATGTCCCCCCATAAGAAAATGTCTTCTCAGAAGAACATCTCCACATAGGAACATGTCTCCCCACAAGAACATGTCCCCCCATTAGAATGTTTCCCAACAAGAACATGTCTCCCAACAAGAACATGTCTCCCCATAAGAACATGTCTCCCCCATAAGAACATGTCTCCCCATAAGAACATGTCTCCCCATTAGAATATTTCTCCCCATAAGAACATGTCTCCACATAAGAACATGTCTCCTCATAAGAACATGTCTCCCCATCAGAATATGTCTCCCCATAAGAACATGTCTCCCAACAAGAACATGTCTCCCAACAAGAACATGTCCCCCCATAAGAACATGTCTCCCAACAAGAACATGTCTCCCCAACAAGAACATGTCCCCCCATAAGAACATGTCTCCCAACAAGAACATGTCTCCCAACAAGAACATGTCCCCCCATAAGAACATGTATCCGAACAAGAACATGTCTCCCAACAAGAACATGTCTCCCCATAAGAACATGTCTCCCCATAAGAACATGTCTCCCCATAAGAACATGTCTCCCCATAAGAACATGTCTCCCCATACGAACATGTCTTCTAACAAGAACATGTCTCCCCATAAGAACATATCTCCACCTTGAGAACATGTCTCACCAAAAGAACATGTCTCCTCATAAGAACATGTCTCTCCATTAGAACATGTCTCCCCAAAAGAACATGTCTCCCCCATAAGAACATGTCTCCCCATAAGAACATGTCTCCCCATAAGAACATGTCTCCCCATACGAACATGTCCCCCCATAAGAACGTGTACCAACATGAACATGTCTCCCAACAAGAAAGTCTCCCCCACAAGAACATGTCCCCCCCATAAGAAAATGTCTTCTCATAAGAACATCTCCACATAGGAACATGTCTCCCAACAGGAACATGTCTCCCAACAAGAACATGTCCCCCCATAAGAACCTGTCTCCCAACAAGAACATGTCTCCCAACAAAAACATGTCTCCCCAAAAGAACATGTCTCCTCATAAGAACATGTCTCCACATAAGAACATGTCTCCCAACAAGAACATGTCCCCCCATAAGAACATGTGAACCAACAAGAACATGTCTCCTAAAAAGAACATGTCTCCCCCATAAGAACATGTCTCCCCATAAGAACATGTCTCCCCATAAGAACATGTCTCCTAACAAGAACCTGTCTCCCCATAAGAACATATCTCCCCCTTGAGAACATGTCTCCCCCATAAGAACATGTCTCCTCATAAGAAGATGTCTCCCCCATAAGAACATGTGTCCACATAAGAACATGTCTCCTCATAAGAACATGTCTCCCCCATAAGAACATGTCTCCCCCGTAAGAACGTGTCTCCCCATAAGAACGTGTACCAACATGAACATGTCTCCCAACAAGAAAGTCTCCCCCATAAGAACATGTCGCCCCACAAGAACATGTCCCCCCATAAGAAAATGTCTTCTCAGAAGAACATCTCCACATAGGAACATGTCTCCCCACAAGAACATGTCCCCCCATTAGAACGTTTCCCAACAAGAACATGTCTCCCAACAAGAACATGTCTCCCCATAAGAACATGTCTCCCCCATAAGAACATGTCACCACATAAGAACATGTCTCCCCCATAAGAACATGTCTCCCCATAAGAACATGTCTTCTCCATAAGAACATGTCTCCCCAAAAGAACATGTCTTCCCCATAAGAACATGTCACCCCATAAGAACATGTCTCCCCCATAAGAACATGTCTTCCCATAAGAACATGTCTCCACCTAAGATCATGTCTCCCCATAAGAACATGTCACCCCATAAGAACATGTCTTCCCATAAGAACATGTCACCCCATAAGAACATGTCTCCCCCATAAGAACATGTCTTCCCATAAGAACATGTCTCCACCTAAGATCATGTCTCCCCATAAGAACATGTCTCCCCATAAGAACATGTCTTCCCATAAGAACATGTCTCCCCATAAGATCATGTCTCCCCATAAGAACATGTCTCCCCATACGAACATGTCCCCCCATATGAACGTGTACCAACATGAACATGTCTCCCAACAAGAAAGTCTCCCCCACAAGAACATGTCCCCCCATAAGAAAATGTCTTCTCATAAGAACATCTCCACATAGGAACATGTCTCCCAACAAGAGCATGTCTCCCAACAAGAACATGTCCCCCATAAGAACATGTCTCCCAACAGGAACATGTCTCCCAACAAGAACATGTCCCCCCATAAGAACATGTCTCCCAACAAGAACATGTTTCCCAACAAGAACATGTCTCCCAACAAGAACATGTCACCCCATAAGAACATATCTCCCAACAAGAAAGTCTCGTCCATAAGAACATGTCTCCCCACAAGAACATGTCCCCCCATAAGAAAATGTCTTCTTAGAAGAACATCTCCACATAGGAACATGTCTCCCCACAAGAACATGTCCCCCCTTTAGAACGTTTCCCAACAAGAACATGTCTCCCAACAAGAACATGTCTCCCCATAAGAACATGTCTCCCCCATAAGAACATGTCACCCCATAAGAACATGTCACCCCATAAGAACATGTCTCCCCCATAAGAACATTTCTCGCCATAAGAACATGTCTCCCCAAAAGAACCTGTCTTCCCCATAAGAACATGTCACCCCAAAGAACATGTCTCCCCCATAAGAACATGTCTTCCCATAAGAACATGTCTCCCCATAAGAACATGTCTCCCCATAAGAACATGTCTCCTCATACTAACATGTCTTCCCCTTAAGAACATGTCTCCCCATAAGAACATGTCTCCCCATAAGAACATGTCTCCCCATACGAACATGTCCCCCCATAAGAACGTGTACCAACATGAACATGTCTCCCAACAAGAAAGTCTCCCCCACAAGAATATGTCCCCCCATAAGAAAATGTCTTCTCATAAGAACATCTCCACATAGGAACATGTCTCCCAACAGGAACATGTCTCCCAACAAGAACATGTCCCCCCATAAGAACATGTCTCCCAACAAGAACATGTCTCCCAACAAAAACATGTCTCCCCAAAAGAACATGTCTCCTCATAAGAACATGTCTCCACATAAGAACACGTCTCCCAACAAGAACATGTCCCCCCATAAGAACATGTGAACCAACAAGAACATGTCTCCTAACAAGAACATGTCTCATCCCATAAGAACATGTCTCCCCATAAGAACATGTCTCCTAACAAGAACCTGTCTCCCCATAAGAACATATCTCCCCCTTGAGAACATGTCTCCCCCATAAGAACATGTCTCCTCATAAGAAGATGTCTCCCCCATAAGAACATGTGTCCACATAAGAACATGTCTCCTCATAAGAACATGTCTCCCCCATAAGAACATGTCTCCCCATAAGAACATGTCTTCTCCATAAGAACATGTCTCCCCAAAAGAACATGTCTTCCCCATAAGAACATGTCACCCCATAAGAACATGTCTCCCCCATAAGAACATGTCTTCCCATAAGAACATGTCTCCCCATAAGATCATGTCTCCCCATAAGAACATGTCTTCCCGTAAGAACGTGTCTCCCCATAAGAACGTGTACCAACATGAACATGTCTCCCAACAAGAAAGTCTCCCCCATAAGAACATGTCTCCCCAAAAGAACATGTCCCCCCATAAGAAAATGTCTTCTCAGAAGAACATCTCCACATAGGAACATGTCTCCCCACAAGAACATGTCCCCCCATTAGAACGTTTCCCAACAAGAACATGTCTCCCAACAAGAACATGTCTCCCCATAAGAACATGTCTCCCCCATAAGAACATGTCACCACATAAGAACATGTCTCCCCCATAAGAACATGTCTCCCCATAAGAACATGTCTTCTCCATAAGAACATGTCTCCCCAAAAGAACATGTCTTCCCCATAAGAACATGTCACCCCATAAGAACATGTCTCCCCCATAAGAACATGTCTTCCCATAAGAACATGTCTCCCCATAAGATCATGTCTCCCCATAAGAACATGTCTCCCCATACGAACATGTCTTCCCCTTAAGAACATGTCTCCCCATAAGAACATGTCTCCCCATAAGAACATGTCTCCCCATACGAACATGTCCCACCATAAGAACGTGTATCAACATGAACATGTCTCCCAACAAGAAAGTCTCCCCCACAAGAACATGTCCCCCCATAAGAAAATGTCTTCTCATAAGAACATCTCCACATAGGAACATGTCTCCCAACAAGAGCATGTCTCCCAACAAGAACATGTCCCCCATAAGAACATGTCTCCCAACAGGAACATGTCCCCCATAAGAACATGTCTCCCAACAGGAACATGTCTCCCAACAAGAACATGTCCCCCCATAAGAACATGTCTCCCAACAAGAACATGTTTCCCAACAAGAACATGTCTCCCAACAAGAACATGTCACCCCATAAGAACATATCTCCCAACAAGAAAGTCTCGTCCATAAGAACATGTCTCCCCACAAGAACATGTCCCCCCATAAGAAAATGTCTTCTTAGAAGAACATCTCCACATAGGAACATGTCTCCCCACAAGAACATGTCCCCCCATTAGAACGTTTCCCAACAAGAACATGTCTCCCAACAAGAACGTGTCTCCCCATAAGAACGTCTCCCAACAAGAACATGTCTCCCAACAAGAACATGTCTCCCCATAAGAACATGTCTCCCCATCAGAACATGTCTCCCCATCAGAACATGTCTCCCCATAAGAACATGTCTCTCCATAAGAACATATCTCCCCCATAAGAACATGTCTCCCCATAAGAACATGTCTCCCCATCAGAATATGTCTCCCCATAAGAACATGTCTCTCCATAAGAACAAGTCTTCCCATCAGAACATGTCTCCCCATAAGAACATGTCTCCCCATAAGAACATGTGTCCCCATACGAACATGTCTCCCCCATAAGAACATGTCTCCCAACAAGAACATGTCTCCGAACAAGAACATGTCTCCCCATAAGAACATGTCTCCCCATACGAACATGTCTTCCCCTTAAGAACATGTCTCCCCATAAGAACATGTCTCCCCATAAGAACATGTCTCCCCATACGAACATGTCCCCCCATAAGAACGTGTACCAACATGAACATGTCTCCCAACAAGAAAGTCTCCCCCACAAGAACATGTCCCCCCATAAGAAAATGTCTTCTCATAAGAACATCTCCACATAGGAACATGTCTCCCAACAGGAACATGTCTCCCAACAAGAACATGTCCCCCCATAAGAACATGTCTCCCAACAAGAACATGTCTCCCAACAAAAACATGTCTCCCCAAAAGAACATGTCTCCTCATAAGAACATGTCTCCACATAAGAACATGTCTCCCAACAATAACATGTCCCCCCATAAGAACATGTGAACCAACAAGAACATGTCTCCTAACAAGAACATGTCTCCCCCATAAGAACATGTCTCCCCATAAGAACATGTCTCCCCATAAGAACATGTCTCCCCATAAGAACATGTCTCCTAACAAGAACCTGTCTCCCCATAAGAACATATCTCCCCCTTGAGAACATGTCTCCCCCAGAAGAACATGTCTCCTCATAAGAAGATGTCTCCCCCATAAGAACATGTGTCCACATAAGAACATGTCTCCTCATAAGAACATGTCTCCCCCATAAGAACATGTCTCCCCCGTAAGAACGTGTCTCCCCATAAGAACGTGTACCAACATGAACATGTCTCCCAACAAGAAAGTCTCCCCCATAAGAACATGTCTCCACCCAAGAACATGTCCCCCCATAAGAAAATGTCTTCTCAGAAGAACATCTCCACATAGGAACATGTCTCCCCACAAGAACATGTCCCCCAATTAGAACGTTTCCCAACAAGAACATGTCTCCCAACAAGAACATGTCTCCCCATAAGAACATGTCTCCCCCATAAGAACATGTCACCACATAAGAACATGTCTCCCCCATAAGAACATGTCTCCCCATAAGAACATGTCTTCTCCATAAGAACATGTCTCCTCCAAAAGAACATGTCTTCCCCATAAGAACATGTCACCCCATAAGAACATGTCTCCCCCATAAGAACATGTCTTCCCATAAGAACATGTCTCCCCATAAGATCATGTCTCCCCATAAGTACATGTCTCCCCATACGAACATGTCTTCCCCTTAAGAACATGTCTCCCCATAAGAACATGTCTCCCCATAAGAACATGTCTCCCCATAAGAACATGTCTCCTAACAAGAACCTGTCTCCTCATAAGAACATATCTCCCCCTTGAGAACATGTCTCCCCCACAAGAACATGTCTTCCCATCAGAACATGTCTCCCCAAAAGAACATGTCTTCCCCATAAGAACATGTCACCCCATAAGAACATGTCTCCCCCATAAGAACATGTCTTCCCATAAGAACATGTCTCCCCATAAGATCATGTCTCCCCATAAGAACATGTCTTCCCGTAAGAACGTGTCTCCCCATAAGAACGTGTACCAACATGAACATGTCTCCCAACAAGAAAGTCTCCCCCATAAGAACATGTCTCCCCAAAAGAACATGTCCCCCCATAAGAAAATGTCTTCTCAGAAGAACATCTCCACATAGGAACATGTCTCCCCACAAGAACATGTCCCCCCATTAGAACGTTTCCCAACAAGAACATGTCTCCCAACAAGAACATGTCTCCCCATAAGAACATGTCTCCCCCATAAGAACATGTCACCACATAAGAACATGTCTCCCCCATAAGAACATGTCTCCCCATAAGAACATGTCTTCTCCATAAGAACATGTCTCCCCAAAAGAACATGTCTTCCCCATAAGAACATGTCACCCCATAAGAACATGTCTCCCCCATAAGAACATGTCTTCCCATAAGAACATGTCTCCCCATAAGATCATGTCTCCCCATAAGAACATGTCTCCCCATACGAACATGTCTTCCCCTTAAGAACATGTCTCCCCATAAGAACATGTCTCCCCATAAGAACATGTCTCCCCATACGAACATGTCCCACCATAAGAACGTGTATCAACATGAACATGTCTCCCAACAAGAAAGTCTCCCCCACAAGAACATGTCCCCCCATAAGAAAATGTCTTCTCATAAGAACATCTCCACATAGGAACATGTCTCCCAACAAGAGCATGTCTCCCAACAAGAACATGTCCCCCATAAGAACATGTCTCCCAACAGGAACATGTCCCCCATAAGAACATGTCTCCCAACAGGAACATGTCTCCCAACAAGAACATGTCCCCCCATAAGAACATGTCTCCCAACAAGAACATGTTTCCCAACAAGAACATGTCTCCCAACAAGAACATGTCACCCCATAAGAACATATCTCCCAACAAGAAAGTCTCGTCCATAAGAACATGTCTCCCCACAAGAACATGTCCCCCCATAAGAAAATGTCTTCTTAGAAGAACATCTCCACATAGGAACATGTCTCCCCACAAGAACATGTCCCCCCATTAGAACGTTTCCCAACAAGAACATGTCTCCCAACAAGAACGTGTCTCCCCATAAGAACGTCTCCCAACAAGAACATGTCTCCCAACAAGAACATGTCTCCCCATAAGAACATGTCTCCCCATCAGAACATGTCTCCCCATCAGAACATGTCTCCCCATAAGAACATGTCTCTCCATAAGAACATATCTCCCCCATAAGAACATGTCTCCCCATAAGAACATGTCTCCCCATCAGAATATGTCTCCCCATAAGAACATGTCTCTCCATAAGAACAAGTCTTCCCATCAGAACATGTCTCCCCATAAGAACATGTCTCCCCATAAGAACATGTGTCCCCATACGAACATGTCTCCCCCATAAGAACATGTCTCCCAACAAGAACATGTCTCCGAACAAGAACATGTCTCCCCATAAGAACATGTCTCCCCATACGAACATGTCTTCCCCTTAAGAACATGTCTCCCCATAAGAACATGTCTCCCCATAAGAACATGTCTCCCCATACGAACATGTCCCCCCATAAGAACGTGTACCAACATGAACATGTCTCCCAACAAGAAAGTCTCCCCCACAAGAACATGTCCCCCCATAAGAAAATGTCTTCTCATAAGAACATCTCCACATAGGAACATGTCTCCCAACAGGAACATGTCTCCCAACAAGAACATGTCCCCCCATAAGAACATGTCTCCCAACAAGAACATGTCTCCCAACAAAAACATGTCTCCCCAAAAGAACATGTCTCCTCATAAGAACATGTCTCCACATAAGAACATGTCTCCCAACAATAACATGTCCCCCCATAAGAACATGTGAACCAACAAGAACATGTCTCCTAACAAGAACATGTCTCCCCCATAAGAACATGTCTCCCCATAAGAACATGTCTCCCCATAAGAACATGTCTCCCCATAAGAACATGTCTCCTAACAAGAACCTGTCTCCCCATAAGAACATATCTCCCCCTTGAGAACATGTCTCCCCCAGAAGAACATGTCTCCTCATAAGAAGATGTCTCCCCCATAAGAACATGTGTCCACATAAGAACATGTCTCCTCATAAGAACATGTCTCCCCCATAAGAACATGTCTCCCCCGTAAGAACGTGTCTCCCCATAAGAACGTGTACCAACATGAACATGTCTCCCAACAAGAAAGTCTCCCCCATAAGAACATGTCTCCACCCAAGAACATGTCCCCCCATAAGAAAATGTCTTCTCAGAAGAACATCTCCACATAGGAACATGTCTCCCCACAAGAACATGTCCCCCAATTAGAACGTTTCCCAACAAGAACATGTCTCCCAACAAGAACATGTCTCCCCATAAGAACATGTCTCCCCCATAAGAACATGTCACCACATAAGAACATGTCTCCCCCATAAGAACATGTCTCCCCATAAGAACATGTCTTCTCCATAAGAACATGTCTCCTCCAAAAGAACATGTCTTCCCCATAAGAACATGTCACCCCATAAGAACATGTCTCCCCCATAAGAACATGTCTTCCCATAAGAACATGTCTCCCCATAAGATCATGTCTCCCCATAAGTACATGTCTCCCCATACGAACATGTCTTCCCCTTAAGAACATGTCTCCCCATAAGAACATGTCTCCCCATAAGAACATGTCTCCCCATAAGAACATGTCTCCTAACAAGAACCTGTCTCCTCATAAGAACATATCTCCCCCTTGAGAACATGTCTCCCCCACAAGAACATGTCTTCCCATCAGAACATGTCTCCCCATAAGAACGTCTCCCCATAAGAACATGTCTCCCCCATAAGAACATGTCTCCCAACAAGAACATGTCTCCCAACAAGAACATGTCTCCCAACAAGAACATGTCTCCCAACAAGAACATGTCCAGCCATAAGAACATGTCTCCCAACAAGACATGTCTCCCAACAAGAACATGTCCCCCCATAAGAACATGTCTCCCCAACAAGAACATGTCTCCCAACAAGAACATGTCCCCCCATAAGAACATGTCTCCCAACAAGAACATGTCTCACAACAAGAACATGTCTCCCAACAAGAACATGTCCACCCATAAGAACATGTCTCCCCATAAGAACATGTCTCCCCAAAAGAACATGTCTCCTCCATAAGAACATGTCTCCCCATTAAGAACATTTCTCCTCCATAAGAACATGTCTCCCCCATAAGAAAAATGTCTTCTCATAAGAACGTCTCCACATAAGAACATGTCTCCCCATACGAACATGTCCCCCCATAAGAACGTGTCCCAACAAGAACATGTCTCCCAAAAAGAAAGTCTCCCCACAAGAACATGTCCCTCCATAAGACCGTTTCCCAACAAGAACATGTCTCCCAACAAGAACATGTCTCCCAACAAGAACATGTCCCCCCATAAGAACATGTCTCCCAACAAGAACATGTCCACCCATAAGAACATGTCTCCCCATAAGAACTTATCTCCCCAATAAGAACATGTCTCCTCCATAAGAACATGTCTCCCCAAAAGAACATGACTCCTCCATAAGAACATGTCTCCCCATAAGAACATGTCTCCTCCATAAGAACATGTCTCCCCCATAAGAAAAATGTATTCTCATAAGAACGTCTCCACATAAGAACATGTCTCCCCATATGAACATGTCCCCCCATAAGAACGTGTCCCAACAAGAACATGTCTCCCAACAAGAAAGTCTCCCCACAAGAACATGTCTTCCCATCAGAACATGTCTCCCCATAAGAACATGTCTCCCCATAAGAACATGTCTCCCCCATAAGAACATGTCTCCCAACAAGAACATGTCTCCCAACAAGAACATGTCCCTCCATAAGAACATGTCTCCCAACAAGAACATGTCTCCCAACAAGAACATGTCCAGCCATAAGAACATGTCTCCCAACAAGACATGTCTCCCAACAAGAACATGTCCCCCCATAAGAACATGTCTCCCCAACAAGAACATGTCTTCCAACAAGAACATGTCCCCCCATAAGAACATGTCTCCCAACAAGAACATGTCTCCCAACAAGAACATGTCTCCCAACAAGAACATGTCCACCCATAAGAACATGTCTCCCCATAAGAACTTATCTCCCCAATAAGAACATGTCTCCTCCATAAGAACATGTCTCCCCAAAAGAACATGTCTCCTTCATAAGAACATGTCTCCCCATTAAGAACATGTCTCCTCCATAAGAACATGTCTCCCCCATAAGAAAAATGTCTTCTCATAAGAACGTCTCCACATAAGAACATGTCTCCCCATACGAACATGTCCCCCCATAAGAACGTGTCCCAACAAGAACATGTCTCCCAAAAAGAAAGTCTCCCCACAAGAACATGTCCCTCCATAAGACCGTTTCCCAACAAGAACATGTCTCCCCATAAGAACATATCCCCCCCTTGAGAACATGTCTCCCCCATAAGAACATGTCTCCCCTTAAGAACATGTCTTCTCCATAAGAACATGTCTCCCCATAAGAACATGTCTACCAACAAGAACATGTCTCCCCCAAAAGAACATGTCTCCCCATAAGAACATGTCACCCCATAAGAACATGTCTCCCCATAAGAACGTCTCCCCATAAGAACATGTCTCCTCCATAAGAACATGTCTCCCCCATAAGAAAAATGTCTCCCCATAAGAACATGTCTCCCCCATAAGAACATGTCTTCCCCATTAGAACATGTCTCCCCATAAGAACATGTCTCCCCATAAGAACATGTCACCCCATAAGATTATATCTCTTTCTAAGTAGCTGGTAAAAGGTTAAATGACTATTCTATACTGAGTAAGATATATGTTTAAATACTTACGGTGTTAGCCCCCTTCCTTATGGTGTTACACCCTTCCTTATGGTGTTAACCTCCTTCCTTATGGTGTTAATCTCCTTCCTTATGGTGTTAATCTCCTTCCTTATGGTGTTAGCCCCCCTCCTTATGGTGTCAGTTCTCTTCCTTACGGTGTTAGCCCCCCTCCTTATGGTGTCAGTTTTCTTCCTTACGGTTTTAGCCCCCCTCCTTATGGTGTCATTTTTCTTCCTTACGGTGTTAGCCCCCCTCCTTATGGTGTTAGCCCCCTTCCTTATGGTGTTAACCTCCTTCCTTATGGTGTTATCCCCCCTCCTTATGGTGTTAGCCCCCCACCTTACGGTGTTAGCCCCCTTCCTTACGGTGTTAGCCCCCTTCCTTACGGTGTTAGCCCCCCTCCTTATGGTGTCATTTTTCTTCCTTACGGTGTTAGCCCCCCTCCTTACGGTGTTAGCCCCCTTCCTTACGGTGTTAGCCCCCCTCCTTATGGTGTTAGCCCCCCTCCTTATGGGTTAGCCCCCTTCCTTACGGTGTTAGCCCCCCTCCTTATGGTGTTAGCCCCCCTCCTTACGGTGTTAGCCCCCTTCCTTACGGTGTTAGCCCCCCTCCTTATGGTGTTAGCCCCCCTCCTTATGGTGTTAGCCCCCCTCCTTACGGTGTTAGCCCCCCTCCTTACGGTGTTAGCCCCCTTCCTTACGGTGTTAGCCCCCCTCCTTATGGTGTTAGCCCCCCTCCTTATGGGTTAGCCCCCTTCCTTACGGTGTTAGCCCCCCTCCTTATGGTGTTAGCCCCCCTCCTTACGGTGTTAGCCCCCTTCCTTACGGTGTTAGCCCCCCTCCTTATGGTGTTAGCCCCCCTCCTTATGGGTTAGCCCCCTTCCTTACGGTGTTAGCCCCCTTCCTTACGTTGTTAGTCCTCCTTCCTTATGGTGTTAGCCCCCTTCCTTACGGTTTTAGCCCCTCTCCTTATGGGTTAGCCCCCTTCCTTACGGTATTAGCCCCCTTCCTTATTGTGTTAACCCCCCTCCTTATGGTGTTAGCCCCCCTTCCTTACGGTATTAGCCCCCTTCCTTATTGTGTTAACCCCCCTCCTTATGGTGTTAGCCCCCCTTCCTTACGGTGTTAGCCCCCCTTCCTTACGGTGTTAGCCCCCCTTCCTTACGGTGTTAGCCCCCTTCCTTATTGTCTTACCCCCCTCCTTATGGTGTTAGCCCCCCTTCCTTACGGTGTTAGCCCCCCTCCTTATGGTGTTAGCCCCCCTTCCTTACGGTGTTAGCCCCCCTTCCTTACGGTGTTAGCCCCCCTTCCTTACGGTGTTAGCCCCCCTTCCTTACGGTGTTAGCCCCCCTCCTTATGGGTTAGCCCCCTTCCTTACGGTATTAGCCCCCTTCCTTATTGTGTTAGCCCCCTTCCTTATTGTGTTAACCCCCCTCCTTATGGTGTTAGCCCCCCTTCGTTATGGTGTTAGCCCCCCTTCCTTACGGTGTTAACCCCCCTCCTTATGGTGTTAACCCCCCTTCCTTACGGTTTTAGCCCCCTTCCTTACGGTGTTAGCCCCCCTTCCTTACGGTGTTAGCCCCCCTTCCTTACGGTGTTAGCCCCCTTCCTTACGGTGTTAGCCCCCCTTCCTTACGGTGTTAGCCCCCTTCCTTACGGTGTTAGCCCCCTTCCTTATTGTGTTAACCCCCTTCCTTACGGTGTTAGTCCCCCTTCCTTACGGTGTTAGCCCCCTTCCTTACGGTGTTAGCCCCCTTCCTTACGGTGTTAGCCCCCCTTCCTTACGGTGTTAGCCCCCCTTCCTTACGGTGTTAGCCCCCTTCCTTACGGTGTTAGCCCCCCTTCCTTACGGTGTTAGCCCCCTTCCTTACGGTGTTAGCCCCCTTCCTTACGGTGTTAGCCCCCTTCCTTAAGATGTTACCCCCCTTCCTCTAGCAATACATGCCAATTATGATCACACAGTTACATTTTTCATTGACTGTAGTAGTCAGACAACATAAAATGCATTCTACCCTGGCCTGTATAGACTACATGCGCACTACATACCAGGTAACCACACATACTCTTTATGACTAATAAACATTATGTCAGTATGCACTCCCAACGAGTAAAGGGCGTGTGCCTCCTAAACCATGACCAAATAATGGAAGTCAACCCGCCCAGTGGAAATGGTACCCAGGGCTCAGGGAGGGAGGGGATGGGGGGATTAAAGAGTGTGACACCCTAATTCATCACATGATTAATATCAAGGGGAGACTTGGTGGAGCTTAATGAGGTGATGTCTCAGTGAAGTCAGAACCTTTCTCAGGAATGACACCATTCGGAACATGTAAAACGAGTAATTTTTTTAAATAAAAACAGCCCTGGAATAATCTCAATCCCTTGTAGCCTTGCCGTCGGTGAGTAATCCTCATTCACTGCTTGTTTTTATTTTAGGTTAAATGATGCTACTTCTATTCTTATAGAACCATGTTAGTATGTTTGAGGGCATTTTTAGTGAAGGATAAACTTTGCTCTTCTGTATCATTGAGAAACACTCTCCCTTCTCTCACTGTCATTAATTAGCATAATATATATACAGTTGAAGTCGGAGGTTTACATACACCTTAGCCAAATACATTTAAACTCAGTTTTTCACAATTCCTGACATTTAATCCTAGTAAAAATTCCCTGTTTTAGGTCAGTTAGGATCATCTTAAGAATGTGAAATGTCAGAATAATAGTAGAGAGAATGATTTATTTAGGCTTTTATTTCTTTCATCACATTCCCAGTGGGTCAGAAGTTTACATACACTCAATTAGTATTTGGCAGCATTGCCTTTAAATTGTTTAACTTGGGTCAAATGTTTCGGGTAGCCTTCCACAAGCTTCCTACAATAAGTTGGGTGAATTTTAGCCCATTCCTTCTGACAGAGCTGGTGTAACTGAGTCAGGTTTGTATTCCTCCTTGCTCGCACACGCTTTTTCAGTTCTGCCCACACATTTTCTATAGGATTGAGGTCAGGGCTTTGTGATGGCCACTCCAATACCTTGACTTTGTTGTCCTTAAGCCATTTTTCTGCGTCTCTGGAAGTATGCTTGGGGTCATTGTCCATTTGGAGACCCATTTGCGACCAAGCTTTAACTTCCTGACTGATGTCTTGAGATGTTGCTTCAATATATCCACATAATTTTCCTCCTCATGATGCCATCTATTTTGTGAAGTGCACCAGTCCCTCCTGCAGCAAAGCACCCCCACAACATGATTTTGCCACCCCCGTGTTTCCCGGTTGGGATGGTGTTCTTCAGCTTGCAAGCCCCTTTTTCCACCAAACATAATGATGGCCATTATGGCAAAACAGTTATATTTTTGTTTCATCAGACCAGAGGACATTTCTCCAATAAGTCTCATCTTTGTCCCCATGTGCAGTTGCAAACCGTAGTCTTGCATTTTTATGGCGGTTTTGGAGCAGTGGCTTCTTCCTTGTTGAGCGGCCTTTCAGGTTATGTGTAACGGCTGTCGTAGAGAGGGGACCAAAGTGTAGCGTGGTGAGTGTTCATGATTTTTTTATGCTGAGAACACTAGAACAAAGAAACAAAACGAAAGCCAACAGTTCTGTCAGGTCACATATAACAAAACAGAAAACAACTACCCACAAACACAGGTCGGAAAAGGCTGCCTTAGTATGATTCCTAATCAGAGACAACGATAGATAGCTGCCTCTGATTAGGAACCATACTTGGCCCAAAACAAAGAAATACAAAACATAGAATGCCCACCCCACACCCTGACCTAACAAAATAGAGAATTAAACCGTCTCTCTCAGGTCAGGGCGTGACATTATGTCAATATGGGACTAGTTTTACTGTGGATTTAGATACTTTTGTACCGGTTTCCTCCAGCATCTTCACAAGGTCCTTTGCTGTTGTTCTGGGATTGATTTGCACTTTTCGCACCAAAGTACGTTCATCTCTAGGAGACAGAATGCGTCTCCTTCCTGAGCGGTATGATGGCTGCATGGTCCCATGGTGTTTGTACTTGCGGACTCTTGTTTGTACAGATGAACGTGGTACCTTCAGGTGTTTGGAAATTGCTCCCAAGGATGAACCAGATTTGTGGAGGTCTACAATAATTTTTCTAAGGTTCTGGCTGATTGCTTTTGATTTCCCATGATGTCAAGCAAAGAGGCACTGAGTTTGAAGGTAGGCCTTAAAATACATCCACAGGTACACCTCCAATTGACTCAAATGATGTCTATTAGCCTATCAGAAGCTTCTAAAACCATGACATTATTGTCTGGAATTTTCCAAGCTGGTCTAAGGCACAGTCAACTTAGTGTATGTACATTTCTGACCCACTGGAATTGTGATACAGTGAATTATAAGTGAAATAATCTGTCTGTAAACAATTGTTGGAAAAATGACTTGTGTCATGCACACAGTAGATGTCCTAACCGACTTGCCAAAACTATAGTTTGTTAACAAGAAATGTGTGGAGTGGTTGAAAAACAAGTTTTAATGACTCCAACCTAAGTGTATGTAAACTTCTGACTTCAACTGTATATAATATAGATTAACAAAACAGTCGCTAAAACCAGATCTGAAACCAGATCATGTGATGCTTCTCTATCAAAGTTTTTACTTGACAGGAAACATTCACAGCAGGGCGAACGCTGGCGGTCTGGCCTTGAAATGCTGTGTTGCTTACCTCGTCGACCGTAATCACATATTCACCAGAGAAGAAGAAGAAAACAATCTATTAAAACATCAATATTTAGTAACATTGTACTTCCAACTCACAAAGGTTGAGGAAATAAGTAGAAATAAGTGTTGTTGTGTTGGTGGTTTGTTAGCATTTGGTGAAACTGTATATAAATCTAATCTGATATCTAAACATTTACTTCATGTATTGAATGAATTGTTTCACATATACATCATATCCACTGGCATTGATATTTGACGTGGACCGTTGTTGTGGGGCTGGAGGATGGCATTCAAGCCAGAGGTGTATGAACCCTGGTCAACCCCAGTGCACTACATAGGGAGTAGGGCACTATTTGGGACACAGACATAGTCATATCATGCTTACGTTGATACATAGGGAATGAATTCTGACTAATGTGCAGGCTTAACAAACATTACTAAATGGTTCAAATCAACCCTAGAGTAATTTTCTATTGAGGTAGCCCAACTCAGAGTTGTTGGGTTGTTCCACCAACTCAGAGCCTTTTGAGAAGTGTAACTTTGTCCCCCCCCCCCAAAAAAAAACGTTTGATTTCCCCTAATTTCAACATTGTCATAAAGAGCACATGTTCAACTTCACTACATTTACATTTTAGTAATTATGCAGACGCTCTTATCCAGAGCGATTTTAGAGCGTTCACCTTGCAGATATACTCACCAAATAGCAAAATAGGCTGGGAGAGAGAGAATGAGGCAGACAGAGGTAGAGAGAGAGAGCGAGGCAGAGAGAAGGGAAGAGGTAGAGAGGGACAGAGAGAGAGAGACAGAGAGAGAGAGGCAGAGAGAGAGGGGCAGAGAGAAAAGGGCAGACAGAGAGGGGTGGACAGAGAGGGGCAGACAGAGAGGGGCGGAGAGAGAGGGGCGGAGAGAGGTAGAGAGAGAGGGGCAGAGAGAGAAAATGGCAGAGAGAGGCAGAGAGAGAGAAGTACAGAGAGTGGGGCAGAGAGAGTGGGGCAGAGAGAGCAAGAAGGGCAAAAAAAGAGAGCGAAAGAAGCAGAGAGAGAAAGGGGCAGAGAGAGAGAAGGGGCAGAGAGAGAGGGGCAGAGAGAGAGAGAGAGAGGGGAGAGAGAGGCAGGTCAGATTCCTGCTCTACCCAGATGACCATGTCCTACTGTCACCAACAGAGCAAGGTCTACAGGAACAACTTAACATTATTTGGGAATACAGCATCATCTGGGAAATCAATGTCAACTTTCAGAAAACCAAAGTTTTCATTTTCCAGAAAAAAGACAGGAATCAGAGCAGCAGACTCCTTCAAATGAGGAAATAACATGGTTGAACATGCCCAATGGCACAACTACAGTACCTGGGACCAAAAATATCTGCCTGTGGTGGATTTGGTCTGGCAGTGAAATGCACTAAAAGAAAAAGCCTGCAAAGCAATTTATTCCATAAAAAGAACATTCTCAAAATAAATATTCCTATTGAAAACTGGTGCAAAATATTAAATTGTGTAATTCTACAAATATGGAAGCACTACATGGAAGCGAGGTTTGGGGTCCAACCTGTAATTACAATTATAAGAGAAAAACACTAAAGAACCTCTACATTCAGAATTCTGCAGATATAGTGGCTGGAGGGAGAGGGAGAGAGAGGGTGAGAGAGAGAGAATTATCCTAAATATCCAAAAGAAAGTACCAAATAATGCATCCAGAGCAGAACTTGGAAGATTCCCTTTAATTGGAAATATAAAGAAAATGACAGTAACATTTTGACACCATTTGAAATTAAGCCCCAAAACATCCTTACAATTCAAATCACTGGAAACCCAAGAGCTGAACCCTGAAAAGAGTCCCCTATGTCAGCTGTTAACTTCAGGATCGGACCCTTTTTTTTACAATTTTCGCCTAAAATGACATACACAAATCTAACTTCCTGTAGCTCAGGCCTTGAAGCAAGGATATGCATATTTTTGGTACTATTTCAAAGGAAATGTGTTTGTGGAAATGTTTGTGGAAATGTGAAAGGAGTGTAGGAGAATATGGCCCATTCGGGCAGCAGGTAGCCTAGTGGTTAGAGTGTTGGATTAGTAACTGAAAGGTTGCAAGATCAAATCCCTGAGCTGACAAGGTAAAAAGCTGTTGTTCTGCCCCTGAACAAGGCAGTTAACCCACTGTTCCTAGGCCATCATTGTAAAATAAGAATTTGTTCTTAACTGACTTGCCTAGTAAAATAGATCTGGTAAAAGATAATACAAAGAAAAAAAAAAAAAAAACATTCTTTTGTATTTTTTTGTACCATCATCGTTGAAATGCAAGAGAAAGGCCATCATGTATTTTTCCAGCCCAGCTGAAATTGAGATTGTATGTGTATGTGCCAAATTTTAGACTGATCCAATGAATCATTGCATTCCTGTTCAAAATGTTGTATCAAGACTGTCCAAATGTGCCTAATTGGTTTATTAATAACTTTTCATGTTCAAAACTGTGCACTCTCTTCAGACAATAGCATGGTATTCTTTCACTGTAATAGCTACTGTAAATTGGACAGTGCAGTTAGAGTAACAATCCTTTAAGCTTTCTGCCACTATAAGATATGTCTATGTCCTGGGAAATGTTCTTGTTACTTACAACCTCACGCTAATCGCATTAGCCTACGTTAGCTTAACGTTCCACAGGGGACCCACCGATCCTGAAGAAGTTTAAAAAAAACACTAAACAACCCTATTATCCAAACAAACAGGGAAATCAATCAAATTGTAAAAGAAATGAAAACATCCTATTTGACATATTGGGAAAATGAAACAAAAACACAGAATAAACTAAATTGCTATTTGGCCTCAAAAGAGAAAACAATTTGGCAGAATATCTCTACTCTGTCAGAGACACAAACCAGAGACTGACCAAATATAGGCTCAGCGACCACCAATTGGCTGTAGAAAAAGGGAGACACAAAAAGTGTCTACCCAAAGAGGAGTGTCTATGTGGTCACTACACGACAGGGGAGGTAGAGACAAAGATACTCCCTTTTTTGAAGAAAATATGTAAATCAATTCCCAACTTCTGTGCAATTACAAATAACATTTACTAATGACATTAAACTGGGAATTATTCTGGGTTAGGGAGAAACCGTAAATATGATTGCCATAGTCTGAGGAACATTCCATGACAATTAATTCCCTGAAGTATTTTCATTGTATATAACCTACTAGTAATACATATTCAAACCATCATCATAGTATTTCCATTGTATATAACTGGCAGTAATACATAGTGGAACCATCATCATAGTATTTCCATTGTATATAACTGGCAGTAATACATAGTGGAACCATCATCATAGTATTTCCATTGTATATAACTGGCAGTAATACATAGTGGAACCATCATCATAGTATTTCCATTGTATATAACTTACTAGTAATACATAGTGGAACCATCATCATAGTATTTCCATTGTATATAACTGGCAGTAATACATAGTGGAACCATCATCATAGTATTTTCATTGTATATAACCTACTAGTAATACATAGTGGAACCATCATCATAGTATTTACATTGTATATAACTTACTAGTAATACATAGTGGAACCATCATCATAGTATTTCCATTGTATATAACTGGCAGTAATACATAGTGGAACCATCATCATAGTATTTCCATTGTATATAACTTACTAGTAATACATAGTGGAACCATCATCATAGTATTTCCATTGTATATAACTTACTAGTGTGACGACTCTCCCACTCTGTCTGCCGAATTCTTTCTTTTTGCTCTTGTTTTCCTTAATAGGATGTCGGTGGGCGGAGCCGGGAGGGTCGTCAGCGACATTTACATTTACATTTTAGTCATTTAGCAGACGCTCTTATCCAGAGCGACTTACAGTAGTGAATGCATACATTTCATACAATTTCATACATTTTTTTTTTCTGTGCTGGCCCCCCGTGGGAAACGAACCCACAACCCTGGTGTTGCAAACACCATGCTCTACCAACTGAGCTACAGGGAAGGCTGGGACATGGGACACACCTGGGCCCGGGTGTGTCCCAGGATATATGAACCTCTTCCCCATTCATTGGGGAGACTCTCTCCATGCAGACACCTTTATACATTTTGTTGTGGTATTTTTGTGGCCTTTTGTTTGTTTGCGTTGACACCTTTCAACACCCCGCATTATCACATTTATGCATGCAAACACTCACTTACATTACTGATTACACACACACACACACACACCATTGTTAATTGTATTTAGTTTACTTTATTTAATAAATATATTTTGTTATTCCTTGTCTCCACGTTGTCTCCCTTTTGTTACGAACTTTGAGTCGGTTCGTGACAAGTGGGGCTCGTCCGGGATCTTGAAGGTATTGTGTTTGGGAGAAAACATGGAGTTAATGTTAAACTCTGTAGGTGCTTTGTTTGCCACTTTTGTTACAGCTTTTTTGAGTTATGTTTGGTGCCCAGTATTGGTTGACTTTGTTTGTTTGGTAAATTTGCCACTGCGGTGGATAGTTCGTTGTGTGTTGCGTTGGAGAGAGTACATTGGTTCGTTTCCAGGCCCCTGCCCAGCCTGGAAACTCTTGCTCTACTCGCTGTTGGGACATCGGTCTGAGGAGGTGAGTACAATTGGCTGTGTAGGTCAGTGGGAGATTTGGATAGGGTTGTGAAACTTGCTAACCGGAGCTATAGCCTTTTTCCCCTGTTAGGCTTAGCGACGTGTTTCATTTTGGAATACGTTGGGCATGGTTATTTTGTTTGTTATTTTTGTGTGGTGTCTGTGGACTGAGCAGCTGTCTCGGGGGCACATCTGTTGCTTGGGGGAATCTGCCAGTGTGCTGGGTGGGTTATTTCCTTGCCAGCGGGCTACAGTGTGTAATTATCCACTGCAGATCTGCACAAAGACTAGGGTTGAGTTACTGTAGGTTTTGGGGATGCTCCATATATCTCATTTCTCTTCTGTGGTGCCCAGTGTGATTGTCACTTCTCTTGTGGTCCGGTCTGGTGTGTTCGGCAAAGGGGAAGAGCGAGATATATATATATATATATCTTCTGACTATGGTGTCTAATGTAGACGAGTTAATTTGCTTTCCATCAGAGGAACGGTTAGAATTAAGTACTAAAGAACAGCTGTTGAAGGTTGCTGAACACTACAAGGTTGAAATGAGTGATAAATGTCTAAAATTCTATTAGGTTGCTATTGAAGGCCAATCTGATGGAGAGTGGTATTCTAGAAGTTACCACTGGGGCAGCCTCTGCTGAGGACTAGCCGTCTCCCCGTAACGTTACAATGGCCGCTCCATCGGTTAGTCCTAGTAGTCTTCTTTTTGAACTGCTTCTGTTACAGTTAGGGCATGACTGTGTAAAATATGAAAAAGAATTGGCATTTAAACAGGATTTGGAGCATGCTAAAATCAAGCTGCAACAAGAGCGGCTAGAGCTGATTAGGGAAGGAAAGCTCTCAGGGGAGAGTTTGCTCTGGGAAGGTGACCCAGATTTACCTAGGGGTCATTCCTCTTTTGGGCGTGCCCCGGACACATTTGACATTGTTGGGAACTTAAGGTTGCTGCCTAAATTTAATGAAAAGGACCCTGAGACATTCTTTTCATTATTTGAGTGTGTTGCTGACGCTAGGAGTTGGCCTGATTCTGACCGCACTTTAATGATGCAGTGTGTGTTGACTGGTAAAGCGTAGGAAGCATATTCAGCTCTTAGTGTAGCCGACAGTGTCAGTTATGATAAGGTTAAAATGGCGGTGTTACAGATTTATGAATTGGTCCCTGAGGCTTACCGCCAACCAATTAGAACTTTAAAAAGGGATAATAAACAGACTCATGTTGAGTTTGCGCGAGAGTTATCTTCACAGTTTAGTCGCTGGTGTTCCGCCTCTGCAGTTATGACTTTCCAAGGGCTGTGTGATCTGATTATGCTAGAGCAATTTAACCTGTTGGGGCTAGGGGGCAGTATTTGCACGGCTGGATAAAAAAATGTACCCGATTTAATCTGGTTACTAATCCTACCCAGTAACTAGAATATGCATATACTTATTATATATGGCTAGAAAACACCCTAAATTTTCTAAAACTGTTTGAATGGTGTCTGTGAGTATAACAGAACTCATTTGGCAGGCAAAACCCTGAGACATTTTCTGACAGGAAGTGGATACCTGATGTGTTGTATTACCTTTAAACCTATGCCATTGAAAAACACAGGGGCTGAGGAATATTTTGGCACTTCCTATTGCTTCCACTAGATGTCACCAGCCTTTACAAAGTGTTTTGAGTCTTCTGGAGGGAGATCTGACCGAACAAGAGCCATGGAACGATGATGGCCCATTAGACACCTGGCGCGCGAGTTCATGTTGGGTACCCTCGTTCCAATACGTTATAAAAGAGAATGCATTCGTCCACCTTGAATATTATTCATGTTCTGGTTAAAAAAGGCCCTAATGATTTATGCTATACAACGTTTGACATGTTTGAACGAACGTAAATATATTTTTTCCCCTCGTTCATGAAGTGAAGTCCGGCGGGCTTAGATCATGTGCTAACAAGACGGAGATTTTTGGACATAAATGATGAGCTTTTTTGAACAAAACTACATTCGTTATGGACCTGTGATACCTGGAAGTGACATCTGATGAAGAGAATCAAAGGTAATGGATTATTTACATAGTATTTTAGATTTTAGATCTCCCCAACATGACGGCTGGTCTGTATCGCAACGCGTATTTTTCTGGGCGCAGTGCTCAGATTATTGCAAAGTGTGATTTCCCAGTAAGGTTATTTTTAAATCTGGCAAGTTGATTGCGTTCAAGAGATGTAAATCTATAATTCTTTAAATGACAATATAATATTTTACCAATGTTTTCTAATTTTAATTATTTAATTTCTGGTGCTGACTTGACTGCCGGTTATTGGAGGGAAACGATTTCCTCAACATCAATGCCATAGTAAAACGCTGTTTTTGGATATAAATATGAACTTGATAGAACTAAAAATGCATGCATTGTCTAACATAATGTCCTAGGAGTGTCATCTGATGGAGATTGTAAAAGGTTAGTGCATCATTTTAGCTGGTGTTATGGTTTTGGTGACCCTGTCTTTGAATTGACAAAACATTACACACAACTCTTGTAAATGTACTGTCCTAACATACTCTAAATTTATGCTTTCGCCGTAAAACCTTTTTGAAATCGTAAAACGTGGTTAGATTAAGGAGATGTTTATCTTTCAAAGGGTGTAAAATAGTTGTATGTTTGAAAAATTTGAATTTTGACATTTATTTGGATTCAAATTTGCCGCTCTTGAAATGCACCTGCTGTTGATGGAGTGCACCACGGGTGGGACGCTTGCGTCCCACCTAGCCCATAGAGGTTAAGGACACAATCCCTGATCATATAGCCACGTACATTAACAAACGAAAAGTAAAGACTACCGCTGAAGCTGCGGTTTTGGCGGCGTGTCTTCGCAGAGCCCCGTATTCGGAGTGAGTGGGGGCGTTTGGAGAGATTTGGGCCTCGCTCATCGAGATACTTTGGTTCATGGGCAGAGTTTCATTCAACTAGGGTTGAGCCTGACTCCCGTGGTAAAGCTGACTTTGGGTCAAGAGTGTCACTACTGTCAAGGTTCAAGTCATTGGAAAAACGAATGTCCGGTTCTCAGGTCTAGGGGTAAATTCAGTGCGTGCTAATTTTAAATCTAAGCCTATGGCGTTAGCTGCTCCTGTTCCACATCAGTTCACTCCTGACACATTGTCTCATGCTCAGGGTCATGTGAAAGTCCATATTGACCCAGACTATTTACCTCTCATTACGGAGGATTTTGTGTCTATGTTAGGAAGTAAGGACCTAGTGCCAGTGAAAATCC
Source organism: Salmo salar (assembly GCF_965601325.2). NCBI lineage: Eukaryota > Metazoa > Chordata > Actinopteri > Salmoniformes > Salmonidae > Salmo > Salmo salar. Next base: position 105,092,677 of record NC_138305.1, read on the forward strand.
TGAGAAACACAGGTGCCTCTGAATCGTTTGTGTTGGAGTCTGTGTTACCCTTGTCTGCTGAGACTGACTCGGGGAATAGTGTTCTAATTAGGGGAATAGGTTTGAACACTCTGTCAGTTCCATTACATAAACTGATGTTGGATTGTGGACTGGTGAAAGGTGAGGTTGTTGTGGGGGTGAGTCCTTCGTTGCCTATTGAGGATATCGACGTTATCCTTGGGAATAGCTTGGCTGGTGAGCGTATATGGCCTGTTTTACCATCACTAGTGGTTTTTGATAAGCCGTCATTTGTAGGGATTCCTGGTGAGTGCGCAGAGTTTCCCAGAGGTGTTCTCTGTGTGTGCAGTGACACGTTCTATGAGCCGTGGCGACCTGATCACTGAGCCGGCTAACGAGAATGCCACAAATAAATCTATCACTACTTTCCTTGTTATCCCATTATCTGTAGCCCGCACCAATCTAATAAAGGCGCAACAGGCTGACCCCACATTAGAAGAGTTGCATGACCAAATTGTGCCTGTGGGACAGTTGGGAGATGTCGCCCATGGCTATTTTCTCCAAGACAATGTCCTGATGAGAAAGTGGGTGTCTCATGGTAGTTGTTTTCTGGGGGAGGTGATTTGTCAGGTTGTACCAGTTAACTCTTATGGACAGGCAATCCGCTAGCGGAACGCCTCGCCAATATCCAATGGTAGCGCCTGGCGCGAAATACGAAAAACCTTAAAAATGCTATAATTTCAATTTCTCAAACATATGACTATTTTACACCATTTGAAAGATAAGACTCTCCTTTATCTAACCACATTGTCCGATTTCAAAAAGGCTTTATAGCAAAAGCAAAACATTAGATTATGTCAGGAGAGTACCCAGCCAGAAATAATCACGTACCCATTTTTCAAGCTAGCATATATGTCACAAAAACCAAAACCACAGCTAAATGCAGCACTAACCTTTGATGATATTCATCAGATGACACCCCTAGGACATTATGTTATACAATACATGCATGTTTTGTTCAATCAAGTTCATATTTATATCAAAAACCAGCTTTTTACATTAGCATGTTTTGTTCAGAACTAGCATACCCACCGAAAACTTCCGATGAATTTACTAAATTACTCATGATAAACCTTGACAAAAAACATAACAATTATTTTAAGAATTATAGATACAGAACTCCTTTATGCAATCGCGGTGTCCGATTTTAAAATAGCTTTTCGGTGAAAGCACTTCTGAGTAGATATCACGGCTAGCTATTTTGACACCCACCAAGTTTGGCACTCACCAAACTCAGATTTACTATAAGAAAAATTGGATTACCTTTGCTGTTCTTTGTCAGAATGCACTCCCAGGACTTCTACAACAAATGTTGTTTTGGTTCGAAATAATCCATAGTTATATCCAAATAGCTCCGTTTTGTTCGGGCGTTCAAGTCACTATCCGAAGGGTGACGCGCGTTTGCATAAAGGAGTTCTGTATCTATAATTCTTAAAATAATTGTTATGTATTTTGTCAGTGTTTATCATGAGTCATTTAGTAAATTCACCGGAAGTTTTTGGTGGGTATGCTAGTTCTGAACATCACATGCTAATGTAAAAAGCTGTTTTTTGATATAAATATGAACTTGATTGAACAAAACATGCATGTATTGTATAACATAATGTCCTAGGAGTGTCATCTGATGCAGATCATCAAAGGTTAGTGCTGCATTTAGCTGTGGTTTTGGTTTTTGTGACATATATGCTTGCTTTGAAAATGGCTGTGATTATTTTTGGCTGGGTACTCTCCTGACATAATCTAATGTTTTGCTTTCGCTGTAAAGCCTTTTTGAAATCGGACAACGTGGTTGGATTAACGAGAGTTATCTTTCAAATGGTGTAAAATAGTCATATGTCTGAGAAATTGAAGTTATAGCATTTTTGAGGTATTTCGTACCACGCGATTCCACTGGCTGTAGACTAGGGTGGGACGCAAACATCCCACTGGCCCAGACAGGTTAAAGGGAGTGCTCCTAATCTCATTTTGTTACCTGTATAAAAGACACCTGTCCACAGAAGCAATCAATCAGATTCCAAACTCTCCACCATAGCCAAGACCAAAGAGCTCTCCAAGGATGTCAGGGGCAAGATTGTAGACATACACAAGGCTGGAATGGGCTACAAGACCATCGCCAAGCAGCTTGGTGAGAAGGTGACAACAGTTGGTGCGATTATTCGCAAATGGAAGAAACACAAAAGAACTGTCAATCTCCCTCGGCCTGGGGCTCCATGCAAGATCTCACCTCGTGGAGTTGCAATGATCATGAGAACGGTGAGGAATCAGCCCAGAACTACACGGGAGGATCTTGTCAATGATCTCAAGGCAGCTGGGACCATGGTCACCAAGAAAACAATTGGTAACACACTACGCCGTGAAGGACTGAAGTCCTGCAGCGCCCGCAAGGTCCCCCTGCTCAAGAAAGCACATATACATGCCCGTCTGAAGTTTGCCAATGAACATCTGAATGATTCAGAGGACAACTGGGTGAAAGTGTTGTGGTCAGATGAGACCAAAATGGAGCTCTTTGGCATCAACTCAACTCTCCGTGGTTGGAGGAGGAGGAATGCTGCCTATGACCCCAAGAACACCATCCCCACCGTCAAACATGGAGGTGGAAACATTATGCTTTGGGGGTGTTTTTCTGCTAAGGGGACAGGACAATTTCACCACATCAAAGGGACGATGGACGGGGCCATGTACCGTCAAATCTTGGGTGAGAACCTCCTTCCCTCAGCCAGGGCATTGAAAATGGGTCGTGGATGGGTATTCCAGCATGACAATGACCCAAAACACACGCCCAAGGCAACAAAGGAGTGGCTCAAGAAGAAGCACATTAAGGTCCTGGAATGGCCTACCCAGTCTCCAGACCTTAGTCCCATAGAAAATCTGTGGAGGGAGCTGAAGGTTCGAGTTGCCAAACGTCAGCCTCGAAACCTTAATGATTTGGAGAAGATCTACAAAGAGTAGTGGGACAAAATCCCTCCTGAGATGTGTGCAAACCTGGTGGCCAACTACAAGAAACGTCTGACCTCTGTGATTGCCAACAAGGGTTTTGCCACCAAGTACTAAGTCATGTTTTGCAGAGGGGTCAAATACTTATTTCCCTCATTAAAATGCAAATCATTTTATAACATTTTTGACATGCGTTTTTCTGGATTTTTTTGTTATTCTGTCTTTCACTGTTCAAATAAACCTACCATTAAAATTATAAACTGATCATTTCTTTGTCAGTGGGCAAACATACAAAATCAGCAGGGGATCAAATACTTTTTACCCTCACTGTAATTTCACCTCTAATTTGTTTGGTCAGGTTCTCCAACAGCTCCACATTAAACACAAGTTGTCTAGTGCCTATCACGCGCAAAGTTAAGGAGCGCTGGACGTTTCCATCAAACACTTAAGTCTTTGTTGAGAGCTTATTGTACTGAGATGGATAAGGATTGGGAGGAGCGGTTGCCTTGGTTACTGTTAGCCGCTAGGGAGGTTTCACAGGAGCGCACGGGGTTCAGTCCAAATGACCTTCTGTTTGGATATAATGTGCGTGGACTTCTGTCTGTTCTCCAGGATGACTGGAAGTCTCCCGAGCCCCCTCAGTCCCTGTTATCTTGTGTGTGATTTCCAGCGACGCCTGTACGCCGCTGGTGAAATGGCTAAAGAGAAGCTATCATCTTCACAGGAGAGGATGAAGGGCATATTTGATCGGTGAACTGAGCCTCGTCACTTTAGTTCTTGCTCTGCTGCCATTTGTTGGATCTTCTTTTCAAGCCAAGTTTCAAGGTCCATATACGGTCGTGCGCCATGTTCCTGAATGTCCACGTGACTGACCACTGTTAGTTTGTGTTTGGTATTGTCCTGTTCTGTCGCTCCTGTCTGTTCCCTTCTGGTCTTATTTTCTTCTACCTTTTAAAGGTTGCTTCCTGTTCGCAAAGGTTGCTGAGGTCTGGGGAGGACGAGGTTGGCTGGGGCAAATGGACGCAATGGCTGGGTCAACTTGTTTTTGTGACTGGTATGGTGTTCCGGGGTCCTTGTTGGCCCCGGTTTTATGGGGGGGAGGGGGGGTGTGACAACCCTCCCACTCTGTCTGTCGAATTCTTTGTCTTTGCTCTTGTTTTCCTTAATAGGATGTCGGTGGGCGGAGCCGGGAGGGTCGTCAGCGACATGGGACACACCTGGGCCCGGGTGTGTCCCAGGATATATGAACCTCTTCCCCATTCATTGGGGAGACTCTCTCCATGCAGACACCTTTATACATTTTGTTGTGGTATTTTTGTTGCCTTTTGTTTGTTTGCTTTGGCACCTTTCAACACCCCACATTATCACATTTATGCATGCAAACACTCACTTACACTACTGATTACTGATTACACACACCATTGTCACAAGGGTCGTATTGAGTGGACCAAAACGCAGTGGGTAAAGTGCTCATCTTCTTAATTTTAAGAAAACACTTCATCAAAATAAACAAATGACAAAAACAGTCCAGTAAGGTGCACAGACTATACTAGAAACAACCAAACACAAGTGAAAACAAACACAACTAAATATGTCCTCCAATTAGAGACAACAACCAGCTGCCTCTAATTGGAGGTCATTGCCAAAACTCACATAGAAATAGAAAAGCTAGATTAAACATAGAAATAGGAAAACTAGAACCTAAACCCACAATACCCAAACACACAAAACAAACACCCCCCTGCCACGCCCTGACCAACTATAATGACTAATAACCCCTTTTACTGGTCAGGACGTGACAACCATTGTTAATTGTATTTAGTTTATTTAATAAACATATTTTGTTATTCCTTGTCTCCACGTTGTCTCCCATTTGTTACGAACATCGAGCCGGTTCGTAACATTTTACATTTACATTTTAGTCATTTAGCAGACGCTCTTATCCAGAGCGACTTACAAATTGGTGCATTCACCTATAATATCCAGTGGAACAACCACTTTACAATAGTGCATCTAAATCTTTTAAGGGGGGGGTTAGAAGGATTACTTTATCCTATCCCAGGTATTCCTTGAAGAGGTGGGGTTTCAGGTGTCTCCGGAAGGTGGTGATTGACTCCGCTGTCCTGGCGTCGTGAGGGAGCTTGCAATGCATAGTGGAACCATTATCATAGTATTTCCATTGTATATAACTTACTAGTAATACATAGTGGAACCATCATCTCGTTGTTTATGTATTAGCCGTTGTTTCTTTTTCTTTTTTGAATCTTATTTGTATTTAAATAAATGTATCGACCGAAGATTCCACAATACAACAGCAGTAGTGTTGTACCTGTATACATGATTATATGTACTTTTATTATTACTACAGAAATTAACTGGATTTCATTATCCTCATTGTACTGTATTTACTGAAATGCTGTACTACAATACTGCTTTGGCAATATCTACAAGATGTTTTTCAGCTAATAAAGCAATCTGAATTTGGAAGAGCAGAGAGGCAGAAAGAGGGGCAAAGAGAGAGAGTAGTTTAATATTTGACCACTCAGCTTCCCTATCAAATCTACAAATTTGAAGCAGACAACCTAAGAAAATGAACAACAATGACAAATGGTTTGATGAGGAATGCAAAAACTTAAGAAAGAAATTGAGAAACCTATCCAACCAAAAACATAGCGACCCAGAACATTTGAGCCTTCACTATGGTGAATCACTGAAACAATACAGAAATACACTATAGAAAAAGAAGGAACAATCTGTCAAAAATCAGCTCAATGTAATTTGAAGGATCCATAGAATCTAACCACATCTGGGGAAATTGGAAAACTCTAAACAAACAACACGAAGAGTTATCTACCATAAACGGAGATGTGTGGATAAACCACTTCTCCAGTCTTTTTGGCTCTATAACAAAGAACAAACAGCAAAAACAAATACATGGTCAAATACAAATCTCAGAATCAACTATTAAAGACCAGAACCCACTGGATTCTCCAATTACAATGAATGAACTACAGGACAAAATACAAACCCTCCAACCCAAAAAGGCCTGTGGGGTTGATTGGTATCCTCAATGAAATTATTAAATATACAGACCACAAATTCCAATTGACTATTCTTTAACATCATGCTCAGCTCTGGCATCTTCCGCAGTATTTGGAACCAAGGACTGATCACCCCAATCCACAAAAGTGGAGACAAATTTGACCCCAATAACTACCGTCAACAGCAACCTTAGAAAAATTGTCTGCGTGATCATTAACAGCAGACTCGTACATTTCCTCAGCGAAAACGATGTACTGAGCAAATGTCAAATTGACTTTTTACCAAATTACCATTAGATAGACCAAGTATTCACCCTGCACACCCTAATTGACAAACAAACAAACCAAAACAAAGGAAAATATTCTCATGCTTTGTTGATTTAAAAAAAGCTTTAGACTCAATTTGGCATGAGGGCCTGCTATACAAATTAATGGAATGTGGTGTTGGGGAAAAAACATACAACATTATAAAATCCATGTACACAAACAAGTGTGCGGTTAAAATTGGCAAAAAACACACCCTTTTTTCCATAAGGCCGGGGGGTGACAGGGATGCAGCTTAAGCCCCACCCTCTTCAACATATATATCAACTAATTGGTGAGGGCACTAGAACAGTTTGCAGCACCCGGTTTCCCCCCACTGGAATCTGATGTCAAAATGTCTACAGTTTGCTGATGATCTGGTGCTTCTGTCCCCAACCAAGGAAGGCCTACAGCATCACCTAGATCTTCTGCACAGATTCTGTCAGACTTGGACCCTGACAGTAAATCTCAGTAAGACAAAAATAATAAATTCCATCTAGACAACCATTGCCTTAGAGCACACAAAAAAACGAAACATACCTCGGCCTAAACATCAGTGTCACAGGTAACTCCCACAAAGCTGTGAATGATCTGAGAGACAAGGCAAGAATGGCCTTCTAAAAAGAAAACAAATTGAGACTTCTGCAAAAATATCCATTGTGTATAACGCAAAACACCAAATAATGCATGCAGAGCAGAATTAGGCCGATACCCGCTACTGATCAAAATCCAGAAAAGAGCCGTTAAATTCTACAACCACCTGAAAGGAAGCAATTCCCAAAACTTCCATAACAAAGCCATCATCTACAGAAAGATGAACCTGGAGAAGAGACCCCTAACTAAGCAAGCTGGTCCTGGGGCTCTGTTCACAAACACAAACATACCCCACAGAGCCCCAGGACAGCAACACAATTAGACCCAACCAAATCACGAGAAAACAAAAAGAGAATTACTTGACACTTTGGAAAGAATTTACAAAAAAACAGAGCAAACTAGAATGCTATTTGTCCCTAAACAGAGAGTACACAGTGGCAGAATATCTGACCACTGTGACTGACCCAAAATAAGGAAATCTTTGACTATGTACAGACTCAGTGAGCATAGCCTTGCTATTGAGAAAGGCCGCTGAAGTCAGACCTGGCTCTCAAGAGAAGACAGGCTATGTGCACACTGCCCACAAAATAAGGTGGAAACTGAGCAGCACTTCCTAACTTCCAGCCAAATGTATGACCATATTAGAGACACATTTCCCTCAGATTACACAGACCCACAAAGAATCTAAAACAAATCCAATTTTGATAAACTCCCATATCTATTGTGTGAAATACCACAGTGTGCCATCACAGCAGCAAGATTTGTGACCTGTTGCCACAAGAAAAGGGCGACCAGTGAAGAACAAACACCATTGTAAATACATCCTATATTTATGTTTATTTACTTTCCGTTTTGTACTTGAACTATTTACACATTATTAAAACACTGTATATAGACATAATATGACATTAGAATTGTATTCTTCTGGAACTTTTTATAGTTTATTTCACTTTTGTTTATGATCTATTTCACTGGCTTTGGCAATGTAAACATGTGTTTCCCATGCCAATAAAGCCCCTTAAATTGAATTGAGAGAGAAGACTATAACAGCTGATTATCACAGAAGGAGAGAGAGAAGCAGAAAGAGAGAGAGGCAGAGCGAGAGACAGCAAAAGAAAGGTGGAGAGAGGGGCAGAGAGAGAGGGCAGAAAGAGAGAGAGCCAGAGAGAGAGGCAGAGAGGGAGAGAGGCAGAGAGAGAGTGAGAGGCAGAGAGAGTGAGAGGCAGAGAGCGGGAAAGAGGCAAAAAGAGGGAGAGATGCAGAGAGAGGGAGAGATGCAGAGAGAGGGCAGAGAAAGAGAGAGAGGCAGAGAGAGAGAAAAGCAGAGAGGGAGAGGCAGAGGGAGTGAGGGACAGCAAAAAAGAGGCAGAGAGAGAGGCAGAGAGAGGGAGAGAGGCAGAGAGGCAGAGAGAGAGGAAGGCAGAGAGAGAGGGGCAGAGAGGGAGAGAGCAGCAGAGAGAGAGGGCAGAGAGAGAGGGCAGAGAGAGAGAGGGCAGAGAGAGAGAGGGCAGAGAGAGTGAGGGCAGAGAGAGTGAGGGCAGAGAGCAGAGAGAGAGAGGGCAGAGGGACAGAGGGCAGAGAGAGTGAGGGCAGAGAGAGTGAGGGCAGAGAGAGTGAGGGCAGAGAGAGTGAGGGCAGAGAGAGAGTGAGAGGGCAGAGAGAGAGGGGGCAGAGAGGGAGAGAGCGGCAGAGAGAGAGGGCAGAGAGAGAGGGCAGAGAGAGAGGGCAGAGAGAGAAGGCAGAGAGAGAGAGGGCAGAGAGAGTGAGGGCAGAGAGAGTGAGGGCAGAGAGAGTGAGGGCAGAGAGAGAGAGGGCAGAGAGAGAGAGAGAAAGCCGAGAGAGAGAGAGGGCAGAGAGACAGAGAGAGTGAGGGCAGAGAGAGAGTGAGAGGGCAGAGAGAGAGAGGGCAGAGAGAGAGAGGGCAGAGAGAGAGAGAGAGGACTATCACAGCTGACAGGGCATATTCCATGACATCAAACCGTGTCCTGTAAGTCCGCCGGTCTAACATGACAAAAAGAAACCAGAGCGTTGGCACTCAATGTCGATAGTGTCCTCAGCTGTTGTCCCCTGGCCAACCAGTCTACTGAGAGCTCAGCAGCAGTGGTGGCCAGGCGATCCTGTTACCATGGGGCAAGCGTTCTTCCTCCGGGGTATCATATCATCATGACTGGAGTCCCAAATAGCACCATATTCCCCATGTAGTGTACTACTGTTGACCAGGGCAATATATAGCCCTCATAGGGTTATAGACAAAATATTGCACTATATAGGGAATAGGGTGCCATTTGGAACACTATATAAGGAATAGGGTGCAATTTGGGACACTTTATAGGGAATAGGTGCCATTTGGGACGTAGTCCCTGCCTTCACACGGGGACAGAGTTAATATTATGGGATGGAGGAATTAACTCTGTAAGCTTAGGGGGTATGGTGTCTATAGCGGATGGGTACTACAGGCTTCCCTGAACCTAAGCCCTGCTTGCTGAGTAGGGACCCGCCACACCTGTCCCCTGACATATGAAATATCTTAGTCGCTGGCTTAACCACATAATGAAGGAAAGCTTTGTTTGTGTTGTGTATGTCTTGTCTGTGTCTTGTGTGTTTGTGTCTTGCGTGTGTTGTGTGTCGTGTGTGTGTGTGTGTCTTGTGTGTGTGTGTGTGTCTTGTGTGTCTTGTGTGTGTGTGTCTTGCGTGTCTTGCGTGTTTTGTGTGTGTGTGTCTTCTGTATGTCTTGCGTGTGTGTGTCTTGCGTGTGTGTATGTGTGTCTTGTGTGTGTCTTGTGTGTGTGTGTCTTGTGTGTGTAGTGTGTCGTGTGTGTGTCGTGTGTGTCGTGTGTGTGTTGTGTGTCTTGTGTGTGTGTTGTGTGTCTTGTGTGTGTTGTGCGTGTGTGTGTCTTATGTGTGTGTGTGTGTGTGTGTGTGTGTGTGTGTGTGTGTGTGTGTGTGTGTGTGTGTGTGTGTGTGTGTGTGTGTGTGTGTGTGTTGTGTATCTGTGTGTGTGTCTTGCGTGTGTGTGTCTTGCGTGTGTGTCTCAAATGTGTTGTGTGTGTGTTGTGTGTGTCATGTATGTGTTGTGTGTGTGTGTGTGTGTGTCTTGTGTGTGTGTGTGTGTGTGTGTGTCTTGTGTATGTGTGTCGTGTGTCGTGTGTCCGGTGTGCCTGGTGTGTGTGTGAGGATATAAAAGGCAAACTCTAAAACGCTAGAATATTCTTAACTTGAAATGCAAGTCAAATTCTCCTGCATTGTATAATTCTTATTGATATTATAATATAATAAATGTTATCTGTCTACAACTCTTATTCCCTGTATAAACTACTAGGGAAATATCTAAATGTCAGTTTACTTGAATGCACAATTACTTGAATGTGCAAATGTGTGTGGGCACAGTACGCTGGTTAAACACATCACAGAGCAAGTCTTACATTTTGTATTGTGTTTGATCATCCATCTTAGACTATCTGTCATTAGGGCTGGCCCTGCGTGTCGTTAGGGCTCTGCATGTCATTAGGGCCCTGCGTGTCATTAGGGCCCTGCGTGTCATTAGGGCCCTGCGTGTCATTAGGGCCCTGTGTGTCAATAGGGCCCTGTGTGTCATTAGGGCAGAACATGCGTGTCATTAGGGCCCTGCGTGTCATTAGGGCCCTGCGTGTCATTAGGGCCCTGCGTGTCATTAGGGCCCTGCGTGTCATTAGGGCCCTGCGTGTCATTAGGGCCCTGCGTGTCATTAGGGCCAGCCCTGCGTGTCATTAGGGCCCTGCGTGTCATTAGGGCCCTGCGTGTCATTAGGGCCCTGCGTTTCATTAGGGCCAGCCCTGCGTGTCATTAGGGCCCTGCGTGTCATTAGGGCCCTGCGTGTCATTAGGGCCCTGCATGTCATTAGGGCCGACCATGCGTGTCGTTAGGGCCCTGCGTGTCATTAGGGCCCTGCGTGTCATTAGGGCCCTGCGTGTCATTAGGGCCCTGCGTGTCGTTAGGGCCCTGCGTGTTATTAGGGCCAGCCCTGCATGTCATTAGGGCCCTGCGTGTCATTAGGGCCCTGCGTGTCATTAGGGCCCTGCGTGTCATTAGGGCCCTGCGTGTTATTAGGGCCAGCCCTGCGTGTCATTAGGGCCCTGTGTGTCATTAGGGCCCTGCGTGTCATTAGGGCCCTGCATGTCATTAGGGCCCTGCGTGTCATTAGGGCCCTGCGTGTCATTAGGGCCCTGCGTGTCATTAGGGCCCTGTGTGTCATTAGGGCCGACCATGCGTGTCATTAGGGCCCTGCGTGTCATTAGGGCCCTGCGTGTCATTAGGGCCGGGCCCTGCGTGTCATTAGGGCCCTGCATGTCATTAGGGCCTTGCGTGTCATTAGGGCCCTGCATGTCATTAGGGCCCTGTGTGTCATTAGGGCCCTGCGTGTCATTAGGGCCCTGCGTGTCATTAGGGCCCTGCGTGTCATTAGGGCCCTGCGTGTCATTAGGGCCCTGTGTGTCATTAGGGCCAGCCCTGTGTGTCATTAGGGCCAGCCCTGTGTGTCATTAGGGCCAGCCCTCCGTGTCATTAGGGCCCTGCATGTCATTAGGGCCCTGCGTGTCATTAGGGCCCTGTGTGTCATTAGGGCCAGCCCTGTGTGTCATTAGGGCCAGCCCTGTGTGTCATTAGGGCCAGCCCTGTGTGTCATTAGGGCCAGCCCTCCGTGTCATTAGGGCCCTGCGTGTCATTAGGGCCCTGCGTGTCATTAGGGCCAGCCCTGTGTGTCATTAGGGCCAGCCCTCCGTGTCATTAGGGCCCTGCATGTCATTAGGGCCCTGCGTGTCATTAGGGCCCTGTGTGTCATTAGGGCCAGCCCTGTGTGTCATTAGGGCCAGCCTCCCGTGTCATTAGGGCCCTGCATGTCATTAGGGCCCTGCGTGTCATTAGGGCCCTGTGTGTCATTATGGCCGGCCCTGTGTGTCATTAGTCAAGGCTGGAAATATCATCAAGGAAAAAGTAAACTACAACAACAACAACAATTACGGAAAGCATCTTTGGTTCCAAAAGCAGAAGGAAAGCAAAATTACAGAGCAGCTTCCTGTTCCCTGCTCCTCGCCTCGCCGCAACTCTCCAAGAGCACTCATGGAAGGGAGAGAAGACCCAGGAAAACCTCCACCAAGGGCCACTGCACTGGGACTACTGCTCCTGCATGCAGGCCCATTATAATTCCATATCCCCTATATTTCTATATTTATTTTTATACACGGGACACTGTCAGAGGGTGACTGTGAGAGGGTGACTGTGAGAGGGTGACTGAGTTGTTGTCGGAAGCTCCACTCTGTTATTCTAGCCCCTTTCGCCTGAAATGGTCTACTCTCGTTTCTGAGGGGAGAGCGGCTCATAATGATGGCTGGAGCAGAGCAAATAGAATGGCATCAAAACATGCATTTGATGTATTTGATACCATTCCACTAATTTCCTTCCAGCCATTACCACGAGCCAATCTTCCCCAGTGAAGGTGCCACCAACCTCCTGCGCAAGTCTACAGTATGTAATTGCAAAGTATAAACACTCACTGTATGCTTTCATTTCATTTTTGGTTTTCATTCCATTTCCCCTTTGTTGCAAGGCATCTTGAAGAATGTTTGAATTCTTCAAAACGAGTAAAATGCTTGACCTTGACTCAATTATACCAGGCCTCTAAAGGACAGGTCTGACTCAATCACACCTGGACTCCATCGAACAGGTCTGACTCAATCTCACCTGGACTCCATAGGACAGGTTTGACTCAATCTCACCTGGACTCTATAGGACAGGTTTGACTCAATCTCACCTGGACTCCATCGAACAGGTCTGACTCAATCTCACCTGGACTCCATCGGACAGGTTTGACTCAATCTCACCTGGACTCTATAGGACAGGTTTGACTCAATCTCACCTGGACTCCATCGGACAGGTTTGACTCAATCTCACCTGGACTCCATCGGACAGGTTTGACTCAATCTCACCTGGACTCACACACCTGCTGTCCGTGGCTCTTTTCTTTGCATTGCTAGTAAAACCAGACCCCATGTTTGACCTACAGACGGAGCAAGAGAGAGAGCAAGAGCGAGAGAAAGAGAGAGAGCACAGAACTTGATTCATCCATTTGAAAGACAGCAAGGAATCGGGCACGACAAATCAATCCATTAAGCTTGGCATTGAGCCTATTCTATTAAAGTATTCACTAATCTATCGTTAGCATAGATTCTATTCAAGTATTCACTTATCTATTGCCACAATAATCCCATACTGCACTTTCACAAATATTGTAGCATGAGAAATATTTGATGTTTCTACATTTTTAGCCTTCTTGATTGAAGTGGAGTATGGAAGAGCAAAAAGCGATCTTACGTGGTAGTTAGGGTCTTGTTATCTTTTCTGCTGCTGTACATTCATGCTGTTACACCCAGATCTGTCTCCACCCCCGTCCAGGTGTCGCGCATCTTCCACATTATCCCCTGTGTATTTATATCTGTGTTCTCTGTTTGTCTGTTGCCAGTTTGTCTTGTTTTGTCAAGTCAACCAGTGTGTTTTTCCATGCTCCTGTTTTTCCTATTCTCTGTTCTTCTAGTCCTCCCGGTTCTGACCTTTGCTTGCCCTGACACTAAGCCCGCCGCCTGACCATTCAGCCTGCCCTGACCTTGAGCCTGCCTGGTTTTTGATCGTTTGCCTGTCCACGACCTGTCTCTTGCCTGCACCTTGTTAATAATAAATATCAGAGCCTCTAACTATCTGCCTCCCGTGTCTGCATCTGGGCCTCGCCCTGTATCGTTATACATGCATATGAACGCTGTATAAGATCAAAAAGATCTTTAGAGGTACGTAAGAGAGCATTACTGTGCGACAACGACTACCGCCATTTTATCAGTAAACCGCTAATCCTGTTGAAAATGAAACAAGATACCCTTCTGCTTTTCACTTTCAAGCAATGAACTTTCGATCAGAATCCTGTTGCTTATTATGCTAAACGTACTCAAGGCATAAACTTGACAAAGTCAAAAGGTCTTGACATCTTGGGAGCATCACATTATGCACAGGCTGCCTAATCTTGTCATTCTGAAGTCTCTACGTACATAACATAACACGTGTTTATGTATCTAGGGGTAAAGGAAAGGGTTTATTTATGTCCTTTGCCAAACCATTTTCAAAGGAACACTTCTGAAAATAATGACATCATTAATTCACAGGCAATGCACCGAGACTCGAATGACATTTTGGTGCACTCAAATAGATGATGTCTGGAACTGATCCTTTCACAAAGCTGTCATCTCTTTCACTTTTCAGAGAAACAACTTCACTAAAATGAAGTTATTGTACTCTGTGAGGGATAGGGGTACTACAGAAGGATGACTCACAGCCAGGTTCCAGCACACAGTTTGGATCGGCAGATGTGATTCTCTAGCCAGTTGGGTAAAGGCGTGGACCTAAGCACACCGCCAATGGTGATGTCATTCAATGTTCCGTTTTTTCTTTCTCGTTAGGGGGGAGATTTCGCTGTGGGGAAATAAAGTGCCTACAGAAAGTATTCATACCCCTTGACTCCACATGTTGTTGTGTTACAGCCTGAATTCAAAATGGATTCCACATATTTTTTCTCTACACACAATACCTCATAATGACAAAGTGATAACATGTATTTAGAAATGTTTGCTAATTTATTGAAAATGAAATACAGAAATGTCTAATTTACATAAGGATTCACACTCCTGAGTCAATACATGTTAGAATCACCTTTGGCAGCGATTACAGCTGTGAGTCTTTCTGGGTAAGTCTCTAAGAGCTTTGCACACCTGGATTGTACAATATTTGCACATTATTATTTTTTAAATTCTTCAACTTCTGTCATTCTTAGACAGCAATTTTCAAGTCTTGCCATAGATGTTCAAGACGATTTAAGTAAAAACTGTACCTAGGCCACTCAGGAACATTCAATGTCATCTAGATAAGCAACTCCAGTGTAGATTTGGCCTTGTGTTTTAGGTTATTGTCCTGCTGAAAGGTGAATTTGTCTACCAGTGTCTGTTGGAAAGCAGACTGAACCAGGTTTTCCTCTAGGAATTTTTCTGTGCTTAGCTCTATTCCCTTTCTTTTTTATCCTAAAAAAACTCCCTAGTCTTTGCCAATGACAAGCATATTCATAACATGATGCAGCCACCACCATGTTTGAAGATATGAAGAGAGGTACTCAGTAATGTGTTGTGTTGGATTTGCCACAAACATAAGACTTTGTATTCAGGACTTAAAGTTAATTTCTTTGGCACATTTTTTACAGTTTTGTGGATTAGCTACAATGTTGTTGATCCATCCTCAGTTTTTTCCTATCACAGCCATAAAACTCAGTAATTGTTTTAAAGTCACCATTGGCCTCATGGTGAAATCCCTGAGCAGTTTCCTTGCTCTCCAAATCAAATCAAATCAAATGTTATTGGTCACATACACATATTTATCAGATGTTATTGCAGGTGTAGCGGAATGCATGTGTTCCTAGCTCCAACAATGCAGTAATATCTAACAATTCACAACAATACACACAATTCTAAAAGTAAAATAAATATATAAATATTAGGACGAGCAATGTCGGAGTGGCATTGACTAAAATAGAGTAGAATAGAGTACTGTATATACATATTAAATGAGTAAATAAGTATGTAAACATTATTAAAGTTACTAGTGTTCCGGCAAACTGAGTTAGGAAGGACGTGTCACGTCCTGACCAGCAGATGGAGCTGTTGTTGTAGTTTTGGGGTCAGGACGTGGCAGTCTTGTGTGTGTGATTGTTCTGTGTTGGTCTTGTGACTCCTGATCAGGAACAGCTGGGGATCGTTGTTCCTGATTGGGAGTCATATATGTAGGAGTATGTTTGTCACTTGGTTTTGTGGGTAGTTGTTTTTGCACTGCGTGTTGTGTGCCTGCAAAACTGTTCCTGTCTTATATATTGTTTGAATTGTTAAGTGGATGCTCTACTCCTTTATTTTTATTAAAGATGAGTATTCACATACCTGCTGCGCCTTGGTCCATTTTTACAGAAGACAGCCGTTACAGAACTACCCACCACCAAAGGACCAAGCAGCGGAGAAGAGGACAGAGGCAAGTGAGGGAGGAATGTTGGAGGCAGCCCCAAGAATTTTTTAGGGGGGGGCACAAGGGCTATTTGGCGGGGCGAGATTACAGCCACCGGCCAGCTCCCCGTACCCTTGTAGGGCAGACTGGACAGGTCCCGTGCTTTGGGGTTGGGGCTGTGGTGAGGCCTGGGATTTTCAGGCCGGTAGGCAAGGTACCAGCGCCCCGCATGTGCCAGGGCGAAGTAAGCATCAAGCCGGAAGGGGTGATGCCAACCCTGCGCTCAAGACCACCAGTGCGCCCTTTCGGTCCGGTGTTTCCCGCCAGACGCACTAGCTTGGAGGTGCGTGTCTCCGGGCTGGCACGTCCTATACCAGCCCCGCGCATCAGGAGTCTAGTGTGTCAACCCAGCCTCGCCAGTCAACCATCACCAGAGCTGCTCGCCAGTCAACAGTCTTCATCAGAGCTGCCCGCCAGTCAACAGTCATCGTCAGAGCTGCCCGCCAGTCAACAGTCATCGTCAGAGCTGCCCGCCAGTCAACAGTCATCGTCAGAGCTGCCCGCCAGTCAACAGTCATCGTCAGAGCTGCCCGCCAGTCAACAGTCGTCAGAGCTGCCCGCCAGTCAACAGTCGCCAGAGAGGTCAGACTGCGCTGAACTGCCGGAGTGGTCAGACTGCGCTGAACTGCCGGAGTGGTCGGACTGCGCTGAACTGCCGGAGTGGTCGGACTGCGCTGAACTGCCGGAGTGGCCGGACTGCGCTGAACTGCCGGGGTGGCCGGACTGCGCTGAACTGCCGGAGTGGCCGGACTGCGCTGAACTGCCGGAATGGCCGGACTGCGCTGAACTGCCGGAGTGGCCGGACTGCGCTGAACTGCCGGAGTGGCCGGACTGCGCTGAACTGCCGGAGTGGCCGGACTGCGCTGAACTGCCGGAGTGGCCGGACTGCGCTGAACTGCCGGAGTGGCCGGACTGCGCTGAACTGCCGGAGTGGCCGGACTGCGCTGAACTGCCGGAGTGGCCGGACTGCGCTGAACTGCCGGAGTGGCCGGACTGCCCTGAACTGCCGGAGTGGCCGGACTGCCCTGAACTGCCGGAGTGGCCGGACTGCCCTGTTCTGCCGGAGTGGCCGGACTGCCCTGTTCTGCCGGAGTGGCCGGACTGCCCTGTTCTGCCGGAGTGGCCGGACTGCCCTGTTCTGCCGGAGTGGCCGGACTGCCCTGTTCTGCCAGAGTGGCCGGACTGCCCTGTTCTGCCAGAGTGGCCGGACTGCCCTGTTCTGCCAGAGTGGCCGGACTGCCCTGTTCTGCCAGAGTGGCCGGACTGCCCGGTTCTGCCAGAGGTGCCCGCCTGCCCTGATCTGCCAGGGTGCCCCTCCTGCCCTCCGGTCCAGCCCGAGTGGTCCTCCTGCCCTCCGGTCCAGCCCAAGTGGTCCTCCTGCCCTCCGGTCCAGCCCGAGTGGCCCGCATGCCTTCCGGCCCAGCCCGAGTGGCCCGCATGCCTTCCGGCCCAGCCCGAGTGGCCCGCATGCCTTCCGGCCCAGCCCGAGTGGCCCGCATGCCTTCCGGCCCAGCCCGAGTGGCCCGCATGCCTTCCGGCCCAGCCCGAGTGGCCCTCCTGCTCTCCGGCCCAGCCCGAGGGGCCCTCCTGCTCTCCGGCCCAGCCCGAGGGGCCCTCCTGCTCTCCGGCCCGGCCCGAGGGGCCCTCCTGCTCCCCGGCCCGGCCCGAGGGGCCCTCCTGTCCTCCGGCCCGGCTCGAGGGGTCCGTCTGCCTGGCGCAGCTATCGGCTCCACCGAAGTGGGCGACGCCGAGGGTGGAGCAGGGTCCACGTCCTGCACCGGAGCCACCTCCAGGATAGGTGGGTTGGGGAGGGAGGGTGTAGCACAGTGCCGTCGTTGACGGCAGCCACCCTCCCTTCCCTCCCTTATTGTTTAGGGGTTATTGTTTATGGGTTTTGTTGGGGATTTTGTTTGTTGGTGTTTTTTCGTTGTTAGGTGCATTCCGGGGTCTGCACCTTGAGGGGGGGGTACTGTCACGTCCTGACCAGCAGATGGAGCTGTTGTTGTAGTTTTGGGGTCAGGACGTGGCAGTCTTGTGTGTGTGATTGTTCTGTGTTGGTCTTGTGACTCCTGATCAGGAACAGCTGGGGATCGTTGTTCCTGATTGGGAGTCATATATGTAGGAGTATGTTTGTCACTTGGTTTTGTGGGTAGTTGTTTTTGCACTGCGTGTTGTGTGCCTGCAAAACTGTTCCTGTCTTATATATTGTTTGAATTGTTAAGTGGATGCTCTACTCCTTTATTTTTATTAAAGATGAGTATTCACATACCTGCTGCGCCTTGGTCCATTTTTACAGAAGACAGCCGTTACAGGACGCCTGTATCTTTGTACTGACAGGGTGTATTGATACACCATCCAAAGTGTAATTAATAACTTCACCATGCTCAAAGGGATATTCAATGTGCTTTTTTTTCTCACCCATCTACCAATAGGTGCCCTTCTCTGTGAGGCATTGGAAAACCTCACTGGTCTATGTGGTGGAAGCTATGTTTGAAATTCACTGCTTGACTGAGGGACCTTACAGATAATTGTATATGTGGGGTACAGAGATGAGGTAGTCATTCAAAAATCATGTTATACACTATTATTGCACACAGAGTGAGTCCATGCAACTTAATATGTGACTTGTTACTTTTAGGCTTGCCATAACAAAAGGTTTGAATACTTATTGACTCAAGAGATTTCAGCTTTTCATTTGTAAAAATTTCTAAAAACATAATTCCACTTTTATGTTAACAAAAAAAAAAAAAAAAACGTGAAAAAAGTCAGAGTGAATACTTTCTGAAGGCACAGTACATTCTATTGATGTTTCTGTTAATGTTATTGTTCAGAGCTCTCTTTTTTTAATAAGATGATTTTTTTTTTTGTAGAGGTATTCATGTGTACAAGAATTGAGCATAAACCCACCCACCCCATTGTATGGCACTGCCAATGAACAGTTGACTGTTTATTTACAAAATTCAGAATGAGTCCATTATGAGATTAACTATCACTATAAACTACAGTACCAGTCAAAAAGTTTGGACACACTTACTCATTCATGATTTTTTCTTAATTTTTTACTATTTTCTACATTGTAGAATAATAGTGAACACATCAAAACTATGAAATAACACATCATGTAGTCATGTAGTAACCAAAAAAGTGTTAAACAAATCGAAATATTTTTTTTATATTTGAGATTCTTCAAAGTAGACACCTTTTGCCTTGATGACAGCTTTACACACTCTTGCGATTCTCTCAAACAGCTTCATGAGGTTGTCACCTGGAATGGATTTCAATTAACAGGTGTGCCTTGTTAAAACCTGTTGGGGCTCGGGGGCAGTATTGAGAAATGTTGAAAAAAATATGTGCCCATTTTTAACTGCCTCCTACACCAACTCAGAAGCTAGGATATGCATATTATTAACACATTCGGATAGAAAACACTCTGAATTTTCTAAAACAGTTTGAATGGTGTCTGTAAGTATAACAAAACTCATATTGCAGGCAAAAACCTGTGAAAAATAGATTTTAAAAAAATGTGAATTTTGTGACTGTACTATTTAGTGTCATTGTTTTATAGATACCATAGTGAGAAAGGATTCATTTCGCAACACCTACGGCTTCCACTAGATGTCAACGATCTTTATAAAGTTGTTTGAAGCGTCTATGATAAACAGAGAGCAAATTAGAATGCAAGGAAGTTGACATGTCATCACTTCATTTTTTGGCGCCTGCGCATAAATCTGAGAAGCGTGAGTTTGTCATCATTGTTTATCTAGACATAGGATAGGTTGTGTGAAAATATTACTGATGTTTAACGTTAAAAATGGACCAAAAGATTAATGCTAAGCAACGTTTGACATGTTTGAACGAACGTAAATAGATTATTTACTTGTTTTTTTTTAGCTTTTCGGCGTGATTTTACACCCCCCCCACCACGTTTTGTGGGAGCATAATGAACGCTAACTACTTGTTGTTATTTGGACATAAATGATGAACTTTGTCAAAAGAAACCACATTTGTTCCGGACCTGGGATTCCTGGCAGTGCCTTCTGATGGAGATAATCAAAGGTAAGGGGATATTTACAATGTTATTATCGATATTAGATGATGCTAACTGTGTAGCATAGCTTATTGTTCTTAGCATAGCACCCCGTTTATTGCAAAATGTGATTTCCCAGTAAAGTTATTTTGAGATCTGGCCATTCGGTAGCAATTACGAGATGATAATATATTATTCTTTGAATGACAATATTATAATTTACCAATGTTTTCGAATAGTAATTTTGTTATGTTCACCGGAAGCATTTTCAGAGAAGAAAAAAATCTGAATTTCACGCTACTGTAAAATGCTGTTTTTGGATATAAATATGAACTTGATGGAACAAAAAATGCATGTATTGTATAACATAATGTCCTAGGAGTGTCATCTGATGGAGATTGACAAAGGTTAGTGCATAATTCTAGCTGGTTTCTGCTTTTGGTGACGCCTGACCTTGAATTGAAAATGGATGTTTGTACTTTTGTGGCTATGTACTGTCCTAACATAATCTAACTTTATGCTTTTGCCGTAAAGCCTCTTTGAAAATCGAACAATGTGGTTAGATTAAGGAGATGTTTATCTTTTAAATTGTGTAAAATAGTTGATTGTTTGAGAAATTGAAATTATTAGATTTTTGATGTTTTGAATTTCCAGCCTTGTTAGCAATCCCGACTCGGGGTTCATTGCTAACCTGTAGCCACAACAGGTTAAAAGTCAATTTGTGGAATTTATTTTCTTAATGCGTTTGAGCCAATCAGTTGTGTTGTGAAAAGGTAGGGGTGGTTTACAGAAGGTAGCCCTATTTGGTAAAAGTCCATATTATGGCAAGAACAGCTAAAATAAGCAAAGAGAAATGACAATCCATCATTACTTGAAGACATGAAGGTCAACCAATACGAAAAATTTCAAGAACTTTGAAAGTTTCTTCAATTGCAGTTGCAAAGAACATCAAGCGCTATGATGAAACTGGCTCTCATGAGGACCGCTACAGGAAAGGAAGACCCAGAGTTACCTCTGCTGCAGAGGATAAGTTCATTAGAGTTACCAGCCTTAGAAATTCAAGCTCAAATAAATGCTTCACAGAGTTGAAGTAACAGACACATCTCAACATCAACTGTTCAGAGGAGACTGTGTGAATCAGGCTTCATGGTCGAATTGCTGCAACAACAAAAAAACACTACTAAAGGACACCAAATAGAAGAAGAAACTTGCTTTGGCCAAGAAACACGAGCAATGGACATTAGACTGGTGGAAATCGGTCCTTTGGTCTGATGAGTCAAAATATGAGATTTATGGTTCCAACCGCCGTGTCTTTGTGAGACGCAGAGTAGGTGAACGGATAATCTCCGTTCACCTACTCTGCATGGAGGAGAAGGTGTGATGGTGTGGAGGTGCTTTGCTGGTGACACTGTCTGTGATTTATTTAGAATTCAAGGCACACTAAACCAGCAATACGCCATCCCATCTGGTTTGTACTTAGTGGGACTATCATTTGTTTTTCATCAGGACAATGACCCAACACACCTCCAGGCTGTTTAAGGGCTATTTAAGAAGGAGAGTGATGGAGTGCTGCATCAGATGACCAGGCCTCCACAATCACCCGACCTCAACTCAATTGCGATGGTTTGGGATGAGATGGACCGCAGAGTGAAGGAAAAGGATCCAACAACATGTGGGAACTCCTTCAAGACTATTGGAAAAGCCTTCCAGGTGAAGCTGGTTGAGAGAATGCCAAGAGTGTGCAAAGCTGTCATCAAGGCAAAGGGTGGCTACTTTGAAAAACCCTTGAATGAGTAGGTGTGTCAAAACTTTTGACTGGTACTGTAGGTAACCCTCTAATAGGGACTTGTGATTTAACATTATGTTCCTGCTCCCACAGCAACAGGACACAACAATCCTAGGGCTGACATCTCCTCTAACATGGTTTATTCAGAACCTTGCTATCTTGGCATTCAATGCCTCCATAATCAATACCAGCTTAATAGAAAAAACAGAAGAGTAATATCTTTCAAAATCGAGTCAAGGTTTTTAAAAGTACAGACACACTAAAGTAGCCTACCTACATACGCACTACATATGTGACAATATGAGGACAATAGACCGGGAAAAACTCTTCATTTCATTACTCTACATGAGGGGTGGGCAATTCCAGTCCTTGAGAGACCTGATTGGTGTTCCTAATAAAATACCAAATTGGTGTCACTGTTTTTCCCCAGTCCCAGCTAACACACCTGACTTCAATAATCGCCGAATCATGATCTTCAGTTTAGAATGCAATTTGATTAAATCAGCTGTGTTTGCTAGGGATGGGGTGTGTTAGTGTGTGACACCAATCAGGCCCACGAGGACTGGAGTTGCCCACCCCTGCTCTACATACATTAAATGACCAAAAGTATGTGGACAACTGCTCGTCAAAATTCTCATTCCAAAATCATGGGCATTAATATCGAGTTGGTCCCCCCCTTTGCTGCTATAACAGCCTCCACTCTTCTGGGAAGGCTTTCCACTAGATGTTGGAACATTGCTGCGGGGACTTGCTCCATTCAGCCACAAGCGCATTAGTGAGGTCAGGCATTGATGTTGGGCGATTAGTTCTGGCTCGCAGTCGGCGTTCCAATTCATCCCAAAGGTGTTTGATGGGTTTGAGGTCAGGGCTCTGTGCAGGCCAGTCAAGTTAGGGCAGGTAGCGTTCTCCTGGCATCCGCCAAACCCAGATTAGTCCGTCAGACTGCCAGATGGTGAAGCTTGATATATAGTGTACATTAACACCCATAACACTGTCCATATGGGGTTCACTGATATGGTGGATTCTGATGTTACATATCCCGCTCAATTCAATAGGAAAAAATGAACATGATTCAAATAGTGTACGTGCTAGATCAGCCATCTCAAACATAAAACCCTTTTTTCCTCGACTCTGAGCTTTTGTTTTTGTATTAGCTGTAACCTGAGCTTGACAGAGGAAGTTATGGGGGAAGTCGAAGCGTCACTGAAGGTTGAAGGAAGAGCCACAGAAACCGAACAAAGATAACGAACACTCCCCGAAGGTCACAGATTTTCATACCATAATTCATATCGCCCATAAAGAACCAATACTATTGTGAATAATATTAGTTTTAGCGTTGTGAAATAAAAATAAAAACTTGCCAAGGTTTTAAGGGACTGGGTTCTAATAATATAATTACATGGGTTAGCCGTAGTCGCACTTGAGGTCTGGTTTTCCGAGGGAGGATAGTGATCATTGTGGGGCTGTTTTGCTTTTGAATCCGAGACTCCGCTGCATTGTGAAGCTGCCACATAATAGCTTTCCTGTCAGGTTGTCTGTTGCCATTAATTAGCTTTTCTCCACAACGTTCTCCGAGGTTCCGTCTGTGGTATTATGCTGCCGTTCCAATGTAAGAGATTCCTAACTCAACCGTGTCTCCCATGAGGTAGTCTTTTCATTAAGAAATGTTAAGAGACGAGAACACTGCGGAAACTAAAAGAAGGTTCTCCAACCTGGGCTTTCAGACACTGGGCCTTCAAAATATGCAATGGTGCCATTCTGAAGAAACTAGCCCCAGACCTACTTCTGTGAAAAAGAACGAGGTGGGGGTGTAAGACGGAGGGGTGAGGTGGGGTGAGGGGTGGGGGGGGGCATTGTTAGCGCCCCCCATCAGTCACCTACGGTTCCTACAGCTGGAGAGCACATTCCAAAGATCTTTAAGAAAAAGAGGGAGAAAAGAAAACAGGTTACAAAGGACTCCCGGCAGATACAGTCAGCCCCCCCCACTGGCTGTTCCTTTTCACTGTATACACACCATGATGGGTATGTCTTTGAGAGTGTTCTTCTCTATCTGAAACTAAGGAGCCATTTACTATACGTCTTGTGGAGACAGAGGCAGAAGACGAAAGAGAAGGAGAAAAAAAGCGAGAGAGGAAGAGAGAGAGAGAGAGAGAGAGAGAGAGAGAGAGAGAGAGAGAGAGAGAGAGAGAGAGAGAGGCTATGCCTGGGGTGCAGATGTCCATTGTAAACAGGATAGGGAGCTGCCTTCTGAGAGGGGGACGTCACTCAAGGTGCGACCAATGATCCCTGTATATCTCCTTGCATAGACAGTGCATTCGCAAAGTATTCAGACCCCATCCCTTTTTCCACATTTTGGTACATTACAGCCTTATTCTAAAATGTACGATATTACTTTTTCCCCCTCATCAATCTACAAACAAGACCCCATAATGACAAACTTAAAAATGTTTTTTAGACATTTTTGCAAATGTATTAAAAATAAATAAATAAATACCTTATTTACTTATGTATTCAGACCTTTTGCTATGAGACTTGAAATTGAGCTCAGGTGCATCCTGTTTACATTGATCATGTAAACATCAATGTAAACAGCGGCTCCCCAGTGGCGCAGGTCTAAGGCACTGCATCTCAGTGCTAGAGGCGTCACTACAGACCCTGGTTCTAATCCAGGCTGTATCACATCCGGCCATGATTGGGAGTCCCATAGGACGGCGCACAATTGGCCCAGCATCGTCCGGGGTAGGCCGTCATTGTAAATAAGAATTTGTTCTTAACTGACTTGCCTAGTTAAATAATATTTTTTTAAATCATCCTTGACATATTTCTACAACTTTATTGCAGTCCACCTGTGGGAAATTCAATTGATTGGACACGATTTGGAAAGGTACACACCTGTCTATATAAGGTCCCACAGTTGACAGTGAATGTCAAAGCAAAAACCAAGCCATGAGGTCAAACGAGTTGTCCGTAGAGCTTCGACACAAGATTTTGTCCATACCTGTCTGTACCTTTTAAATCCATATACAAAATGATTACTCAGTTTATTTGGGCCGGTAAAACGTAATGCCCCATTTGGAGCATCTGATGATCTGAGTCAACAAAAGCTGGGACTGCAGAATCCAATACTAAAAGTAAATGGAGTCAGATTCAGATGAAAAATGAAAAGTTTGTTTCCTTTTCTATCTACAGCGCATTCGGAAAGTATTCAGACCCCTTACAGCCTTATTCTAAAACGGATTAAATCATTTTCTCAATTTTTCTATTCCATGCGAGAAATTGCCAAGAATCTGAAGATCTCATACAACGCTGTGTACTACTCCCTTCACAGAACAGCGCAAACGGTCTCTAACCAAAAAATAAATAGGAGTGGGAGGCCCCAGTGCACAACAGTGCAAGAGGACAAGTACATTAGAGTGTCTAGTTTGAGAAACAGACGCCTCACAAGTCCTCAACTGGCAGCGTCATTAAATAGTACACGCAAAACACCAGTCTCAACGTCAACAGTGAAGAGACGACTCTGGGATGCTGGCCTTCTAGGCAGAGTTCCTCTGTCCAGTGTCTGTGTTCTTTTGCCCATCTGCATCTTTTCTTTTTATTGGCCAGAGATATGGATTTTTCTTTGCAACTCTGCCTAGAAAGCGGTCTAAGGCAATGCATCGCAGTGCTAGCTGTGCAACTAGAGATCCTGGTTCGGGTCCAGGCTCTGTCGCAGCCGGCCGCGACCGGGAGACCCATTGGATGGCACACAATTGGCCCAGCGTCGTCCGGGTTAGGGGAGGGTTTGGCCGGCAGGGATGTTCTTGTCCCATCGCACACTAGCGACTCCTGTGGCAGGCCGGGCGCAATGCACGCTGACACGGTCGCCAGGTGTACGGGGTTTACTCCAACACATTGGTACACCTGGCTTCCGGGTTAAGTGGGCATTGTGTCAAGAAGCAGTGTGGCTTGGTTGGGTTGTGTTTTGGAGGATGCAAGGCTCTCGACCTTCGCCTCTCCCGAGTCTGTACGGGAGTTACAGCGATGGGACAAGACTGTAACTACTAATTGGATACCACGAAATTGGGGAGAAAAAGGGGTAAAACAAAAGTCTTGAGGACTTCCACAGGATTCAATCTTCCTTTTAAGAGGCATTTTCTCAGCTATCAGGTATAATTGAAGAACGAAGCAGGTGTTAAACATGGTCTTTGCTACAAAAAGCAGCAGTTGACTAGTCCATTGACAACATTTAAATCAGTTGCCCTTCATCAATATCTTTGGAAATTCCATTAGTATCATTAGCTTAAAACAATTAAATCTGTTTGTGTTTTTATGATATTTTTGGACCAGGGTGAGGCTCTCTCTCCACTAGGATTCACCATCTTCATCAAAAGTTTTCATCATTTATCTGCAGATAAACTCCCAAAAGCCTACCAGTATGCAAATTAGGGAGCCAAATGAATGGCTCTCTTATGGATGCGATTTGGTTGGCTACTGAAGAGTCACTCTAACGTCATCGTCTGGCAAGTCCTGATGTACTTCCTTTACTTGTCCCGATGCGATACCATGGACATATACCTACGTTGTGTGATTTATGATTCAGTCGGTTTGACACCATTTATAAACTAGTCAAGCTTGCTGTTCTTCAGTCAAATCACAGTAAGCCTATGCGCCAGCACTTCGTGGTTGCATATGAAACACGCAAAATAAAATAAATGAATGTGCCAGAAAACAAAAGGCTAAGTGTATTTCGACTCATATTTACGACATCATATGGGACATGCAAATTGACTCACATAGACGATGAAGGAGCATCATGCTCTCTCCCTACGTGTGAAGAAATCTGACTGCAACCACAACACACCCACCCAGGTACGGTGAGGCGGGACAGACAGCAGACTGTCAAACCACAGTGTTTTTCATCGCTCACAGGAGCTACAGTGTATAGTTCATTTGAGCGTGAAAGGGCTTTTATTGTATAAAATAAGCCTGTTTAGCCGACAGCCAGGGCCGGTGTAAAACACAAAGCCCAGATTGAAAAACTACATGACCAAAAGTATGTGGACACCTGCTCGTCAAACAGCTCGTTCCAAAATTGTGGGAATTAATATGGAGTTGCTGCTATAACAGCCTCCACTCTTCTGGGAAGGATTTCCACTAGATGTTGGAACATTACTGCGGGGACTTGCTTCCATTCAGCCACAAGAGCATTAGTGAGGTTGCACATTGTGATCTTAGGCTTGTGTGCGGCTGCTCCACCATGGAAACCCATTTCATGAAGCTCCCAACTAACTAACAGTTATTGTGCTGATGTTGTTTCCAGAGGCAATTTGGAACTCTGTAGTGATTGTTGTAACCGAGGAAAGTAGATTTTTACCAACTACGCACTTCAGCACACAGCTCAGCCGTTGTTGCTCCTAGACGTTTCCAGCTCACAATAACATCACTTACAGTTGACCGGGGCAGCTCTAGCAGGGCAGAAATTTGACAAACTGACTTGTTGGAAGGTGGCATCCTATGATGGTGCCACGTTGAAAGTCACTGAGCTCTTCAGTAAGGCCATTCTACTGCCAATGTTTGTCTATGGAGATTGCGTGGCTGCGTGCTTAATTTTATACCTGTCAGCAATGGGTGTGGCTGAAATAGACAAATACAGTAATTTCAAGGGGTGTCCACATACTTTTGTGTATATAGTGTATTTATATCTGAGAAGTGGGGAAACTTTTCTTCAGCCTCTACTTCTCCTTTGCCTACTGATTTACTGTGTTCTGTCGCACACGCACACACACACACACACACACACACACACACCACACACACACACACACACACACACACACACACACACACACACACACACACACACACACACACACACACACACACACACACACACACACACACACAGCTTTATTTGTCTGAGTGATTCGGCGGGGTTAGCTAGGTCCCCTTGCGGTGCTATACAATCCTCCCTCAATATGTTTGGCTGTGCGGTTTCTTTAGCTCCCTCCCTGCATTACGTCACACCAGAGCTATTCTAGCAGAGCTGGGGGATTAGGGAATGAAGAGAGTGAAACTCCAGAGTGCACCCCCTCTCGCCCCCAGCTGGTTTCAGTTCGCCCTCCACCCCAGCGCACCTGCTTTTAGTTATTATCCCCCACCGCCGAAGCGAACTGGGCCTAGCTTTTCAGACTTCAGGACCTATTCAGTAGGTGGAGAAATAGCCACTTTTTCTTCACCGGTATTGTTAATGTATTCTCCTGGCTGGTGCATAGAGAGAGGTGGGAGCCATTGTGTTTTGTTATGAATCAGCCCGTGGAGGAGGAGGAGGGTGTGTGTCTGTGTGTGGTTGCCTCTTGCTACTGTAAATCAACTCAGTGAAAGGGAGAGACCACCTGCAGAAGCAACAGCCCCATCTGAGCTACGCAGAAACGTGGGGGGGTGCTGAAAGTACTGGATCAATATTGAAAATGACAGATTCAGTAAATAAACGCGTGGCTCTGGTAGTGGACGGTGCAACACATACAGTACACACATTTATAGTTGGAGCAAAATTATCCTGAAACTCTTTAAAATGCCAATATGTCAAGTTTTAACACTTTAAGAAAATACTCTCAATACATTCTATCATCTATATAAAAAACAAAACACTTCTCAAAACACCCTTGCCTTAGTTCAAGAAAACAAGTGAAACCTCAGCTGCCACCAACTCTGAACAATAATGCATTAAGCTGTACTGTATGGCATGGAATTCACAATGGGAATAATTATGAGCCAGTGCTGCAGACGGCAGTGAGAGAGTGAATGTCGTATTTGATGGAGCAGCAGCCAGGCTCTCAGTCCATTAAAACAGCGCAGCAGCTGTACATTAGAACATGAATTCTCCCAGTAGTGGCAGCTTGGAGGCCGGGCGGGTGGACGGTTAGACCCCAGTGGTCACACTTGATTTATTTGATGTTGATTATGTCTCACATGTCTGGGGTTACACTACCTGAGTTCCAGACTTTACCCTCCAATTGTTCGTCTTAGTTCTCTGCTTAAAGTCATAATATGGTTGGTGATGAGATCACCATGTAAGGGGAACAACTTCCTTTGGCAATGACTCGCGCTGTGAGCAAACGCACCTTAACCTTTTCAATATACAGAATGACTCAAGATATATTATGTGTGCTGTAGCCTTTCTTCATCTGCAAGGATCCCTGAGGCAATAGTTGAGGAAAATGTCAGTTTATCAGATGTTTATAACTCTGTGTTCTTTCTAGGACAATAACGTTGTGCTTTATTAGCACCATAGCGAATGCATGTCATATTTTGAGAAACAGATTAGCAACCAATATCAGATGTTAATTTGAGTCAGAAATTTCTCACCAAAAAAACTAGCAATCTAAAAGCCTTACCTTGTATTATTTCTAAACTCCTGAGAAGTCTTGTAATTTGTCTGTATGATTTACACTGAAAAGAGTAAAAACAAAAACCTTGAACACCGTAGACCTCTGGGTCTGTTGGTTAACGGAACGAACACCCACGTCTATGACAGATTCATACACTTCAGGACCTACCGTAGAGAAACTCAGTGTTTCCCTTGTGGAGGGAGTTAAGAATGGCGCATAGAAATGCCAGGTGTCCACAAGGAAGAACACAAAAAAGTAGCTAATATGACAGGATTTTAAGCTCTCCCATCCAATACATTGTTGGAAAGTACGCAGCAAAAAAAAGGCCATTGGGGGTGTTCAAATGAGTTGAATAACAGAACATTTATTTGGCATAAAGACTAATTAGACAGTGAAGCCACATCAATTATTCCATAAGTTCCAGAATTTCCCGGTGTCAATCAAACAAGTTAGTCGGTATGAAGTCACTCCTTTTGTGACAGTGTTCTTTCAGTGCGGTCCTTTCTTCAGCAGAGAGAGAGAGAAGGACAAGGTTTTCCAAATTAATTGGATCAATGATTAAGAAGGAGCCATCTCACTTGACTGGCCTTAGACAATGAACCTACATAGGAGCCAGTGGAAAATTTACACTTGAATTAGATCCGGAAGAATAGACAGGATTAAAGAGGAAATGCCTATCTGTGTGGGGTCTACATGGAGGTCTTTTGCTCACACGTTGTTGTTGACAGGAGGGATATGAAGGACTCGAACATCTCAGAATATTGATTTGGGTGAGAGTTGAATGCATTCTCAGTAACTGTTTTTTTTCTCCCCCCGTCATGCAAATACTGAACAGGCTGTCTTTCAATTCACTTCTACTGCTCCCCCTGGTCAAGTCCATTTTTAAGTGGCATAAAAAGGCAATTGTTCAAAGTGCATGGGTTTTCTGTTGTTTTAAATCAATCAGTCATGGTATTTAGATTCAGTGATTTGTCCCGAATGAACAGACCCCCCTTGGCTTGACATCAAGAACAGATATTCCATCAGAAAAACATCTACCATGAAATGGTAAGGCTGTATCCTTGAGATCTAAGGTTATCGGTGTTTGCAGTTATGTCAATGGATAAGCACATGGGAAGTTGTGTGTTTCTCAATAAAGAACACTGTACTGAATGTTCGCAACCTGGCAACTCCTAATTACCATAGCTACTCAAATCATCTCCAGCTTCTCCGTTCTCTTGTTGTCGTGGAGAGAACACACTCAGTCAACTTAACTTGAAATTTAAAGGTATACAAAGAGGGTACTCACTGCTGGGTTTCTGAGTAAATCAATGGACATGATGAATGAAGCAATTTCACACCGCATTCCTTTGGAGAGGAAAGCGTAAGTAAAATTTTTTCTCTCTCAAAAGAACCACTCGTAATTAAGCTCGTGTTGACTAGCCTGGACACGAAGATAACTGTGAGCACAACAAAAAAGTATCATAATATCTGGTTTAAAATCACATGTTTAAGATCAGTGGGAATGGGTATTTCATTGATACAAGTCATTATTTAATCGAGCTAGTTAATTGGTGCATTCCACTGGGAAAGAGTATAAGGATACCCAAACCAGAAAGGGCCATGTATCTCAACTATACCAAAAAGATTAATAAATCATATGTCTGAATAATCAATAAATCATTGTAGTCAACCCTGGCGGAAAATATCCCTTAACATCAATCAAAGAAGCACTGGTCTGGTACCCAAATGGCACAGGTCTCAAAGGATGAGCAGGGGATGGAACGCAGCAGAGACAGACAGCAAAGAGAGGTGGGCGGAACCAAAGGTTGGAGGGAGGAGAGGAGGGAGTTGGAGAAATTAAAATGTATTTGTGTATTAGTGTCAAATCTGCTGGGAGAGAGTGCACAAAGGTCCTCCTCAACCTCCATTGGTAGGCTAATTGAGTTAATGACCTATTCCAGTTCCCGTAGCCATCTGTCCCTACAGTACATGGTTCCACTAAGTGGCTGCAGGTGAGTGTGCTGCAATTACCTTTCTGCGCCATTTTGAAACACCGCTGATACAGCAGGAAGAGTGGGTGGAAAAACATGCTGCACGCGGTGCAACTAATTGTACCATTACACAAACTGGTGAGTGCATAAAGGACAATCAGATGGCTTTGTTGGATCTTTGCCGGAAAATAACATGCTGCAGAAATACTGTTTGTCTGTTTCAGCTGCTGCTGTTTCTGAAGGATGAAATTATGTCAAAACAAGTCCATTTGCATGAGCACACAAATGTAAAGCACAATACAGTTGTGTTTACTGAAAAGTTTCCACGAGATATTGACAAAACTATTATTGCAATGTGTGTGTGTGTGTAACTGCACATTCAGTGTCTTCTCAAATCACATATCCACGTGTGATATTTATCCACCCGATTCAAATTCATTGTGTGTGTGTGTGAGTGTGGTACATGCCTGCTCTCAGAGTTCTTGTCCTGTCTATCAGTGGGTGCTGTGTTGAACAGCTTCTTTACGTATCTCTGTGAATTAGAATATCATAGACATGAACCATCTAAATCACTATCACCTTGCATACTGTAGGTATGCAGACAACTACACTTACATACTGTAGGTATGCAGACAACTACACTTACATACTGTAGGTATGCAGACAACTACACTTGGTTATGTAAAAAAAACTGTGGTTAACACATATCTACCCCCCAAAATGGACAGCTCAGATGATGCAAAACCAATCACCTTTTCCAATTCATCCATCAGCTGATAGGTTATGAAGTCAGTAGGAGGAGGGCCCAACAGTAGATCTTGAAATTTGGCTTGGCCTTCTTCCACCCTCTGATTGGCTGGGAAACGAGAGGAGCAGGGTGTGATTGGGTGATAGACATTTTCTGTGATAAAAGCAGACAAAGGTGGAAACCGTAAGACGCACATAGTGTAAACCAAATTATAAACTGTGTGGTTTGAGCCCTAAATGCTGATTGGCTGACAGCCGTGGTATATCAGACCGTATACCATGGGTATGACAAAACATTTGTTTTTACTACTCTAATTACGTTGGTAACCAGTTTATAATAGCAATAAGGCACCTCGGAGGTTTGTGGTATATAACCAATATACCACGGCTAAGGGCTGTATCCAGGTACTCTGCGATGCGTCGTACGTAAGAACAGCACATAGCCGTGGTATATTGGCAATATACCACACCCCCTCGTGCCTTATTGCTTAATGAATACACAACCCTTAACCCGTAATGACATTATACATCATTTTTTATAATCATTCTTTTCATTTTGTACTTTATTATAATTAATTGTAACTTTAACAGTTCAAGTGAAACTGTACAGTAGAAGTCTGCCTTATACTTTGCGTCACTGAGGCTGTTATATCTTTCCCCTCCTTTTTTGTTGTTGTTGGTACTGCGTCTCCCTGGAAACCACGGGTCATGGTGATGCTCCATAAGGCATCATTTAAAGAAGCCTTAAGTGGATGAGAGCAGTGCTCAGGACGCGCTTTCTCTGGTCGAGAGGTTCATTTACTTAATGCACCCGATGCGGAAATAGTGCTGACTTCAGCTAGCTAGCTCACTGGGAGTGGTGGAAGAGTGGAACCACTGGCACAGTACAATAAGGCACAAGAGCGCAGAGGGACAAAAATAGGTAATTGGCGCAATTTGGCACTGTTTTGAAGAAAAGGGATAACAAGAAAATACAAAAACTGAATAGATACCATTTCACAGACAAAAATAAACTTGTGGCAATTGTAGTCTGGCAACTCGAAGAAGTTCGTCCATTGAGACCATTATAGTGATTCAACACTGTCATGACCCTGTGAATGTTACATGGATGGGGATAACGCAAAAACAGGGACTGCATCTCCAGATATAGAACACTTGCTTTGTTTCAGCAGGTGACATCGAGTAAGCCTACCTTGATATCTTTACACAATGCTAGCCCACATCTACGACAACTGATGACTTCCTGGACAGGGAATGAGATGCCTCGGCCCCAGTCTTCCCTCCCGACGTAGAAGACCCAGAGAGGCTGAGGCATGGAGGACCATGGATCCAGAGGAGAGGATGCTACCAGGGAGACAGGAAGCAGGAAATGGGGGCTCATATCCCTTGACCCGCTGTGTGGCTTTTAATTAAGAGGATTAGGAGAGGAACGGCTGGTTAAAGGTTAGCACTCTTCCTTCTGGGACCCGGCAACAGCATCTCTCCCTCCTTCTCCCCAAACTGGCATGCTGAGGTAGCTAGGATGGTTTGGCCTCCCGACACTGCACAGCCAGCAGCTAATTAGCACACTCTCTACCATCACCCCCACCCCCTTTCGACTGATGAGTCAGAGCTCACCTCCTAGTCACCCCGAGAAGAGACACAGGTGTGGAGGATGGAGTAAACATGAGGGGAGGGACTGAGTGGAGAGGCAGAGAGAGAAAGGGGTTGAGAAGGAGAGAGGGTTGAGAAGGAGAGAGAGGGGGAGAGAGGAGACTGACGGGAGTGGCAGAGAGAGAAAGGGGTTAAGAAGGAGAGAGAGGGGGAGAGAGGAGACTGAGGGGAGTGGCAGAGAGAGAAAGGGAGTGGGAGTGAGGACAGATGGGGAGAGATGAGACTGAGGGGTGATGTAGAGAGAGAAAGGGGTTGAGAAGAAGAGAGGGGAAGAGAGGAGACTGAGAGGAGAGGCAGAGAGAGAAAGGGAGCGAGAGTGAGGAGAGACGGGGACAAAGGAGACTGAGGGGAGTGACAGAGAGAGAAAAGGGTAGAGAAGGAGAGAGGAGACTGAGGGGAGATGTATAGATAGAAAGGGAGGGAGAGAGAAAGGGGGTAAAGAATCAAGGATTAAAGGTATGGGAGAGGGTTTAAGCTCATTGACTGCATTTCTACACAATTTAAAAACTCTAAAGTGCTGCACTGAACAAAAATATAAACGCAACATGTAAAGTGTTGGTCCCTTGTTTCATGAGCTGAAATAGTATTTGCAGCGGAAATAGATGCATAATACACGCTATCAAGTCAAAACAAGGAGGACTTCAAATGCCGATATTCACAGGCGCCGCGTGAGTCTTAAGTTTTAGGAAGCTCTTTTTTCACCATAAAATGTTGCCTTATTAATAAAGGATTGCATGCATCTATCATCACATTTACAGACTAATGTAAGATAGGCTACCATTCCTAATATGATGAGTAGATTGCATAGTTATAATTTAGGCTAATAATATAACCCAATCACTGTTTGCAAAACATACATTTCTGAAAGAATCGTACCTGAGTGCGTAGGGACATATCAGGCACAGAGACGTTTCCTCTCCTTTCTTTGCACTGGAAAAATGTGACCTTTAATAAACTAATTTCAAGCAATTCTACTACAGTTTATATGACTGAGACAAGCAACATCTTTTTTTTTTAGATATGAAACAAATAAGTAGCCTACTCTGCTGACACTGACAAACAGATCTGAAAAAATGACCTTGAATGAAACCATCTACAAAAAGGGGAGACACAAATTGTACAATATGACGTCCATCTAGCCTGGAGGAGGGAATTATTGTCCCCCCAAAAAAACATTCCAGCGGTACTGATCTAATGATAAAGACAGTGAACCAGGATGCTCTTGGCTTGTGCTAATAAGATCACCGGGATGCTCTCAGCTGGTGCTAATAAGATCACCAGGATGCTCTCCATTGGTGCTAATAAGACCACTGGGATGCTCTCCGTTGGTGCTAATAAGATCACCAGGATGCTCTACGTTGGTGCTAATAAGATCACCGGGATGCTCTCGGCTGGTGCTAATAAGATCACCGGGATGCTCTCTCCGTTGGTGCTAATAAGACCACTGGGATGCTCTCGGCTGGTGCTAACAAGATCACCAGGATGCTCTCTGTTGGTGCTAATAAGACCACTGGGATGCTCTCGGCTGGTGCTAATAAGATCACCAGGATGCTCTCCATTGGTGCTAATAAGATCACCGGGATGTTCTCGGCTGGTGCTAATAAGATCACCGGGATGCTCTCGGCTGGTGCTAATAAGATACTCCACTGTTCGCTCAACTGGGAGTGGAGAATTAGAGACAGATTAGTCTTATCTTTGTCTTCTCTTTCCAGCAGTAGCCATTTGCTTTCTAAACTATGTTTTTCCTACAATTGTACTTTGAAATATTGTGATAGGCCCAGGCCTATTTAACTGCTTCTCACTGACCACTGCAACTCAACAAATCAGCTATTTGGTAGGGTATTTACCGCACACACTGTCCAAATTACATGGTTAAAACAATCCAGAGCTAATTTTTTAAAGAAGCTAATGATCCTTTGGAACAAATCATGCTCCCTGGAGTAGTATTTTTGAATGATTGTCATCATTTCTTTATAGGCACAAGTAATTATATAGCACATTTTTGCCAATTTAAATCAATGTACTTTAGGGGAATCTTATCTTCCCGTAGCCTATTGGACACGCCGCCTATGATGACATCAATGTGAAAGTAACCGATGCATAAAACAGCTGGCCGCAAGGCTTACAAGGCCGAGTTCAAATGCTGACATCAAATTCAAAGCAATCAGCACACTGCCTAAACGGCTGACCGGCACGTCTCTGCTCACTGATAAGAAAAAGGTCTGCAGGTTGGCAGCTTCTCTCCTAAAGACATCCATCCAATACACTAAACAGACGGGATTGTAATAATTTGAGTCTACTTTTTTAAAGCTTCGAGCTAGGGTATGGCGACTACCCTGTCATACCCAACTGATGCCCTGGGAGT
Organism: Salmo salar; assembly: GCF_965601325.2. Lineage (NCBI taxonomy): Eukaryota > Metazoa > Chordata > Actinopteri > Salmoniformes > Salmonidae > Salmo > Salmo salar. The sequence continues at coordinate 105,128,638 of NC_138305.1, forward strand.
AAGTAAAAATCTAGGAGGGGATTGTCTCTGCTGTTACCATCTTGGAAGCTAGACACATTTATTAAGTTAGCAAAACGTAGTTGGAGTAGGTCATTTGTCAGATCTTAGATAGTTAACATAACAGTTCTAAGATATAGAACTGGCAACATTGGTAGTAAATTTCATCACCTCACAAAGTTCCCATTTTGCTCTTTATGCTTCTTTGTAAACAAACATACCTGACTGACTCAATCAGCTGTTTTGGGGAACTACCGGTTAGCTTCATAAGAAGGCAATCCTCTTTATCTGTTAACCTAGTGTACAAGTAAAAAATAAAACTGCTGCTATTTATTCAAAACGTACAAATATTCTATTTTAATTTAAAAAAATATATATATGGTTAACACTATTGACTTATTGAAAATCATACCGTGGGTATTTCAAAACACCCGGGTACACGATATATGATATACTGCCTCTACCATGAGAGAAAGTAATGAAACGTTTACAGAAGCACCCCAATGGAGTACATTAGCCTGTAAAGTGAAACATACTGTTCAGACCTCAAACTGTAGAGCATCAGCTTTGATTATACCCCATTTCAAGGCCTAGTCATCTCATAAGAGGGAACCATTCTCCCCAGAGAAAATGTATTGGCTTTACCAACCTAGCAACCGGATTGAATGATTTGAAATAAGGTTTACAGTTCACAATAATTACATCTACGTGTCAGCCACTCTGAATATAACCAGCCCATGTAGGCAGATTTAGGTGTGAAAATACAAATGAAATACAGAATTCTCACCCATCACCAATTTGCGAGCTGTCATGCTCATTGATGTCTGAAATACAACAATTCCTCATCACCCTCATCTCAAGCTTTCCTTCAACAAATACTGGGGAAGATGACTTGAAGAGAACATGGCTTCAATGTTTATTTTACTAGGCAAGTCAGTTAAGAACAAATTCTTATTTTTAATGACAGCCTAGGAACAGTGGGTTAACTGCCTTGTTCAGAGGCAGAACGACAGATTTGTACCTTGTCAGCTCAGGGATTCAAACTTGCAACCTTGCGGTTACTAGTCCAACGCTCTAACCACTAGGCTACCCTGCCGCCCCAATGTATGGGTAGTTGCCTTTATCGAAAAACCTTTATCGTATGTCTTTTCCACAAATGGTCTAGATCTGAAAGAAAAAAATAATGTCTAGATTACTACACTGTGTTCCCATGATCCAAAGAATTTAAAAAGAGAACTACTGAATGGAGAAAAGCAACACATTTGGCCAAGAGTGAAATAGCACCGTATGATGGCCTTTTTTTTCAACCACGGAACAATATTAATGATCAAAAGGTTATTTATTCTGATAATAGAACATTTCATATGCCTACAGTTACTTTTTCTGGGAACAGAAGAAAAATACCTACTTGGAGGTATTTCCACACTTAGCTACTTCAGTAAAAATTTAATGGCAGACATGTTCTGCAGAAGAAAAGCATCAGTCTTTGTACTGTACGGTATATTCATATGGAGTTACAGCTTCATAAAATCACTTTCCACATCAAGTCAAGCCAGAACAAAAACAGGCATATGAAGGACATGCAGGTTTACTTCAGGTGAGTCATCTTGATATGTACTTTTTGGAGTGACCTGTCATTACTTGAGATTACTGAAGTTGAATGCGTCATGAAAAGGTGTGATTAGAAGCAGAATACATTGGAGGTAAAGCATCATATGTAATGGATGTTACTGTGACATTTTTCCAATTAGCATATAGTAAAATGTTCATGGATGGCAAACTAAAGGTTCGCTCAGAGCACAGAGCCTCCATTGCTCTAATAATGTTGTGCAGTCTTGTCATCACTTAAAGATTAGCAAAAGCCTAGCGGGCCAGTAACCGAAAGGTTGCTGGTTTGAAACCCAGAGTCGACTAGGTGAAAAATCTGTTGAGGTGCCCTTGAGCAAGGCTCTTAACCCTAATTACTCCTGTAAATCACTCTGGATCAGAGCGTTCTACTAAACGACTAAACTGTAAAAGTAAGTGCAATGGCTTGTATTCATGGATGCCAAGGGAAACCAGGCTTCCCCCCCAAAAAATAAAATAATTTATCTTTCGTCTCTCTGTGATTCAGAATTTTCCCTCAGTTCGCAGAGGCTGATTGTATTTCACCAGAGACAGCATCCGAGCGAGTGAAACAGCACGTCTCTGTATGTGTAGGCCAGCTATCTGATGTGGTCTAGTCCAAAAGAGTATGACATTGTTGCCGCCTGTAGCATTGAATGCAAGGGAAGCAGGCGAGCATTTGGCCTCCCTTCATATTTAAAAAAAATAATAATAATAGCCAATCAGCATTGAGCTAAATTGAGTGAGCTCAACTGTGAATGGTACTGGTGCATAAAAAAAAGCATCAAGGGAAGCCAGTTTGGATTAGGCTTCACTCCAATCATATCAAGAGCATACGTCATTGACAAAAACTTGTGCATCTCGTGTTGTTGTCCTCCGGTGGGTAGCTAGCTAGCTAAAATTGTCTCTTTCCTAAATTAGCTATGGATGGAGATAGGGATTTGGACTTGTGGTTTTACTTACATTTCTGTAAAGGCCAATGATTATAATGTATATTCTGATCCAACCATAAATGCATACATTGTGCCCCTGGTCTGAGAGGATGGAAGTTCAATATGTAGCTAAAAGGCTAATGTTAAATAACACACACAAATCAGAGCAATGGACAGCCACATCATATTTAGCATACATTGATTGGACTAAATTGTTTTTATCTTTTAGTTGTCACTGTATTAAACTAAGCAGAGGTGATTTGATGATGTTGAAATGTTGAAGTTGAAATGATGCTGGAGGAGGCAGCTCCTGTTTTCTTTGCGACTTGTGGTAACTCTCCGTGGTTCTAAATCAATAGTCGTTTAGTGGTCCGAAAATGTCATTAACAACTTTCCTTGACTTTGCTTAACTGTTACATGCAATATGCTTTGTGGACTTCACCGGACAGAGGTTGCTCTCTGGTTTTGTGATAAAACAATTGTCACGGTAGTCGTAAGGAGAGGACCAAAACGCAGCAGGAATATGTACACTCATCTTCTTTATTACGGACAAAGAAGGAAAAACCCAAAACAAACACGTATACGAAACACAATGACGAATGACAGGTCGGTAAGGCACAAAGCTATACACAGTACAATCTCCCACAAACTAACAGGTGAAAACAGGCGACCTAAGTATGACTCTCAATCAGCAACAACGATGTACAGCTGTTCCTGATTGAGAATCATACCAGGCCAACACAGAAATACAAAACTAGAACAGCCCCTTAGAAATACAAACACAAGAACATACCCAACACCCCGGAACACATAAATCAAATACCCCTCTAAAATACACACACGCCCCCGAACCACCTAAATCAACTACCCCCTCTACATCGACACTTACACCAATAAACCCCAGAAACACTCTATACAAAATATCCCTCTATCTAAACACATACACAAAACCATGAAAACAAATACCCTCTGCCACGTCCTGACCAAACTACAATAACAAATAGACCCCTTTATTGGTCAGGACGTGACAACAATGGTGTGGTTGAATTAATTCTGACCCTGTGTCTTCGTATTGTCTCGGCTTTAGGCTTATCTAACACTGTGTCAAGGCATATTAACTAACAGGTTATAGAGCAAACAACACAATTATCGCAACACATAGGTTGCAATATGGCTTTTTTTTGGCTTGGCTTCCCCACTGATAATACCCACGCACCGCTACTGTGTAAATGTAAAAAAGATATAATACAAATACTGAGCTATATTTTATGCTCCAAAAATTTGAGAAATTACATTATTTTACACTAATACAATTTCTCAGAGAGAGATTTTGTTTTACAAGTAATTTAAAAAAATTCTATTACAGGCATCAAATACACCTGAATCTGTGGCTTTCTCTAGGAAAGGAAAATCCTATAAAACCCGGAGAGCATGGACACCATTGGAGGTGTGAAGACGGATTAAAACGTGAAAGCGACAAAATTCATGTTACTTTGTGAATTACATTGTCGTGTTTGGATAGTTTCAAGAGTTTATGAAGAGCTATGAATTTTGATATGCTTCATGGTAAGTTTTCTGGATGTTTACATTTACATCTCATTTCAGTCATTTAGCAGTCGCTCTTATCCAGAGCGACTTACAGTAGTGAATGCATACATTTCATAATTTGTTTTTCCCGTACTGGTCCCCCGTGGGAATCGAACCCACAACCCTGGCATTGCAAACACCATGCTCTACCAACTGAGCCACACGGGACCGGGAAACGGGACCGGGATGTTACCGGGAAACGGTTTTATTTTTGTTCATTGGATGGAGGATAGTTCAAACAGATAGCGACACAGGGGTGCACTCCAATCATTTAAACTGAGTTGATTAGATTACAATCTGGGTGTGTTTCCATGTCTTTTGTTTTAACTAGCAAAGTGCAAAGAAATGTTCATTCAGGTTAGGCGTGAGTCTCTGCTTGAATTTGGTTAATTGAAAGGACAGTGAATTTGTTAATACTTTGAGAACTTGTTAGCAAGCGCCTGTGTGTATCACAGACACCGGTTTTTTTTGTCTTAGAGATGCAACCACATTAAGTCAGCCTATTTATTGGTGATAGTAATTAGTAGTCTAATGTATCATGTGTGCTTTCGTCACTAATAAATTATATTAGTTGAATTGAGAAAACGCATTCCTCGTTTTACAGAGTAATTATTTGATTTACTATATGCCTATAATTTAGTAGGTCTATTGATAGTTGTTATATACAGTGCCTTCAGAAAGTATTCACATCCCTTGACTTTTTCCACATTTTGTTGTGTTAAAATGGATTAAATTCAGATTTCATGTCACTGGCCTACACACAATACCCCATAGCGGAAAATGGTGCCGATAGAGGGCAGCCGTGCCCCTAAGCAACTTTGAAGCATTTCATTTTTTTTATGTGTTATTACATTACTAGTTCAGAAAAGTTTTTGTGTTATTACATACAGCAGGGAAGAACTTTTGGATGTCAGAGCAGCGGCAACTCACCAGCATTACCAGCATTACGACCAGGAATACGACTTTCCCCGAATCAGATCCTTTGTTCGTACCCCCCAGGGCAATTGAACTGATTCCAGAGGCAGATCCAAAACATCGCCGGCGGAGAAGAGGTACTCGGAGTGGACTTCTAGTCCGACTCAGGAGGCGTGCACACCACCCACCACTTACGAGTATATTATTCGCTAATGTTCAGTCTCTGGATAATAAATTTGACGAGCTGAGGGCAAGGATTTCCTTCCAGAGAGACATCAGGGATTGTAAAATACTCTGTTTCATGGAAACATGGCTTTCTCGAGATATACTGTTTGAGTCCGTACAGCCAGTTGGGTTCTTAGTTCATCGCGCAGACTGGCATAAATATCTCTCTGGGGAGAGTTCCTCTGTCCAGTGTCTGTGTTCTTTTGACCATCTTAATCGTTTCTTTTTTTGGGCCAGTCTGAGATATGGCTTTTTCTTTGCAACTCTACCTAGAAGGCCAGCATCCCGGAGTAGCCTCTTCACTGTTGACGTTGAGACTGGTGTTTTGCGGGTACAATTTAATGAAGCTGCCAGTTGAGGACTTGTGAGGCGTCTGTTTTCTCAAACTAGACACTCTAATGTACTTGTCCTCTTGCTCAGTTGTGCACCGAGGCCTCCCACTCCTCTTTCTATTCTTGTTAGAGCCGGTTTGCGCTGTTCTGTGAAGGGAGTAGTACACAGCGTTGTATGAGATCTTCAGTTTCTTGGCAATTTCTCGCATTGAATAGCCTTCATTTCTCAGAACAAGAATAGACTGACGAGTTTCAGAAGAAAGTCTTTGTTTCTGGCCATTTTGAGCCTGTAATTGAACCCACAAATGCTGATGCTCCAGATACTCAACTAGTCTAAAGAAGGCCCGTTTTATTGCTTCTTTAATCAGCACAACAGTTTTAATCTGTGCTAACGTAATTGCAAAAGGGTTTTCTAATGATCAATTAGCCTTTTAAAATGATAAACTTGGATTAACTAACACAATGTGGCATTGGAACACAGGAGTGATGGTTGCTGATAATGGGCCTCTGTATGCCTATGCAGATATTCCATAAAGAATCAGATGTTTCCAGCTACAATAGTAATTTACAACATTAACAATGTCTACACTTCAAAATCAAGGACATTTCTAAGTGACCACAAACTTTTGAACAGTAGTGTATGTGGCAGGGTCTACAGACAATCACGGACTACAAAAGGAAAACCAGCCATGTCGCGGACGCCAACATCTTGCTTACGGACAAGTTAAACACCTTCGCCCGCTTTGAGGATAACACAGTGCCAACGACGCTGCCCACTACCAAGGACTGTGGGCTCTCCTTCTCCGTGGCTGACGTGAGTAAGACATTTAAGCATGTTAACCATTGCAACCCTGCCAGCCCAGATGGCATCCCTAGCAGCGTCATCAGAGCATGCGCAGACCAGCTGGCTGGAGTGTTTACGGACATGCTCCCCACATGCTTCAAGATGGCCACCATTGTTCCTGTATCGCCCTGTAGCACTCACTTCTGTAATCATGAAGTGCTTTGAGAGACTAGTCAAGGATCATATCACCTCTACCTTAAGCGACACCTTAGACCCACTTCAATTTGCTTACTGCCCCAATAGATCCACAGACGATGCAATAGCCATCGCACTGCACACTGTCCTATCTCATCTGGACAAGAGGAATACCTACAGTATGTAAGAATGCTGTTCACTGACAGCATTCTGTCAGCATTCAACACCATAGTACCCTCCAAACTCATCATTAAGCTTGAGGCCCTGGGTCTGAAATTTGCCCTGTGCAATTGGGTCCTGGACTTCCTGACGGGCCGCCCCCAGGTGGTGAAGGTAGGAAACAACACCTCCACTTCGCTGATCCTTAACACTGGAGCCCCACAAGGGTGCATGCTGAGCCCCCTCCTGTACTCCCTGTTAACCCATGACTGCGTGGCCACACACACAACAGTAGTAGGCTTGATTACCAACAATGACGAGACAGCCTACCGGGAGGAGGTGAGGGTTCTGGGAATGTGGTGCCATAAAAATAACCTCTCACTCAACGTCAATAAAACAAAGGAGCTGATCATGGACTTCAGGAAACAGCAGAGGGAACACTCCCCTATCCACATCGACGGGACCGCAGTGGAGAAGGTGGAAAGCTTTAAGTTCCTTGGCGTACACATCACTGAAAAAAATGAAATGGTCCACCCACACAAACAGTGTGGTGAAGAAGGCGCAACATCGCCTCTTCAACCTCAGGAGGTAAACTACCTGCCCTCCAGGACAACAACCACCCGAGCCACTTCCTGTTCACCCCGCTTTCATCCAGAAGGTGAGGTCAGTACAGGTGCATCAAAGCTGGGACCGAGAGACTGAAAAACGGCTTCTATCTCAAGGCCATCAGACTGTTAAAAAGCCATCACTAGCACATTAGAGGCTGCTGCCTATAAACATAGACTTGAAATCACTGGCCACTTTAATAATGGAACACTAGTCACTTTAATAATGTTTACATACAGTTGAAGTCGGAAGTTTACATACACTTAGGTTGGAGTCATTAAAACTCATTTTCAATCACTCCACAAATGTCTTGTTAACAAACTATAGTTTTGGCTAGTTGGTTAGGACATCTACCTTGTGCATGACACAAGTAATTTTTCCAACAATTGTTTACAGACAGATTATTTCACTTATAATTCACTGTATCACAATTCCAGTGGGTCAAAAGTTTACATACACTAAGTTGACTGTGCCTTTAAACAGCTTGGAAAATTCCAGAAAATGATGTCATGGCTTTAGAAGCTTCTGGTAGGCTAATTGACATAATTTGAGTCAATTGGAGGTGTACCTGTGAATGTATTTCAAGGCTTACCTTCAAACTCAGTGCCTCTTTGCTTGACATCATGGGAAATTAAAAGAAATCAGCCAAGACCTCAGAAAAAGAAATTGTAGACCTCCACAAGTCTGGTTCATCCTTGGGAGCAATTTCCAAACGTCTGAAGGTACCACGTTAATCTGTACAAACAATAGTACGCAAGTATAAACACCATGGGGACCACGCAGCCGTCATACCGCTCAGGAAGGAGATGCATTCTGTCTCTTAGAGATGAACGTACTTTGGTGCGAAAAGTGCAAATCAATCCCAGAACAACAGCAAAGGACCTTGTGAAGATGCTGGAGGACACAGATACATAAGTATCTATATCCACAAGTTCTCATTTACAATTGCGACCTGGCCAAGATAAAGCAAAGCAGTTCGACACATACAACAACACAGAGTTACACATGGAATAAACAAACATACAATCAATAATACAGTAGAAAATAAGTCTATATACAATGTGAGCAAATGAGGTGAGATAAGGGAGGTAAAGGCAAAAAAGGCCATGGTGGCAAAGTAAATACAATATAGCAAGTAAAACACTGGAATGGTAGATTTGTAGTGGAAGAAAGTGCAAAGTAGAAATAGAAATAAAGGGGTGCAAAGGAGCAAAATAAATAAATACAGTAACGGAAGCGGTAGTTGTTTGGGCTAAATTATTGATGGGCTATGTACAGGTGCAGTGATCTGTGAGCTGCTCTGACAGTTGGTGCCTAAAGTTAGTGAGGGAGATAAGTGTTTCCAGTTTCAGAGATTTTTGTAGTTCGTTCCAGTCATTGGCAGCAGAGAACTGGAAGGAGAGACGGCCAAAGGAGGAATTGGCTTTGGGGGTGACCAGAGAGATATACCTTCTGGAGCGCGTGCTACAGGTGGGTGCTGCTACGGTGACCAGTGAGCTGAGATAAGGGGGGACTTTACCTAGCAGGGTCTTGTAGATGACCTGGAGCCAGTGGGTTTGGCAATGAGTATGAAGCGAGGACCAGCCAACGAGAGCGTACAGGTCGCAGTGGTGGGTAGTATATGGGGCTTTGGTGACAAAACGGATGGCACTGTGATAGACTGCATCCAGTTTATTGAGTAGAGTAATGGAGGCTATTTTGTAAATGACATCGCCGAAGTCGAGGATCGGTAGGATGGTCAGTTTTACAAGGGTATGTTTGGCAGCATGAGTGAAGGATGCTTTGTTGCGAAATAGGAAGCCAATTCCAGATTTAACTTTGGATTGGAGATGTTTGATGTGAGTCTGGAAGGAGAGCTTACAGTCTAACCAGACACCTAGGTATTTGTAGTTGTCCACATATTCTAAGTAAGAACCACCCAGAGTAGTGATGCTGGACGGGCGGGCAGCGATCGGTTGAAGAGCATGCATTTAGTTTTACTTGTATTTAAGAGCAGTTGGAGACCACGGAAGGAGAGTTGTATGGCATTGAAGCTCGTCTGGAGGGTTGTTAACACAGTGTCCAAAGAAGGGCCTGAAGTATACAGAATGGTGTCGTCTGCGTAGAGGTGGATCAGAGACTCACCAGCAGCAAGAGCGACATCATTGATGTATACAGAGAAAAGAGTTGGCCCAAGAATTGAACCCTGTGGCACCCCCATAGAGACTACCAGAGGCCCGGACAACAGGCCATCCGATTTGACACATTGAACTCTATCAGAGATGCATTTAGTCACATAATATTGGACTCAGATTGATAAATATGGTTTATTGTATTCAACATAATTTCTACATAATGGTTGGATAACTTCCATCCAACTATAAAAAGTGACCCCTCATCTTCAGCCGATGGGGATTTCCACCAAACTACAGTCTTGCTGGAAGATCGACTTGCGGCCAAGAGTCAGCCTCCTGGTAAAACACTATTTTCATGTCATCTGAACATAACACTGGTTCCAATCAAAGTGCTAATGCTGTTTATCAAACTCCAGTCGGTGCTATGGTCAGATTGCATGGGTGTGAGAGCCCAGCAGGTGCTGTAACTGTTTGGTTCAAATGTAAGCAATAGGGTCTTGACTTCAACATTAAGGTGTCACTTTTAATAACACTGCAACCCAAGATGGCGTTCAGGCGAAGAGCTGCTTTGCCAGAGAAGAGCCGTCGACACAGTCAGTCACCTAGAACCACAACTGATCTGACTGTGTTAAAAAAACATTTATTCAACTAGACTTACAACTCATGTTGAAAAAGCATTCCATTTAAAGTATCTGTTCTCAGTACTATGATCGTTAGACAAAAGTTAGACAAAGCCTGATTGCTCAAAGTACAGAGGTCAACACAGCTGTGGTTTTACTTTTTATTGAAGACAAACCCGTAAGCCCTAAAAAAAAATCCTGACACAGAGCTAAGGTTTTCAGTTTGGTCTGCATGCGATGCATGACTCAATCAGGTTCCGCCCGGGCACCTCCCATTGCACTAGCAACAAGGACACACCGATATTTAATCAAATTAGCAGGGCTATAACTGCTGTGTCTGCAAGGTCTCCTCGTCCACTGGCAGAGGAGGGAGGGGCAAGGAGGGAGGACTGATGTTGTGGCTGCTAAGTGACTTAAGTGCCAGAAGAGGGCAAAAAACACGGCCCATTAATTTTCAAATTAAGTATTCCCTGCCGGCACTGGTTTTGTCCTTAGTCGTAAAGGGATTGACATGGAGGTTATGGTCCCTGTGTTTCATCTCCAGGCCTTGTCTTATCAACCCCCCTCAGGTTAGATACCAGTGTCTGGGTGTCTCTGCTGCGCTACAGCCAATTAACCTGCTGGAGTGATGAGCTGCACCACACATCGCGGAATATGTCTGAGCCTGCCTCTCTGTTTGTTCTAATTGCCGGGCGTTCTCATTAACTGAAGTCGATAAGAGTGTTGGTGCAGGATAGCACAGTATGTGTGGAAGCATGTTTTTGCTTACGCCATACAATCAGTTCTGCCATTAATTGAGGGGAATATGGATCGCTTACGTGTGGACGAGAAATGATTTGTTTTGAGCGGGACAAACAGACAGACAGATCTGTATTTTAGTGTTTCCCTTTTCTTATACAATAATAAATGAGGTGTTAGTGGCTCACAAATGGCGATGATCGCCTCTGTCAATGGTTCGTTAAACCCCAATAATGACCATTGGTCTTAAGACACATTCACTGCATCTCATCATAGGGCCTTCCCTGTAGCTCAGTTGGTAGAGCATGGTGTTTGCAACACCAGGGTTGTGGGTTCGATTCCCACAGGGGGCCAGCACAGAAAAAAAAAAAAAAAAATGTATGAAATGTATGCATTCACTACTGTAAGTCGCTCTGGATAAGAGCGTCTGCTAAATGACTAAAAATGTCAAAAAAATGTCATCAAGCATCTGATTCAGTCTTGTCAGACTCAACCCTCAAACAACCCAAATAAAACAACCCAAATCAATACACTGACTGATTATCATACACAGTTAGCATTCATCTACGGCACCTTACAAAGTTAGATTCCACAACCCCCAAAAAGCCGTTACAGTAGAGGGTCACTTCTATTATTTAAACACTACTGACCAGGTGCAACATCTACAAACACTACTGACCAGGTGCAACATCTACAAACACTACTGACCAGCTTCAACATCTACAAACACTACTGACCTGGTTCAACATCTACAAACACTACTGACCGACTACCGCTGATCAATGGAGGTAAAAAAAACATTGAAGCTACAGAATTTGTGGGACTTTTTTCTGTTACAATTGACTGGGCACCCCTTGTGATAGACATCCCTTTCAAGGTACAGTTCATAAGAGACAAGGTACGGTTCATAAGAGACAAGGTACAGTTCATAAGAGACAAGGTACAGTTCATAAGAGACAAGGTACGGTTCATAAGAGACAAGGTACAGTTCATAAGAGACAAGGTACAGTTCATAAGAGACAAGGTACGGTTCATAAGCGAGCGCCATGATCAGTGAGAGGGTGAAAGATAAGAGGGATGGATGGATGAAGGAGGTAGAGACTCTGCTCGACAAGTAGCCCACCTCTGGACGCCAACTGAAATGACCTTGATTTATCAGGTGTGAAGTCATGTCTGCACCACGCCCTCATAAATCCAAGGCCAAAACCTCCAGATACATTTGATGATCAATAAAACATAATTGGATTTCTCGCACATATTTCAACAGAAGTATTATAAAACCACATGGAAAACTCTAAATTCTGTGTTTTAATGCCCATCAATGGCACTTTCGGTAAATAAATCTCTCCGAAACGGCCAACCTATGGGCCTTTAATGTTTTCTGTACGACAAAAAAAGTTATTGTTTCATATTAATATTAGTACTTCCAATATCCCTGGGTCTGTTCTATGGTGATAGAAATCACAACTCTCCTTGATACAGAAATGAACACGACCTCTTACAAAAGGATCTCCATTTATGACATTAACCCTGTACGGTCCACATTAAATCCATTTAAATTTCAACAAAAGCATTCTGCAGTGTTGTACGCCATTAATTTCAAATTGAATCCCGATATTTAACAAGAAAAAACATACTCTTGAGCAAAAGAAGTGAAGAGAGAGAGAGAGAACATACTCTATTAAATCAATTAAGTCTCCTGCCAGAGTCTAGGTGAGGGATAATTACTTAGGGAGGGCGATCAGAGACTAATCTAATGATGATGCCCTTTAGTATGCTCCCAGACTTGATGAAGCTACAGGTCCTATGGGAGTGGCTTGACAGTGAAACCACAGCAACCACATACACAGGTAGAGAGAGAGAGAGATGGGGGAGAGAGAGATGGGGAGAGAGAAAGAAAGATGGGGAGAGAGAACGATGGGGTGAGAGAGAGATGGGGAAGAGAGATAGATTTGGGAGAGAGAGAGAGAGAGATGGTGGGAGAGAGGAAGAGAGCTAGAGAGAGAGATTGGGGAGAGAGAGCGAGAGAATGCGAGAGAAAGAGAGATGGGGTAAAGAGAGAGGGAGATGGGGAGAGAGAAAGCGAGATGGGGAGAGATGGGGGAGAGAAAGAGAGATGTGGAGAGAGAAAGAGAGATGGGGAGAGCGAAAGAGAGATGGGGAGAGAGAAAGAGAGATGGAGGGGAGAGAGAAAGAGATGGGGAGAGAGAAAGATGGGGAGAGAGAAAGAGAGATGGAGGGGAGAGAGAAAGAGATGGGGAGAGAGAAAGATGGGGATAGAGAATGATGAGAGAGTGCGAGATGGGGGAGAGAGAAAGAGAGATGGGGAGAGAGAAAGAGAGATGAGAGAGAGAGAAAGAGATATGGGGAGAGAGAAAGAGAGACATGGGGGAGAGAAAGAGAGATGGGGGAGAGAAAGAGAGATGGGGAGAGAGAGAGAGAAAGATATGGGGGAGAGAGAAAGAGAGATGTGGAGAGAGAAAGAGAGATGGGGGAGAGAAAGAGAGAGATGGGGAGGAAGAGAGAGATATGGGGGAGAGAGAAAGAGAGATATGGGGGAGAGAGAAAGAGAGATGGGGAGAGAAAGAGAGAGATGGGGAGAGAAATAGAGAGATGGGGGAGAGAAAGAGAGATGGGGAGAGAGAAAGAGAGATTGGGGAGAGAAAGAGAGCAATGGGGAGAGAAAGAAAGAGATGGGGAGAGAAAAAGAGATGGGGAGAGAGAAAGAGAGATGGGAGAGAAAGAGAGATGGGAGAGAAAGAGAGATGGGGAGAGAAAGAGAGAGAGAGAGAGAAAGAGAGATGTGGAGAGAGAGAGATATGGGGAGAGAGAAAGAGAGATGGGGAGAGAGAGAGATATGGGGGAGAGAGAAAGAGAGATGGGGAGAGAAAGAGAGATGGGGAGAGAAAGAGAGATGGGGAGAGAAAGAGAGAGATGGGGAGAGACAATGAGATATGGGGGAGAGAAAAAGCGACATGGGGAGAGAGAAAGAGACATGGGGGAGAGCAAGAGAGACATAGGGAGAGAAAGAGAGACATGGGGAGAGAAAGAGAGAGATGGGGAGAGAAATAGAGAGATGGGGGAGAGAAAGAGAGATGGGGGAGAGAAAGAGAGATGGGGAGAGAAAGAGAGATTGGGGAGAGAAAGAGAGAGATGGGGAGAGAGAAAATTAGATGGGGGAGAGAGAAAGAGAAATGAGGGAGAGAGAAAGAGAGATGGGAGAGGGAGAGAGAAAGAGATGGGAGAGAGAAAGAGAGATGGGGAGAGAAAGAGAGAGATGGGGAGAGACAATGAGATATGGGGGAGAGAGAAAGCGACATGGGGAGAGAGAAAGAGACATGGGGAGAGCAAGAGAGACATGGGGAGAGAAAGAGAGACATGGGGAGAGAAAGAGAGAGATGGGGAGAGAAATAGAGAGATGGGGAGAGAAAGAGAGACATGGGGAGAGAAAGAGAGAGATGGGGAGAGAAATAGAGAGATGGGGAGAGAAATAGAGAGATGGGGAGAGAAAGAGAGATGGGGGAGAGAAAGAGAGAGATGGGAGAGAGAAAAGGAGATGGGGAGATTGAAAGAGAAATGAGGGAGAGAGAAAGAGAGATGGGAGAGGGAGAGAGAAAGAGATGGGAGAGGGAGAGAGAAAGAGATGGGAGAGAGAAAGAGAGATGGGGAGAGAAAGAGAGATGGGGAGAGAAAGAGAGAGATGGGGAGAGAAAATGAGAGATATGGGGGAGATAGAAAGAGAGATGGGGAGAGAAAGAGAGAGATGGGGAGAGAAAGAGAGAGATGGGGGAGAGAAAGAGAGAGATGGGGGAGAGGGAGAGATGGGGAGAGAGAAAGAGAGATTGGGGAGAGAAAGAGAGAGATGGGGAGAGAGAAAGAGAAATGAGGGAGAGAGAAAGAGAAAGAGAAATGAGGGAGAGAGAAAGAGAGATTGTGAGAGAAAAAGAAATGGGGAGAGAAAGAGATGGGGAGAGAAAGAGAGAGAGATGGGGAGAGAAACGGAGATGGGGAGAGAAAGAGAGCGAGATGGGAAGAGAGAATGAGAGATGGGGGAGAGAGAATGAGAGATGGGGGAGAGAGAGAGAGATGGGGAGAGAAACGGAGATGGGGAGAGAGAGAGAGAGATGGTGAGAGAGAAAGAGAGATGGGGAAGAGAGAAAGAGAGATGGGGAGAGAGAATGAGAGATGGGGAAGAGAGAGAAAGATGGGGAAAGAGAGAGAAATGGGGAGAGAGAGAGAGAGGTGGGGAGAGAGAGAGATGGGGTAGAGAGAAAGAGAGATATGGGGGAGAGAGAAAGAGAGATGGGGAGAGAAAGAGTGATGGGGAAAGAAAGAGAGATAGGGAGAGAAAGAGATATAGGGAGAGAAAGAGAGAGATGGGGAGAGAGAATGAGAGATGGGGAGAGAGAATGAGAGATGGGGAGAGAGAATGAGAAATGGGGGAGAGAGAGAGATGTAGATAGAAAAAGACATGGGAGGGAGAGAGAGATGGGAGCTAAAATGAAATGAGTAAAAGAGGAAGAGAGATGGATAGTAAGAGAGAGGGAGAGAGAGTGAAAGAGAGGTATTAGAGGTAGAGAGAGAGAGAGAGAGAGAGGGCAAGTGGCATGGGGGGAGGGGTAATTATCCTGGGGGTCAGCTGCTTTCTCACCTAGCTTAACTGCCGCGAAATGAGCCGAGGCCGTCAGGGAATTAACGATGCGTATTGGGAGCAGCCTGCCGGAGCGCTGACCTCCTCCTTCTCTCGACATACACGTGCGTACGTACAGACAAACACACGCCCTTCGATTCATCTCGGTCTCTTGCACTCCATCTCCCTGTCCTGACACCCTCTGTCAAGCTAACACCATTGAAGTTTTTATTACAGTCACTAATGTACTCAGTTTTGTGCTGCTTCCGTAAACTCTAAATGACTCGCTCTTTCTACCGGCCCACATCCCTCTCCTACTTCTCTACCCTTCGTCTCTCCTTTTCCTCTGGACTACTCACTCCTTACCTCTCAGTTACTCAATTCCTTACCTCTCAGTTACTCAATTCCTTACCTCTCAGTTACTCAATTCCTTACCTCTCAGTTACTCAATTCCTTCTCTCTCTCTCTCTCTCTCTCTCTCTCTCTCTCTCTCTCTCTCTCTCTCTCTCTCTCTCTCTCTCTCTCAATTCAATGGGCTTTATTGGCATGGGAAACATGTTAACATTGCCAAAGCAAGTGAGGTAGATAATATACAAAAGTGAAATAAAAGTGTTTCTCTCTCCCTGTGTCTCTCTCTCTCTCCCTGTCTCTCTCTCTCTCTCTCTCTCTCTCTCTCTCTCTCTCTCTCTCTCTCTCTCTCTCTCTCTCTCTCTCTGTGTGTGTCTGTGTGTTTCTCTCTCTCTGTGTCTATGTCTCTCTCTCTCTCTCTGTCTCTCTCTCTCTGTCTCTCTCTCTCTCTCTGTCTGTGTGTGTGTCTCACTCTCTCTGCATGTGTCTCTCTCTCTCTTTGCGTGAGTCTCTCTCTGTGAGTCTCTCTCTCCCTCTGTCTCTGTGAGTCTCTCTCTCCCTCTCTCTCTCTTCCCCCCCAGACTACTCACTCCCTTCTCTCTTCTCAGTTACTCAATTCCTTACATGTGTCTCTCTATCTATGTGTGTGTCTCTCTCTGTCTCTCAATTTTTTTTCAATTCAATTCAATTCGCTTTATTGGCATGACGTAACAATATACATATTGCCAAAGCTTATTTTGGATATTTACAATATAAAAATGAGAATCAAATATTGTCAACGGGACAACAATTCAATGGGCTTTATTGGCATGGGAAACATGTTAACATTGCCAAAGCAAGTGAGGTAGATAATATACAAAAGTGAAATAAAAGTGTCTCTCTCTCTCTCTCTCTCTCTCTCTCTCTCTCTCTCTCTCTCTCTCTCTCTCTCTCTCTCTCTCTCTCCTCTCTCTCTCTCTCTCTCTCTCTCTCTCTCTCTCTCTCTCTCTGTGTGTGTCTGTGTGTTTCTCTCTCTCTGTGTCTATGTCTCTCTCTCTCTCTCTGTCTCTCTCTCTCTGTCTCTCTCTCTCTCTCTCTCTGTCTCTCTGTGTGTGTGTGTGTCTCACTCTCTCTGCATGTGTCTCTCTCTCTCTTTGCGTGAGTCTCTCTCTGTGAGTCTCTCTCTCCCTCTGTCTCTGTGAGTCTCTCTCTCCCTCTCTCTCTCTTCCCCCCCAGACTACTCACTCCCTTCTCTCTTCTCAGTTACTCAATTCCTTACATGTGTCTCTCTATCTATGTGTGTGTCTCTCTCTGTCTCTCAATTTTTTTTCAATTCAATTCAATTCGCTTTATTGGCATGACGTAACAATATACATATTGCCAAAGCTTATTTTGGATATTTACAATATAAAAATGAGAATCAAATATTGTCAACGGGACAACAGTAACAACAATAACCAAGGGTCAAAATAACCAACACATTCAACAATAACAATGATCATACAGTAGAGGACATGTGCAGGTTTATTGGTCTGTCAGACACTGTCCCTCAACTTATGGCAGGCAGCAATGTAGTGCGCTGCCAACCCACAGCTCTCTGCGTCCTCCCCCAACAGGACGGGTAGCCTATCCTCATCAGAGAGGTCTGTGAAACCTTGAATAAGGGTTTCAAATTTGGGGAAATGACACTCTCTAATTGTTTTATATTTTTGACATTTTGTCAGGAAATGCAGCTCCGTCTCAGGTTCTGCTGTGGTGCAGTGGTTGCACAGCCTTTCCTCTACAGGGAGCCATGTTTTGCTGTGTCTACCCTTCTCAATGGCAAGGCTGTGCTCACTGAGCCTGTACTTTGTCAAGGTTTTTCTAAGGTTTTGATCAGTAACCATGGTCAAATATTTAGCCATAGTGTACTGTCGATTTAGGGCCAGATAGCACTGCATTTTGCTTTGTGTTTGTGCTTGTGTTTCCCAATAAGCAATGTAGTTTTGTTTTGACTGTGTTGCAATTTATTTTATTCTGATTGATTGGATGTTTTGGTCCTGAGGCTTCAGTGTGTTAGTAGAACAGGTTTGTGAACTCAGCCCCAGGAGCAGCTGGATGAGGGGACTCCTCTTTGCTCAGCTCTTGGTATTGCAGGGCTTGGTAATGATATGAGAGGGGGACACTGTATTTTAGATTTCCAAAACTTCCAAAACTGAATTGCTCTTTTTTTGAGTTTTTATTATTAGTGGATATTGGCCTAATTCTGTCCTGCATGCATTGTTTGTAGTTTTCCTCTGGACATGTAGGAGAATCTTACAGAACTCTGCATGCAGGGTTTCAATGGTGTGTTTGTCCCATTTGGTGAAATCTTGTTTGGCAAGTGGACCCCACACCTCACTGCCATAAAGTGCAATTGGTTCAATGACACATTCAATTAGTTTAAGCCAAAATTTTATAGATATTTCGATTTCAATTTGTTTTTTAATGGCATAGAATGCCCTGTTGCTTTCTCTTTCAGTTCATTCACTGCCTCATTAAGGTGTCCAGTTGAGCTTATTTTTAAACCTAAGTAATTGTAGTGTGTGTGTCACGTCCTGACCAGTAAAAGGGGTTATTTGTCATTATAGTTGGTCAGGGCGTGGGAGGGGGGTGTTTGTTTTGTGTGTTTTGGGGTTTTTGGTTCTAGGGGATTTTGGTTCTAGTTTTCCATTTCTATGTTTCTTTTTCTATGTGTGGCCAGGTATGGCTTCCAATCAGAGGCAGGTGTCTTTCGTTGTCTCTGATTGGAAGCCATACTTAGGCAGCCTGTTTTTTCCTGTGTTTTTGTGGGTGGTTGCTTTCTGCATAGTCTGTGTACCTTACAGAACTGTTGGTTGTCGTTTATTGTTTTCGTTTAAGTGTTCACTTTATTTTAGTAAGTAATAAAAGAAGATGATCACTATACCCGCTGCGTTTTGGTCTCCTCAATACGACCATTGTGACAGTGTGCAGTACACTATATATACTGCTCAAAAAAATAAAGGGAACACTTAAACAACACATCCTAGATCTGAATGAAATAAATAATCTTATTAAATACTTTTTTCTTTACATAGTTGAATGTGCTGACAACAAAATCACACAAAAATAATCAATGGAAATCCAATTTATCAACCCATGGAGGTCTGGATTTGGAGTCACACTCAAAATTAAAGTGGAAAACCACACTACAGGCTGATCCAACTTTGATATAATGTCCTTAAAACAAGTCAAAATGAGGCTCAGTAGTGTGTGTGGCCTCCACATGCCTGTATGACCTCCCTACAACGCCTGGGCATGCTCCTGATGAGGTGGCGGATGGTCTCCTGAGGGATCTCCTCCAAGATCTGGACTAAAGCATCCGCCAACTCCTGGACAGTCTGTGGTGCAACGTGGCGTTGGTGGATGGAGCGAGACATGATGTCCCAGATGTGCTCAATTGGATTCAGGTCTGGGGAACGGGCGGGCCAGTCCATAGCATCAATGCCTTCCTCTTGCAGGAACTGCTGACACACTCCAGCCACATGAGGTCTAGCATTGTCTTGCATTAGGAGGAACCCAGGGCCAACCGCACCAGCATATGGTATCACAAGGGGTCTGAGGATCTCATCTCGCTACCTAATGGCAGTCAGGCTACCTCTGGCAAGCACATGGAGGGCTGTGCGGCCCCCCAAAGAACTGCCACCCCACACCATGACTGACCCAGCGCCAAACCGGTCATGCTGGAGGATGTTGCAGGCAGCAGAACGTTCTCCACGGTGTCTCCAGACTCTGTCACATCTGTCACGTGCTCAGTGTGAACCTGCTTTCATCTGTGAAGAGCACAGGGCGCCAGTGGCGAATTTGCCAATCTTGGTGTTCTCTGGCAAATGCCAAACGTCCTGCACGGTGTTGGGCTGTAAGCACAACCCCCACCTGTGGACGTCGGGCCCTCATACCACCCTCATGGAGTCTGTTTCTGACCGTTTGAGCAGACACATGCACATTTGTGGCCTGCTGGAGGTCATTTTGCAGGGCTCTGGCAGTGCTTCTCCTGCTCCTCCTTGCACAAAGGCGGAGGTAGCGGTCCTGCTGCTGGGTTGTTGCCCTCCTACGGCCTCCTCCACGTCTCCTGATGTACTGGCCTGTCTCCTGGTCGCGCCTCCATGCTCTGGACACTACGCTGACAGACACATCAAACCTTCTTGCCACAGCTCGCATTGATGTGCCATCCTTGATGAGCTGCACTACCTGAGCCATTTGTCTGGGTTGTAGACTCCGTCTCATGCTACCACTAGAGTGAAAGCACCGCCAGCATTCAAAAGTGACCAAAACATCAGCCAGGAAGCATAGGAACTGAGAAGTTGTCTGTGTTCCCTACCTGCAGAACCACTACTTTATTGAGGGTGTCTTGCTAATTGCCTGTAATTTCCACCTGTTGTCTATTCCATTTCCACAACAGCATGTGAAATGTATTGTCAATCAGTGTTGCTTCCTAAGTGGACAGTTTGATTTCACAGAAGTGTGATTGACTTGGAGTTACATTGTGTTGTTTAAGTGTTCCCTTTATTTTTTTGAGCAGTGTATTTTGTACCAATTGAGAACTTCGGTCTAATTCCCTGAGATTTGGATCTTCTCTGGAAAATCATTATTTTAGTATTTTGGGGGTTTACTAACAGGGCCCAGGTCTGGCAGAACTGCTCTAGCAGGTCCCAGCTCTGCTGTAGACCATGTGCTGTGGGAGACAGCAGGCATAGTTCATCTGCCAAGAGCAGGCATTTAACCTCTGAATTGTGGAGACTAACACCAGGGGCTAAGGATTTTTCTAGAATAGTTGCCAATTCGTTGATGTAAATATTGAAGAGTGCAGGGCTCAGATTGCAACCCTGGCGAAGGCCCCGCCCCTGGTTAAAGAATTCTGTTATTTTTTTGCCAATTTTGATGCTGCACGTACTGCCAGTATACATTGATTTAATTATGTCAAATGTTTGCCTGAATATATAGTTGATGTGTTTTTCTGCTAGATTGATGCCTGCTTTACTGTGAGTGGATGTGGTATCCAGAAAGTTATCTAAGAGAGCTGGATATTTTAATTACCGGTTGCTTTCTGGTATTCTTCCATGCTGTTTTGGGACCATCTGTATGAATTTCTGATGTTGTACAGCTTACTGAGCTGTGAATGTGTGGTTGTTTCCATGTCTGTTCTTTTGAGGAACAAGGTAATTTGGCTGTGATTAGACACAGGTGTTAGTGGCTTGACGATGAATGAGATGAGAGAGAAAGGGTCAATGTCTGTATAGTCTACTGTACTGTGGCCAAGAGGTGAGCAGTAGGTGAATCTCCCCAAAGAGTCCCCCCGTAACCTACCATTGACAAAGTACAGACCCAGGCTTCTACAGAGCTGTAACAGATCCCTTCCGTTTCTGTTGATGGTGCTGTCACTGTTGTTTCTATGAGGGAGATGAAGACAGTTAGAAACAGTATGGCCTATAATAAAGCTGTCTCCTCTTGTGGTCGTTAGATCAGGTAGTGTTCCTGTGTGCGCATTTGTGTCTCCACAGATGAGCACATTTCCCTGGGCCTGGAAATGGCACGTCTCTTCCTCAAGGGTGGGGAAGATCTCCTCTGAGTAATATGGGGATTCTGAGGGGGGATATATATTGCGCAAAGGAACACATATTCTTCTGTCAGTACAAGTTCTTCTTGCAGTTTTAACCTAATGTGATATTTACCAAATTTGAGGGAAACAATTAGATTTTGTAGTTTGGATTTGTACCAAATGATCAGTCCTCCAGAGTCTCTGCATCTATTGAGCTGTGTTTCTGTGATGCCACAATGACCTCTCTGTAGCCTGTGGGACAGTGAGTGACAATGTCAGCCTTACACCATGTATCCTGCAGAATGCTGACGTCAACATCTTTAAGATTTTTGTTGAACTCCAGTGCTAAACTCTTCAGTCCTAAGGTTGATCGTGATTTCATGTTACAAAAGAAAGAATAGCAGTCATAAATACAGTAACTACTAACCATTAAGTTGTTAAGAGTGAGATAAACAGGATAACAGTAAACAATTTTTCAGTTTTCTCTCTCTCTATATGTATATATATACAGTTGAAGTCGGAAGTTAACATGCACTTAGGTTGGAGTCATTAAAACTCGTTTTTCAACCACTCCACAAATTTCTTGATAACAAACTATAGTTTTGGCATGTTGGTTAGGACATCTACTTTGTGCATGACACAAGTCATTTTTCCAACAATTGTTAACAGACAGATTATTTCACTTATAATTCACTGTATCACAATTCCAGTGGGTCAGAAGTTTACATACACTTAGCTGACTGTGCCTTTAAACAGCTTGGAAAATTCCAGAAAAGGATGTCATGGCTTTAGAAGCTTCTGATGGGCTAATTGACATAATTTGAGTCAATTGGAAGTGTACCTGTGGATGTATTTCAAGGCCTTACCTTCAAACTCAGTGCCTCTTTGCTTGACATCATGGGAAATCAAAAGAAATCAGTCAAGACCTCAGAAAAAGAAATTGTAGACCTCCACAAATCTGGTTCATCCTTGGGAGCAATTTCCAAACGCCTGAAGATACCACGTTCATCTGTACAAACAATAGTACGCAAGTATAAACACCATGGGACCACGCAGCCGTCATACCGCTCAGGAAGGAGACACATTCTGTCTCCTAGAGATGAACGTACTGTGGTGCGAAAAGTGCAAATCAATCCCAGAACAACAGCAAAGGACCTTGTGAAGATGCTGGAGGAAACCGATACACAATTATCTATATCCACAGTAAAACAAGTCAGCAAGGAAGAAGCCACAGCTCCAAAGCCGCATAAAAAAGCCAGTCTACGGTTTGCAACTGCACATGGGGACAAAGATCGTACTTTTTGGAGAAATGTCCTCTGCTCTGATGAAACAAAAATAGAACTGTTTTGCCATAATGACCATCATTATGTTTGGAGGAAAAAGGGGCTTGCAAGCCGAAGAACACCATCCCAACCGTGAAGCACAGGGGTGGCAGTATCATGTTGTGGGGGTGCTTTGCTGCAGGAGGGACTGGTGCACTTCACAAAATAGATGGCATCATGAGGTAGGAAAATGATGTGGATATATTGAAGCAACATCTCAAGACATCAGTCAGGAAGTTAAAGCTTGGTCGCAAATGGGTCTTCCAAATGGACAATGACCCAAAGCATACTTCCAAAGTTGTGGAAAAATGGCTTAAGGACAACAAAGTCAAGGTATTGGAGTGGCCATCACAAAGCCCTGACCTCAATCCTATAGAAAATGTGTGGGCAGAACTGAAGGCGTGTGCGAGCAAGGAGACCTACGAACCTGACTCAGTTACACCAGCTTTGTCAAGAGGAATGGGCCAAAATTCACCCAACTTATTGTGGGAAGGTTGTGGAAGGCTACCCGAAACTTTTGACCCAAATTAAACAATTTATAGGCAATGCTACCAAATACTAATTGAGTGTATGTAAACTTCTGACCCACTGGGAATGTGATGAAAGAAATTAAAGCTGAAATAAATAATTCTCTCTACTATTATTCTGACATTTCACATTCTTAAAATAAAGTGGTGATCCTAACTGACCTAAGACAGGGAATTTTTACTAGGATTAAATATCAGGAATTGTGAAAAACTGAGTTTAAATGTATTTGGCTAAGGTGTATGTAAACCTCCGACTTCAACTGTAAATATATTCCTATTCATTGAACAAGTACACTTTTAGTACAGTAGGCAGGTGTGTGTATGTGTGTGTATGTGTGTGTGTATGCATGCTTTTGTGTGTGTGTGCTGGTTTATTGCAGATGTATTGGAGGAGCTGTTTAATCTCACTCAATCCTACAGGGTTATCCTGTTCTCTGACGACCTCCGCCTAGCTGCGCTGGTCCTGCTGTTGGGCCCTGTGGAGTGGGGCCATGTCTGGGCCGCGGGGCTTCCTCTCTGGTCTGGTAGAGATGGTGGTCTGGTGTAGGCTGGGCCCGCTCCAGTCTGGCTAAGCCGATGGAAGTGGTGATGCTCTGGTGGTGGGTGGGGCCTGTGGGGTGTGCTGGGTCTGGTTGAGTGTGCCTGGGGCTCCTTGTTGGTGCAGTGGTCTGGTAGGGGTCTCTGGGTGGTCTCTGTCCAGTGCGGCATGGGTGTTTGTCTACCAAGTGCCACATCCTTTAGAGACTTGGCAAACATCCCAACTGTCAGCTTCCTCAGGTGGGAGTGGTTGTGCAGATGCTCTGGGGTGATTGTTGGGTGAGCAACGTGCACTTTCGGGAGTAGGCCACACCCTCTGGTGATGTCAGCGTTGACTTTCTGAATGGTTCGGGGATGAAAGTCTTTGCGGGGCAGCAGAGTGGAGATGGTGATGTGGGAGTTGGGGAAGCGCTCAGAGGCCCTCTCTGCTATTCAGTTGACCTGGCTGCCTACTCTCTCCTGCTCCACTCACAGATTGTTGATGCCGGTGTGAATAATAATAAAATCTCTCTCTCACACACTCACACACAGCATGGAGAGCACTGGATTATCATCTCAGTGGACTGCGAGGGATTCCTTTGAACTTTGCGGCTGAAACCCCTCACAGTCCACTGCCTTTCAGGGGGAATGCAAGATAGCTAGACAGCGAGAGAGAGAGAGCTGCTCACGCTGACTGAACAGAGCAGCGATGGATTTATGCGGGCAGTCGCACTTTGAACAAAGCTAAGCTCAAGTTCACATCTTGAGCTAGAGCTCAGACTCAATCAACTGGCATTGATCCGCCGAGCTTGGACAACAGACAACACAAACAACTGTTAAGTCGGTCAAAAAACGACCCTGCAAAAGAGCTCCTTAAAATGGAAATTAAAGAGAAGAATTTTGTGTACTTTCACTTAAATCTTAGAGAACATCAATTCTGTTGTCAATAAAAACTCAACAAGAGGATATAATGACAATAAGGAGGACCATTGTTCAGACTGCAAATTAGATTTCAAGGCCATTAGTGGTGTGGCTGAGAAAGGACTCCTCAGAATCCTGCTGTCCATAGAGTTAGATAGAAGGCACACTTGCCACTAAGCCCATTTTAGCATTGGCAGCGTCATTGCAGGCTTTCACCATTTTAAGGTGGTCAACTCAATGGATTCTCTTTCCAACTCTCTCTATGAATGTAGCCTATAACTTACAATGCTCAGCTTTGTTATTGACTTTGCATGGCATTGCAGATCTCCAAACCATCCACATGAATCATGAAGAAGTTAAAGATGGAGGTGTGTGAACGAGAGGCATGATTACCTGAGAAGGACAAAGTGATAGAGGTCGATTCACCTTCTCCTGACTGATTCTACTACCCACTTACTTCCTTTCATGAGCAGCGAAGATACACTAAACTTAACCACGGTCCTGACATGCAATTAAGAAAGTGTTCAGGAAGTATTCAGAAAGTATTCAGAAAGTATTCAGACCCCTTCCCTTTTTCCACATTTTGTTACGTTACAGCCTTATTCTAAAATGGATAAAATTATTTTTTCACTCCTCAATCTACACACAATACTCCACAAAGACAAAGCAAAAACAGCATTTTAGAAATGTTTGCAAATATATTAAAAATAAAACACAGAAATATATTATTTACTTAAGTATTCAGACCCTTTACTATGAGACTTGATATTGAGCTCAGGTGAATCCTGTTTCCATTGATCATCCTTGAAATGTTTCTACACCTTGATTGGAGTCCACCTGTGGTAAATTCAATTGATTGGACATGATTTGGAAAGGCACACACCTGTCTATATAAGGTCCCACAGTTGACAGTGCATGTCAGAGCAAAAACCAAGCCATGAGGTCGAAGGAAATGTCCGTAGAGCTCCGAGACAGGATTGTGTCGAGGCAATGATCCGGGGAAGGGAACCGAAACATTTCTGCAGCATTGAAGGTCCCCAAGAACACATTCTTAAATGGAAGAAGTTTGGAACCACCAAGACTCTTCCTAGAGCTGGCCGCCCAGCCAAACTGAGCGGTCGGGGGAGAAGGGCCTTGGTCAGGGAGGTGACCAAGAACCTGATGGTTACCCTGAGAGAGCTCCTGAGTTCCTCTGTGGAGATGGCAGAACCTTCCAGAAGGACAACCATCTCTGCAGCATTCAACCAATCAGGCCTTTATGGTAGAGTGGCCAGACAGAAGCCACTCCTCAGTAAAAGGCACAGGACAGCCCGCTTGGAGTTTGCCACAAGGCACCTAAGGACTCTCAGACCATGAGAAACAAGATTCTCTGGTATGATGAAAACAAGATTGAACTCTGGCCTGAATGCCAAGCGTCACTTCTGGAGGAAACCTTGCACCATCCCTACGGTGAAAAATGGTTGTGGTAGCATCATGCTGTGGAGATGTTTTTCAGCGGCAGGGGCTGGGAGACTAGTCAGGATGGAGCAAAGCACAGAGAGATCCTTAATGAAAACCTGCTCCAGAGCGCTCAGGACCTCAGACTGGGGCAAAGGTTCATCTTCCAAAAGGACAACGACCCAGCAAAGCACACAGCCAAGACATCGCAGGAGTGGCTTCGGGACAATGTCCCTGAGTGGCCCAGCCAGAGCCCGGACTTGAACCCGATCCAACATCTCTGGAGAGACCAGAAAATAGCTGTGTAGCGACGCTCCCCATTCAACCTGATAGACCTTGAGAATATCTGCTGAGAAGAATGGGAGAAACTCCCGAAATACAGGTGTGCCAAGCTTGTAGCGTCATACTGTCACATGTGTCGTCGTGGAGAGAAGACCAAGGCGCAGCGGTTATGTGGATACTCATATTCTTTTAATGAAAACACACAAAGCATCCACAGGGAAAACAATAAACAGTACTCACGACAACAGGAACAGTTTTGCAGGCTCACAAAACGCAGTGCAAAAACAACTACCCACAACCCCAAAGAAAAACACACACTACTATATAGGACTCCCAATCAAAGGCAACTAAACACACCTGCCTTCAATTGGGAGTCCAATCACCAACACAACACTTAACACACAAAAACCTGCCACGTCCTGACCAAAACTAATACAATTGCTCCCTCTGCTGGTCAGGACGTGACACATACTCAAGACTGGAGTCGTTGCCAAAGGTGCTTCAACAAAGTACTGAGTAAAGGGTCTGAATACTTATGCATATTTGATATGTAATTTCTTCAATTTTTTTATACATTTGCAAAAATTTCTAAAAACCTGTTCTTGCTTTGTCATTGTCTGTAGATTGATGAGGGAAATAAACAATTTCATCAATTTTAGAATAAGGCTGTAATGTAACAACATGTGGAAAAAAGCCAATTTTTTGTCCATTAAAATAATGTTGAAACTGGTGTTTTGCGGGTACAATTTAATGAAGCTGCCAGTTGAGGACTTTTGAGGCATCTGTTTCTCAAACTAGACACTAATGTACTTGTCCTCTTGCTCAGTTGTGCACCGGGGCCTCCCACTCCTTTTTCTATTCTGATTAGAGACAGTGAAGGGAGTAGTACACAGCGTTGTACGAGATCTTCAGTTTCTTGGCAATTTCTTGAATGGAATAGCCTTCATTTCTCAGAACAAGAATAGACTGACAAGTTTCAGAAGAAAGTCTTTGTTTCTGGCCATTTTGAGCCTGTAATCGAACCCACAAATGCTTCAGGTGCTCAACTAGTCTAAAGAAGGCCAGTTTTATTGCTTATTTAATCAGAACAAGTTTTCAGCTGTGCTAACATAATTGTAAAAGGGTTTTCTAATGATCAATTAGCCTTTTAAAATGATAAACTTAGAGTATCTAACACAACATGCCATTGGAACACAGGAGTGATGGTTTCTGATAATGGGCCTCTGTACGCCTATATAAATATTCCATTAAAAATCAGCCGTTTCCAGCTACAATAGTCATTTCAAACATTAACAATGTCTAAACTTTATATCTGATAAATTTTATGCTATTTTAATGGACAGAAAATGTGCTTTTCTTTCAAAAACAAGAAAATTCATAAGTGACCCCAAACTTTTGAACAGTAGTGTAGTGTATATATATACACACTGAGCAAAAATATAAACGCAACAAGCAACAATTGCAAAGATTTTACTGAGTTACAGTTCATAAGGAAGTCAGTAAATTGAAATAAATAAATTAGGCCCTAATCTATGGATTTCACATGACTGGGAATACAGATATTCATCTGTTTGTCACAGATGCCTTTAAAAAAAAGTAGGGCGTGGATCAGAAAACCAGTTAGTATCTTGTGTGACCACCATTTTTCTAACGCAGCGTGACATCTCCTTTGGAATAAAGTTGATCAGGCTCTTGATTGTGGCCTGTGTAATTTTGTCCCACTCATCTTCAATGGCTGTATGAAGTTTCTGGATATTGGTGGGAATTGGAACATGCTGTCATACATGTCGATCCATAGCATCCCAAACATTCTCAATGGGTGCCATGTCTGGTGAGTATGCAGGCCATGGAAGAACTGGGACATTTTCAGCTTCCAGGAATTGTGAACAGATCCTTGCAACATGGGGCCGTGCATTATCATGCTGAAACATGGGGTGATGGCGGCGGATGTACGGCACGACAATGGGCCTCAGGATCTCATCAAGGTATCTCTATGCATTCAAATTGCCATCGATAAAAGCCATGCCAGTGGCTATCGAAGGTGAGCATTTGCCCACTGAAGTCGGTTACTTCGCCGAACTGCAGTCAGGTCAAGAGTCTGGTGAGGACGACGAGCACGTAGATGAGCTTCCCTGAGACGGTTTCTGACAGTTTTTGCAGAAAATGCTTTGGTTGCGCAGACCCACAGATTCATCAGTTTTCCGGATTGTTGGTCTCAGACGATTCCAGAGGTGAAGAAGCCGGATGTGAAGGTCATGGGCTGGCGTGGTAACACATGGTCTGCGGTTGTGAAACTGTTTGGGCGTACTGCCAAATTCTCAAAAACAAAGTTGGAGGCGGCTTATGGTAGAGAAATGAACATTAAATAACCTGGCAACAGCTCTGATGGACATTCCTGCAGTCAGCATGCCAATTGCACGCCCCCTCAAAACTTGAGACATATGTGGCATTGTATTGTGTGACAAAACTGCACATTTTAGAGTGGCCTTTTATTGTCCCCAGCACAAAGTGCACCTATGTAATGATCATGCTGTTTAATTAGCTTCTTGATATGCCACACCTGTCAGGTGGATGGATTACCTGGGCACCACATTTTAGAGAAACACGTTTTTTGTGTGTATGGAACATTTCTGGGATCTTCTATTTCAGCACATGAAACATGGGACCAACACTTTACATGTTGCCTTTATATTTTTGTTCAGTATATACACACTGTGACGACCCTCCCACTCTGTCTGCCGTATTCTCTCTCTTTGTTCTTGTTTCCTTATTAGGATGCCGGTGGGCGGAGTTGGGAGGGTCGTCAGCTACATGGGAAACACCTGGGCCCGGGTGTGTCCTAGGATATATGAACCTCTTCCACATTCATTGGGGAGACTCTCTCCATGCAGACACCTTTATACATTTTGTTGTGGTATTTTTTGTGGTCTTTTGGTTGTTTGCTTTGGCACCTTTCAACACCCTGCATTATTACATTCATGCATGCAAAACACTCACTTACACTACTGATTACACACACCATTGTTAATTGTAATTAGTTTACTTTAGTTAATAAATATATATTTTCGTATTTCTTGTCTCCACGTTGTCTCCCTTTTGTTACGAGCTTTGAGCCGGTTCGTGACAAGTGGAGGCTCATCCGGGATCAAACTCAAACAAACTAACAAAATATGCAAACAGAGCACCTACAGAACTTAACATGAACTCCACGTTCTCTCCCAAACACAATCCGTTCAAGATCTCGGATGAGCCTCCACTTGTCACGAACCGGCTCAAAGCTCATATATATATATATATATATATATATTATATATATATATATATATATATATATATATATATATATATGTGTGTGTGTGTGTGTGTGTGTGTGTATATATATATATATATATATATATACACACACACATACACACACATATACACACAAACTACATGACCAAAAGTATGTGAACAACTCATTACAAAATCATGGGCATTAATATGGAGTTGGTCCCCCCCTTTGCTGCAATAACAGCCTCCACTCTTCTGGGAAGGCTTTCCACTAGATGTTGGAACATTGCTGCGGGGGACTTGCTCCATTCAGCCACAAGAGCATTAGTGAGCTCAGGCACTGATGTTGGGCGATTAGGCCTTGCTTGCAGTCGGTTTTCCAATTCATCTTAAAGGCAATGGGGTTGAGGTCAGGGCTCTTTGCAGGCCAGTCAAGTTCTTCCACTTCGATCGCAACAAGCCATTTCTGTATTGAACTCGGTTTGTGCACGGCGGCGTTGTCATGCTGAAACAGGAAAGGGCCTTCCCCATACTGTTGCCACAAAGTTGGAAGCACAAAATTGTCTTGAATATCATTGTATGCTGTAGAGTTAAGATTTCCCTTCACTGGAACTAAGGGGCCTAACCTGAACCATGAAAAACAGCCCCAGACCATTATTATTGCGCATGGTGATCTTAGGCTTGTGTGCAGCTGATCAGCCATGGAAACCCATTTCATGAAGCTCCCGATGAACAGTTCTTGTGCTGACGTTGCTTTGGAACTCGGTAGTGAGTGTTGCAACCGAGGACAGATGATTTTTACATGCTATGCACTTCAGCACTCGCCGGTCCCATTCTGTGAGCTTGTGCCACCCTACCATTTCCCGGGTGAGCCGTTGTTGCTCCTAGACGTTTCCACATCACAATAACAGCACTTACAGTTGACCGGGGCAGCGCTAGCAGGGCAGAAATTTTACAAACGGACTTGTTGGAAGGTGGCATCCTATGACAGTGCCACATTAAAAGTCACTGAGCTCTTCAGTAAAGTAATTATACTGACAATGTTTGTCAATGGAGATTGCATGACTCTGTGTTCGATTGTATACACCTGTCAGCAACGGATCCACTAATTTAAAGGTGTGTCCACATACTTTTGTATATAGTGTATGTAGAGATATACTGTATATACACAGTCTACAAAACATTAAGAATACCTGTTATTTCCATGAGAGACTGACCAGGCGAATCCGTTTGAAAGCTATGATCCCTTATTGATGTCACTTGTTAAATCCACTTCAGTCAGTGTAGATGAAGGGGAGGAGACAGGTTAAAGAAGGATTTTAAGTTCGAAACAATTGAGCCGTATTGTGTATGTGTACCATTCAGAGAGTGAATGGGCAAGACAAAATATATAAGTGACTTTGAACAGGCGCACCAGTTTGAGTGTGTCAAGAACTGCAACGCTGCTGGTTTTTCACGCTCAACAGTTTCCCTGTGTGTATCAAGAATGGTCCACCACCCAAAGGACATCCAGCCAACTTGACACAACTGTGGGAAGCATTGGAGTCAACATGGACTAGCATCCCTGTGGAACGCCCAACAAATTGAGGCTGTTCTGAGGGCCCAGTCAAAACTGTTCGCTGCCCTGGCACCCAATGGTGGAACAAGCTCCCTCACGACGCCAGGACAGCGGAGTCAATCACCACCTTCCGGAGACACCTGAAACCCCACCTCTTTAAGGAATACCTAGGATAGGATAAAGTAATCCTTCTAACCCCCCCCCCCCCCCCCCCTTAAAAGATTTAGATGCACTATTGTGAAGTGGTTGTTCCACTGGATATCATAAGGTTAATGCACCAATTTGTAAGTCGCTCTGGATAAGAGCGTCTGCTAAATGACGTAAATGTAAAATGTAAATGTTAAATGGGTGGGAGGGTAGCGGGGACTTCATGTTTTGTACACTCAGTGTATATGAGGATCTGGTATATATGATTTCATGCATCATGTCCAGATAGTACATCATCATTATCTGCCTCAATATGAGGAACCCAGAAACACAACTCTGTAGGTCATAGTGACAGTGATGCAGTCTGGTTAGGGAAATGGAATGTGTAGGTCAGACTATAATATGGATACTAGTCTACATAAGGAACAATTCCCTCACAAAATGAACAACAACCAACCACCCAGAACACTGACAACAGTAATGGAGTGCATAACCAAACAGCCCAACACAGATTCACTCTTTACTGCACTACACAATCATTAACACTCCAGACAGCGGGAGGCCTGGCCTCTTTCATCTCCATGAAGAGGAACCTTGTGTCTTTAATGGATGACCATATGAAATATTTATCACCCCTACATCCTGCCTGCCGAGGTAATTGTCTCCAGCATGCTAACGGTTAGAGAAGGGCAGCGAGCTAGTGACACGCTGGTTTTCAGAGTCAGGGTGGAGGGGCGGGCGGTTAGCGTGGAAAGTGGGGTGGAGCAGTGGCTTAAGGTTAAGGTGCTGTTATCCTGACAGCAGGTAAGTGACGTTTAGTGGAGATTAATGCCGTTCATCAAATACCTGAGCCTTCTGCCCGCCCTCTGCCCGCCCTGGATAGTAGTGAGCGACTGAATATGATGTGAATTGTGGAAAGCCTTTTTTAAAAGGGGGGCAACTTAGATGTTGTGATGAGTCGCATGATCTGTCGCAATAGGTTGAGCTATTGAATAATGTCTCAGTTAAATCAAATTTTACCGTGAAATGCTTTCTTACACGCCCTTAACCAACAATGCAGTTAAGAAAAATATTTACTAAATAAACTAAAGTAAAAAATGAAAGAGCAACAATAAAATAACAAAACAAAGCTATATACAGGGGGTACCGGTACAGAGTCAATGTGGAGGCTATATACAGGGGGTACCGGTACAGAGTCAATGTGGAGGCTATATACAGGGGGTACCGGTAGAGAGTCAATGTGGAGGCTATATACAGACGGTACCGGTACAGAGTCAATGTGGAGGCTATATACAGGGGGTACCGGTACAGAGTCAATGTGGAGGCTATATACAGGGGGTACCGGTACAGAGTCAATGTGGAGGCTATATACAGACGGTACCGGTACAGAGTCAATGTGGAGGCTATATACAGGGGGTACCGGTACAGAGTCAATGTGGAGGCTATATACAGGTGGTACCGGTACTGAGTCAATGTGGAGGCTATATACAGGGGGTACCGGTATTGAGTCAATGTGGAGGCTATATACAGGGGGTACCGATACAGAGTCAATGTGGAGGCTATATACAGGGGGTACCGGTACTGAGTCAATGTGGAGGCTATATACAGGGGATACCGGTATTGAGTCAATGTGGAGGCTATATACAGGGGGTACCGGTACAGAGTCAATGTGGAGGCTATATACAAGGGGTACCGGTACAGAGTCAATGTGGAGGCTATATACAGGGGGTACCGGTATTGAGTCAATGTGGAGGCTATATTGTTCCTTATGTTGCACCCTCGACAACTAATATGATTATTATTATTTGACAATGCTGGTCATTTATGAACATTTGAACATCTAGGCCATGTGCTGTTATAATCTCCACCCGGCACAGCCAGAGGAGGACTGGCCACCCCTCATAGCCTGGTTCCTCTCTAGGTTTCTTCCTAGGTTTTGGCCTTTCTAGGGAGTTTTTCCTAGCCACCGTGCTTCTACACCTGCATTGCTTGCTGTTTGGGGTTTTAGGCTGGGTTTCTGTACAGCACTTTGTGATATCAGCTGATGTAAGAATGGCTATATAAATAAATTGGATTTGATTTGATTTGATATATACAGGGGGTACCGGTACTGAGTCAATGTGGAGGCTATATACAGGGGGTACCGGTACTGAGTCAATGTGGAGGCTATATACAGGGGGTACCGGTACTGAGTCAATGTGGAGGCTATATACAGGGGGTACCGGTACAGAGTCAATGTGCAGCGGTACAGGTTACTTGAGGTAATTGAGGTAATATGTACATGTAGGTAGGGGTAAAGTGAATATGCATAGATAATAAACAGCGAGTAGCATCAGCGTAAAAAAAGGGATGGGGGGACAATGCAAATAGTCTGGGTAGCCATTTGATTAGCTGTTCAGGAGTCTTATGGCTTGGGGGTAGAAGCTGTTGAGAAGCCTTTTGGACCTAGACTCTGCGCTCCGGTACCGCTTTCCGTGCGGTAGCAGAGAGAACAGTCTATGACTAGGGTGGCTGGAGTTTTTGGCAATTTTTAAGGCCTTCCTCTGACATCGCTGACACAAGCTGTGAACTTATCAGTTAAAAGCTGTTAGTGAGCAGATATGATGATTATGCTTGTTTGTTCACAAGCACAAGCTTTCCCATGACAGAGACAAAAGTAGAGCCTGTGTATTTTGCTATAATTAAGCATATTATTTCATTTTGATACATCTAACGACAAACAACATTTTACTGCCATAGCTGATTGAGATGTCTGTGAAGCCACATAGACTTGTTAAATACATTACAACCAAAACAGTGACGACATCTTAACAGGTAGAGACTGCTCTCCCGACTGGTAGAGACTGCTCTCCCGACTAGTAGAGACTGCTCTCCATACTGGTAGAGACTGGTAGAGACTGGTAGAGACTGCTCTCCCGACAGGTAGAGACCATTCTCCCGACTGGTAGAGACTGCTCTCCCGACTGGTAGAGACTGCTCTCCCGACTGGTAGAGACCGCTCTCCCGACTGGTAGAGACCATTTTCCCGACTGGTAGAGACTGCTCTCCCGACTGGTAGAGACTGCTCTCCCGACTGGTAGAGACTGCTCTCCCGACTGGTAGACTGCTCTCCCGACTGGTAGACTGCTCTCCAGACTGGTAGAGACTGGTAGAGACTGCTCTCCCAACTAGTAGAGACTGCTCTCCCGACTAGTAGAGACTGCTCTCCCGACTGGTAGAGACCGCTCTCCCGACTGGTAGAGACTGCTCTCCAGACTGGTAGAGACTGCTCTCCAGACTGGTAGACTGCTCTCCAGACTGGTAGAGACCGCTCTCCAGACTGGTAGAGACCGCTCTCCAGACTGGTAAGGACTGCTCTCCAGACTGGTAGACTGCTCTCCAGACTGGTAGACTGCTCTCCAGACTGGTAGAGACTGCTCTCCAGACTGGTAGACTGCTCTCCAGACTGGTAGAGACCGCTTTCCAGACTGGTAGAGACCGCTCTCCAGACTGGTAGAGACTGCTCTCCAGACTGGTAGACTTCTCTCCCAACTGGTAGAGACTGCTCTCCCGACTGGTAGAGACTGGTAGAAACTGCTCTCCCGACTGGTAGAGACTGCTCTCCCGACTGGTAGAGACGGGTAGAAACTGCTCTCCCGACTGGTAGAGACTGCTCTCCCGACTGGTAGAGACTGGTAGAAACTGCTCTGCCGACTGGTAGAGACTGCTCTCCAGACTGGTAGAGACTGCTCTCCAGACTGGTAGAGACTGCTCTCCAGACATTTTCTGCAAAGAAGCTATTTTTTTCTCCAGCCTCAGCCAGAGAGAGCCACAGGCTCAGAGGTAATTGACCTAGTAAAAGGCCCTGGTATTAGCGGTTTCAGGAAGAGAGAGAGGAGGCGGGGGAGAGAGGGAAAAGGCATGAAGAGAAAGGGGGAGAGCGAGAGAAAGAGAGAAAAAAAATGTGTGTGTGTGAGAGAGAAAGGGAAAGAGAGAGAGGTGTGTAAAAATAACAGAAGGCTCAGTAAACAGAGAGAGATGGCGGCGTGTCAAATGGCTTGCCGTGACTATCTACCCATCCCTCACCATCCAGGTAGCTGGGGGTGCCCACCCCCGAGTGGCGGCCTGTCTGATCCGCTTCCAGACTTCCACTCGCCCTCGGGGAGCAGCGGCGAGTCAGCCTGCGCCGAGCTCGATTTAGCCGCCGCCACGGCAACCACAGCGAGGGGGGCTGCAGTGCCTCTGGAGTCCTGGCTTTCAAAGCCTCTCTCCATCAAAGGGTAGCTGACAACCTGAAAGCCACTGAGTGGGGGGGGGGAGAAAGAGAGAATAAGGAGGGATATAGAGGGAGACAGGACAGTGGAAGAGGGAGGTGGAGGAGAAATTCGAAGGGAGTAAGCCATAGGGAGTGTAAAGGGGAAGAGAAAGAGTGTGACAGAGAGAGGGGGAGAGACACAGATCGAGAGAGAGAGAGAGAGAGAGAGAGAGAAAAAATACACATCCATGTAATGCAACCCTAACCCCAACACTAAACGGGCAAAACATGGGATAAAGAAAATGGTGGAAGCTGTGGGAACATAGCTGTAGTTTGGCACTAGGTTGACATAATGCTAGTGTGTAACGGCTGTCTACGGAAGAAGTGGACCAAAATGCGGCGGAGTTAGGGTTCGTCATTTTTAATGTTACGAACACTATGCAATTAACAAAACAACAAAACTGACAGCCAACACAGTCCTGTCAGGTGCAACAACAGTGACAAGCACAATTACCCACACCACACAACGGAAACGTAGGCAACTTATGTGTGACTCCCAATCAACCACAACCCTCTACAGCTGTGCTTGATTGGAAGTCACACGGCCAAAATTAAATGAAACAATAAAACACTTACTCCCTTCTGCCACGTCCTGACCCAACTACACCCTCTACTGGTCAGGACGTGACATAGTGTCAGAGATGATAAACTAGGGCAGCTGATGTCATAGACCTGCATAGCTCTACAAAAGGGGCATGGGATGGGCAACACTGAGGCTTGAAAGCCACACCGGGACGTCAAAATCGAATGGAGGGCTGGGAAAAAAGTGGACATTCGTAACGTTAGCTAACAGTCTGAGAAGGTAGTGTGCGTGTGGCAAATAAAATTGTCTGTTTCGGGCCTGAACTGCCAATAGCAATAATGTGGTGGTGTAGGCTTTTATTTACATGTAGTAGGAATTGCTAAATCATTTGATTATTGTTGCTAAAATGCCACAATAATCCTTCCAAATATTAGCTGTTTGTTTCACCAGAACATTTTCAAATGTTCGTTCAAATTGTCCAATTGAAATTGTAGGGAAAGCCTTGTTGAATGCACCTCTGGTTTTAGGCGGTCAAGTATGGTCGTTTTTTTATCCAAAATAATTGTTTCCCCAATGCATTTGGAAAGTATTCAGACCCCTTGACTTTTTCCACATTTTGTTACGTTACAGCCTAATTTTAAAAAGGATAAATTATATATTTCTCATCAATCTACGCACAATACCCCATAATGACAAAGTGAAAACAGGTTTTTAGAAATTTTTACAAATGTATTCAAAATAAAAAACAGAAATAACTAATTTACATAATTATTCAAAACCTCAAAATTGAGTTCAGGTGTATCCTGTTTCCATTGATCATCCTTGAAATGTTTCTACAACTTGATTGGAGTCCACCTGTAATAAATTCTATTAATTGGACATGATTTGGAAAGGCACACACGTGTCTATATAAGGTCCCACATGTCAGAGCAAAACCAAGCCATGAGGTCGAAGGAATTGTTCGTAGAGCTCCGAGACAGGATTGTGTTGAGGCACAGATCTGGGGAAGGGTACAAAAAATGTCTGCACCATTGAAGGTCCCCAAGAACACAGTGCCCTTCATCATTCTTAAATGGAAAAAGTTTGGAACCACCAAGACTCTTCCTAGAGCTGGCCGCCTGGCCAAACTGAGCAATCGGGGGAGAAGGGCTTTGGTCAGGGAGGTGACCCAGAACCTGATGGTTAATTTGAGAGAGCTCCTGAGTTCCTCTGTGGAGATGGGAGAACCTTCCAGAAGGACAACCATCTCTTCAGCACTCAACCAATCAGTAAAAGATACATGACAGCCCGCTTGGAGTTTGCCTCTTTGGCCTGAATGCTAAGTGTCACATCTGGAGGAAACCAGGCACCATCCCTACAGTAAAGCATGGTGGTGGCAGCATCAAGCTGTGGGGGTGTTTTTCAGTGGCAGGGACTGGGAGACTAGTCAGGATTGAGGGACAGATGAATGAAGCAAAGTACAGAGAGATCCTTGATGAAAACCTGCTCCAGAGCGCTCAGGACCTCAGACTAGGGCGAAGGTTCACCTTCCAACAGGACAACGACCCTAAGCACACAGCGTAGGAGTGGCTTCGGGACAAGTCTCTGAATGTCCCAGCCAGAGACGAACTTGAACCCGATCGAACATCTCTGGAGAGACCTGAAAATAACTGTGCAACGACGCTCCCCATCCAACCTGACAGAGCTTGAGATGGTCTGCAGAGAAGAATGGGAGATAATCCCGAAATACAGGTGGTGCCAAGCTTGTAGCGTCATACCCAAGAAGACTCAAGTCTGTAATCGCTACCAAATGTGCTTCAACAAAGTACTGAGGAAAGGGTCTGAATATTTATATAAATGTGATATTTCAGTTTGCACATTTTGTATAAATTTGCTAAAATGTATAAAAACCTGTTTTTGCTTTGTCATCATGTGGTATGGTGTGTACAGTGATGAGAGGAAAAAACAATTTAATCAATTTTAGAATAAGGCTGTAATGTAAAAAAAATGTGGAAAAAGTCAAGGGGTCTGAATACTTAACGAATGCACTCCTATTTATTTATTTTGACTAAATAGACCGTATTTAATCATCTTGCCAGCCGCATCCTCCTATTGCCTGTCCGTGCTCTAGAATGTGCTGAAATAGGCAGCCAGCCATCTTGGTCAGGGATAAATTCTCTATTTAATTCTATGGTTGGCATAACATTGGCATAACCTACAGTGGTGTGGGCGTTGGCGGTTCCTTGATGTCTTCCATCATCTTCAGTAGGCTGGCTTGAGTCGTCGATGGGGAGAGATCACAGAGTCTGATAGCAGCTGATATTTGTAAGACTGCTGTCTTCACCTGGAAATAGAAGAGGGATTGAAGTACACGGTTCACAGTTCCCAACAAATTTATTGTCCAATAGTCAGTGTTGGAATTTCAGTTTACTTCCTGAATTGGAATGGAATTGACCCAATCCCCAACCCTGGTAACCGCAA
This sequence comes from Salmo salar, assembly GCF_965601325.2. Classification (NCBI taxonomy): domain Eukaryota; kingdom Metazoa; phylum Chordata; class Actinopteri; order Salmoniformes; family Salmonidae; genus Salmo; species Salmo salar. The sequence continues at coordinate 105,167,242 of NC_138305.1, forward strand.
GTGAAATTTGGACATATTCCTATCTGGCGTCCATTTTGTGTGTCACCCATTGTCTTCTCTCCCTCAATCCGCAGTTGCACTTCCTCCTTCAATAATTTTGATAGCATCACCTATCGTGGTATACAAACAGGCTTCAATGAATAATCAAGACCATTCAGTTTTCCATGCACTGCAACGCCAAAGAGACTTCTTTTCAATCCCACTCGACATCCAAAGCCATGCTCCCTTGATCGGGAGCTACACTGAGACAGGTCAACGTGTTATAACAAAAGGAAAGCGACCCCTCTCGCTCCTTCTCTCTTTGTCTCCCTCCCACCCCTGAGCTCCCTCTCTCCCTCCCTTTCCCGTCAGTAGGATAGGTGATTAGCATATGACACTGTTCGGAGTTGTGTCGAAGCGCCTGCCAGGTTCCATCTCATGAATAGATCACATCTACATCCCATCCCCGTCCATTGGTTAGCATGCAGAGCAGACCACTCCATTGGTTAGCATGCAGAGCAGACCACTCCATTGGTTAGCATGCAGAGCAGACCACTCCATTGGTTAGCATGCAGAACAGACCACTCCATTGACACACCCTGCCCTGTTATTTGAAGGAAGTCATCACATCACGTCATGTACGCTCATCTTCGCCGCATCAAATCTACAAGAACAAAAACAAATGCTGCCAGTCTAAGAGCTGGACCCGTATTCATAAAGTGTCTCAGAGTAGGAGTGCTGATCTAGGATCAGCATTGCCTTCCTGACATTCGTGATCATAATCAATACGATTACATGGACCTGATCCTAGATCAACCCTCAGACACGTTGTGAATACGGGCCCAGTAGGTTGTGTGAGGTGCACATGGCATTGTCATGCAGTACGGTACACTGTCTTAGCATTCAATAGCAGACGGCTGTAATAAGATCCATCGTCAGTCTGCTATCTCAGTGCCGAGAAGCCCTATGTGAACTACTATCCGCGTTGGTCATTAGCATTCAGTGCAGGGTGTGATGCACAGTAGTGTTATGATTGGAGATGATCACCCCAGAGTTAGGCGTCTCGTGAAAACAATGGGCAGAGATGAGAGGTAGATCAATAACGTTGGGAGTGATGGCTCCTCGCTGACAGCAGGCATTACAGGGAAGAGACACCAGATGCCAGGACTGTCGGAATCCTAATCGGAGCAATTTACACTCCTGTCAGGTAAGGCTCTTGTTCAAATGAATCAGGTGTAAGTACCCCCCGCCCACCAACACGTGCATGAGTTAATGCACGCACACAACAACAAAAACATACACACACACACACCAAGGTTTCAGTTAGCCGGTAATAGCCGTCTTTTGGCCCCGCAAAAAATGTTAAGTCGATAAATAAAGTTGGCACCGACCAATCGTCTGGGAGAAGAAAAAGCTCATTGCCAAATAATGTATTTTAGCCTATTGATTAAAATACCAGTCGATGAGAGCTGCTGCTGCTGCTCATCAAACAGCTGTTTGTTGCTGCTGAAGTGAAACTTGCTTTTATAAAAAACAGTTTTGATGGCCACAATTAAAAATAGCTACTATTTTTTTATTTCTCAACTGGTAGGTGAAGCGCGCTTCCCATTTGCCAGTCAAATGGATAGGCAACTAGGCAGGCTTCAGCACGTAACACACCACCTTGCAATGAGCTGGAGGCAGAATGCATTTTGAAAACATATACTTCATTGTTAGAAACCCGAACATTTTACAACATATGAGGCATGTCTTACCTTGCTTTAAAGTAGCCTAGCCAAAATCGAACCAAACGTGCAGGCAATTCTTATATAAAGACTTCCATTTGCCATTGAAACCAGTAGCCTTTTCTCTCATGTTCTAATGGTTTTCAAATCAACTATCTTTCATTCTCCAGCAGCCAAAAGGCACAATCCTAGTCTTATTAGTAACCCATGATAGTTGTTGCATCTTTAGATCTCCCCTCTTCCAAAGTGTCTAGAATACCGTGAGGGAAAAAAGTATTTGATCCCCTGCTGATTTTGTACGTTTGCCCACTGACAAAGAAATGATCAGTCTATAATGTTAATGGTAGGTTTATTTGAACAGTGGGAGACAGAATAACAACAACAAAAAATCCAGAAAAACGCACGTCAAAAATGTTATAAATTGATTTGCATTTTAATGAGGGAAATAAGTATTTGACCCCTCTGCAAAACATGACTTAGTACTTGGTGGCAAAGCCCTTGGCAATCACAGAGGTCAGATATTTCTTGTAGTTGGCCACCAGGTTTACACACATCTCAGGAGGGATTTTGTCCCACTCCTCTTTGCAGATCTTCTCCAAGTCATTAAGGTTTCGAGGCTGACGTTTGGCAACTCGAACCTTCTGCTCCCTCCACAGATTTTCTATGGGATTAAGGTCTGGAGACTGGCTAGGCCACTCCAGGACCTTAATGTGCTTCTTCTTGAGCCACTCCTTTGTTGCCTTGGTCGTGTGTTTTGGGTCATTGTCATGCTGAGGGAAGGAGGTTCTCACCCAAGATTTGACGGTACATGGCCCCGTCCATCGTCCCTTTGATGCGGTGAAATTGTCCTGTCCCCTTAGCAGAAAAACATCCCCAAAGCATAATGTTTCCACCTCCATGTTTGACGGTGGTGATGGTGTTCTTGGGGTCATAGGCAGCATTCCTCCTCCTTCAAACATGGCGAGTTGAGTTGATGCCAAAGAGCTCCATTTTGGTCTCATCTGACCACAACACTTTCACCCAGTTGTCCTCTGAATCATTCAGATGTTCATTGGCAAACTTCAGACGGGCATGTATATGTGCTTTCTTGAGCAGGGGGACCTTGCGGGCGCTGCAGGATTTCAGTCCTTCACGGCGTAGTGTGCTACCAATTGTTTTCTTGGTGACTATGGTCCCAGCTGCCTTGAGATCATTGACAAGATCCTCCCGTGTAGTTCTGGGCTGATTCCTCACCGTTCTCATGATCCTTGCAACTCCACGAGGTGAGATCTTGCATGGAGCCCCAGGCCGAGGGAGATTGACAGTTATTTTGTGCTTCTTCCATTTGCGAATAATCGCACCAACTGTTGTCACCTTCTCACCAAGCTGCATGGCGATGGTCTTGTGGCCCATTCCAGCCTTGTATAGGTCTACAATCTTGTCCGTGACATCCTTGGAGAGCTCTTTGGTCTTGGCCATGGTGGAGAGTTTGGAATCTGATTGATTGATTGCTTCCGTGGACAGGTGTCTTTTATACAGGTAACAAGCTGAGATTCAGAGCACTCCCTTTAAGAGTGTGCTTCTAATCTCAGCTTGTTACCTGTATAAAAGACACCTGGGAGCCAGAAATCTTTCTGATTGAGAGGGGGTCAAATACTTATTTCCCTCATTAAAATGCAAATCAATTTATAACATTTCTGACATGCGTTTTGTTGGATTTTGTTGTTGTTATTCTGTCTCTCACTGTTCAAATAAACCTACCATTAAAATTATAGACTGATCATTTTAATGGGCAAACGTACAAAATCAGCAGGGGATCAAATACTTTTTTCCCTCACTGTATATTTTCATCTCCGTCTCATAAAACCGCATATGCGGTGTGCTTTTGACAACGGTGTTTCCTGCTAATTGCATTATGGAATGCACATCTGCGCATAGCCTACTGCCTTGTTTGCATTGCTGCGCTTATAATGTGAAGAACTAATAGTGTTTCAACATTTTAAGCTAAACGCTCTGATCTGTTGCATGAGTTTTTTAACATGCAGCCTAGTCCTACTGGTTGTATGAATCTGGGATCTATCATCCTACAACTGTCCCAGAGTCAGTTTGGAATAGGCTATTTTCTCTCTCAGAACGACAAGCTGACCAATGGAATAGGTCAACTTTTCTACTATGGGGGATTGTAGACTGACATGCAGTTTACTCGTCTTGTTGGCTGAAGAAAAGGTCATGTGGACAGTTACATCTCCAAATTGCGCATCGGTAAAAAGTACGCACGCCATTGCATCATCGAGTTGCATGTTCCGTGAATATGAATGAACATAATCTAAATGTGATTTCTGTCATTCCGAGCACCGTGGGTGGACGCCCTAATCAGGTTACACACCCAATGCACATGGGTCCAGTAAATTCTTTATGTCTGGTAAATTAAAATGCTGCCTGTCAAATGTCCGGCGCCACATTTTCCGAACGGAAACCTTGACCCACACAGGAAATCCAGCGATGGGAGTGATCCCCACTCCCCACCTGTCTCATCCTGAGCAGCAGCAGCCTGCCAATGAGAGGTGACGTCAAGCCTGCTTAAAGTAGATTTCTAGAAAATATGACCTATAATTAATTACATTTAAGTCATTTAGCAGACACTCTTATCCAGAGCGACTTACAGTAGTGAATGCATACATTTCAATTCATTTCCTACATTTATTTTTTATCTCGTACTGGCCCCCCATGGGAATCAAACCCACAACCCTGGCGTTGCAAACACCATTGCAAACACCATGCTCTACCAACTGAGCCACAGGGAAATACTTTTCCTTCCAATGCTTTTTTTATGTTAAAAAGCAACTTTTCTGTGTTGGAATGTTGTGGGCATAACACAACAACAGAATACCAGTCATTAGAACTATTAATGTGAGTAGACAGCTGATTGGCCAGCTCATATAATGAGGCAGGATGACATTCTCTATGAGGAAATAGCAAGCCGGAAAGTTTGAGGTGATGTTTTTGAAGTGGTTTTTTTCTTCATTGGCCACAAATACTATTATAAGATGAGTCCACAATTAGTTTTGGGTATGAGTTAAAAGAATACCAACTTTTAAAAGTGAGATTTTTACTGGACAGTTACTTGATGCCCCAGATCCCTGCCAGCCTGCCTGCTTCCCAGAGGAGGAAGGCCCTTTCCTCCTGGTACCCCACCTCCCCACTCCTAACCCCAGACCTGTCCAGGGTCCTGCCACTAGCCCAACACCAACCAGGTGGGTGGGGGGGTCCAACATCGACCAGGAGTGTGGGGGGCTCAACCTGTGGATGTCTGCAGCGAGCTACACTATGGAATGTGTTAAAACATCTCTCTCTCTCTTCCCCGTTGCCAGTAGGCACACTTTCATCCCTCCCCAAGGACCATAAATAATGCAATACATCCATCCTTCCCTCCGCTATCCCTTCACTTTGTCCCTTCACTGTGTGATTGTTACACGTACCGTAGGGCTGTCGCTCTCTCTGCCATTACCATGCAGGCACATCTGCAGACATCAATAAATGACAGGCGGGGGACCTAGGGGTTACAGTGGAGGGGCTCACTCAGTGTCAGCGTCCGACAGGGCCGACCGACGGGGCCGACCGACGGGGCTGACCGACGGGGCCGACCGACAGGGCCGACCGATAGGGCCGACCGGAGGCTGGAAAGCAGCCAGCTTGGCCTGCCTAATATTTCACCACCTCCGCCAGTCAGTCATCCAGTCAGTCAGTCAGTCAGTCAGTACATTAACTAGCAAGTCAGTTAACCAGCAAGTCAGTTAACCACTCAGCCAGCCAATGGGTTAACCAGTCAGCCAGTCAATCAGCCAGCTAGTAGGTTATCCACTCAGTCAGCCCACCTGCCAGTGGGTTAACCAATCAGTCAGCCAGCCAGTCAGTCTGTCAGTCAGTGAATCAGTCAGCCAGCCACATGGAAAATAAAAAAAGGTCTGAGAGTAACTAGACATATTACTGTATACAGTCCTGGGGTGTGTTCAGAAAGGTCGCAGATTCACAACGTTGCAGATAGAAATGTAACTCATAGAGCTGACAAGATTGTCTGTTCTGTTACAAAGCAAAAAATCTGTTTTACATTATGCATTTCTACCTAAAAGTTCTTAGCGTTGAGAATTCTTGAATATGCCTCAAGTTTGACGTGTGTCAACGACAATGGGATCCACTCCACAGTCTGAGTGGTTTGGAGTACAGTGGTTTGTGATATGGCTGAGGCCAGGGTAACCACTAAGAGAATGCAGTATTTATTGAAAGTACCAAGATAAAGCTTAACAATGGTGCAGTTATAGTTGTCCTCGAACACCAATCAGGAGATGTACATCATCATGGAAGCTCCTCAGATTTTCCTGGGTGGAAAAAGGTTGCCATGCATGCCTGATGATGTCATTGCCATGACAACAGTACAAATCCCAAGATACTGTTATGCCAAGGTGTAGACTCATCATAATTCAAGGCCTAAACACAGCTAAATCAATGACTACTGAGTCTACTGTACAGCTAAATCAATGACTACTGAGTCTACTGTACTGTTAAATCAATGACTACTCAGTCTACTGTACAGCTAAATCAATGACAACTGAGTCTACTGTACAGCTAAATCAATAACTACTTAGTCTACTGTACAGCTAAATCAGTGACTACTGAGTCTACTGTACAGCTAAATCAATAACTACTTAGTCTACTGTACAGCTAAATCAATTACTACTGAGTCTACTGTACAGCTAAATCAATGACTACTGAGTCTACTGTACAGCTAAATCAATAACTACTTAGTCTACTGTACAGCTAAATCAGTGACTACTGAGTCTACTGTACAGCTAAATCAGTGACTACTGAGTCTACTGTACAGCTAAATCAATAACTACTTAGTCTACTGTACAGCTAAATCAATTACTACTGAGTCTACTGTACAGCTAAATCAATGACTACTGAGTCTACTGTACAGCTAAATCAATAACTACTGAGTCTACTGTACAGCTAAATCAATTACTACTGAGTCTACTGTACAGCTAAATCAATAACTACTGAGTCTACTGTACAGCTAAATCAATGACTACTGAGTCTACTGTACAGCTAAATCAATGACTACTGAGTCTACTGTACAGCTAAATCAATTACTACTGAGTCTACTGTACAGCTAAATCAATGACTACTGAGTCTACTGTACAGCTAAATCAATGACTACTGAGTCTACTGTACAGCTAAATCAATTACTACTGAGTCTACTGTACAGCTAAATCAATGACTACTGAGTCTACTGTACAGCTAAATCAATAACTACTGAGTCTAATGTACAGCTAAATCAATGACTACCCGTCTACTGTACAGCTAAATCAATGACTACTGAGTCTACTGTACAGCTAAATCAATGACTACCCGTCTACTGTACAGCTAAATCAATGACTACTGAGTCTACTGTACAGCTAAATCAATTACTACTGAGTCTACTGTACAGCTAAATCAATGACTACTGAGTCTACTGTACAGCTAAATCAATGACTACTGAGTCTACTGTACAGCTAAATCAATAACTACTGAGTCTAATGTACAGCTAAATCAATGACTACTCAGTCTACTGTACAGCTAAATCAATGACTACTGAGTCTACTGTACAGCTAAATCAATGACTACTGAGTCTACTGTACAGCTAAATCAATGACTACTGAGTCTATTGTACAGCTAAATCAATGACTACTCAGTCTACTGTACAGCTAAATCAATGACTACTGAGTCTACTGTACAGCTAAATCAATGACTACTGAGTCTACTGTACAGCTAAATCAATGACTACTGAGTCTACTGTACAAGGTGCAGTGTGTGGGAGACAGGCTCGTTGCTGTCATGTACGGAAGAGGGTAACCTTGGTAACTAATATAACATTCTGTTCCTGCTTTGTCACTGGCTGTGTCAAAAATGACACCCTATTGCTTTTGACCAGAGACTTATGGGTCCTTGGCAAATGTAGGGCACTAACTAGAGCATAGCGTGGTAATGGTCCATCCCAAATGGTAACCTATTCCCTTTCTGGTGCACTACTTCTTGATCAAGGCCCATAGGGCTCAAGTCAAATGTAGTGCACTAAATAGGGCATATGATGTCATTTGGGACACATACACGGTCTTCTTGGAATGGGCCAGAGCCACAAGTCTAGTCTTGTTGAATGGTTTATTCTGGGACAACAAGCTCTCACCCTGTTGTTTACACTCATGTGATCCTTACTGATCTATTAGATGGGCCTATTGGGCTAGGATCAAGGGGGCAGACAGGCTGACTAGGCAATGGGTGCGTGTGTACATGCATCATGAAGAGGTTATTACACCATGCTGTCAGGAAGAGGTTATTACACCATGCTGTCAGGAAGGAGGTTATTACGCCATGTTGTCAGGAAGGAGGTTATTACACCATGCTGTCAGGAAGGAGGTTATTACGCCATGCTGTCAAGAAGAGGTTATTACACCATGCTGTCAGGAAGGAGGTTATTACACCATGCTGTCAGGAAGGAGGTTATTACATCATGCTGTCAGGAAGGAGGTTATTACGCCATGCTGTCAGGAAGGAAGTTATTACACCATGCTGTCAGGAAGAGGTTATTACGCCATGCTGTCAGGAAGAGGTTATTACACCATGCTGTCAGGAAGAGGTTATTACGCCATGCTGTCAGGAAGAGGTTATTACGCCATGCTGTCAGGAAGAGGTTATTACGCCATGCTGTCAGGAAGGAGGTTATTACGCCATGCTGTCAGGAAGAGGTTATTACACCATGCTGTCAGGAAGAGGTTATTACACCATGCTGTCAGGAAGAGGTTATTACGCCATGCTGTCAGGAAGAGGTTATTACACAATGCTGTCAGGAAGAGGTTATTACGCCATGCTGTCAGGAAGAGGTTATTACACCATGCTGTCAGGAAGAGGTTATTACGCCATGCTGTCAAGAAGAGGTTATTACACCATGCTGTCAGGAAGAGGTTATTACGCCATGCTGTCAACAAGAGTTTATTACACCATGCTGTCAGGAAGAGGTTATTACGCCATGCTGTCAGGAAGAGATTATTACGCCATGCTGTCAGGAAGAGGTTATTACGCCATGCTGTCAGGAAGAGGTTATTACACCATGCTGTCAGGAAGAGGTTCTTACACCATGCTGTCAGGAAGAGGTTATTATACCATGCTGTCAGGAAGAGGTTATTACGCCATGCTGTCAGGAAGAGGTTATTACGCCATGCTGTCAGGAAGAGGTTACTACGCCATGCTGTCAGGAAGAGGTTATTACGCCATGCTGTCAGGAAGAGGTTATTACACCATGCTGTCAGGAAGAGGTTATTACACCATGCTGTCAGGAAGAGGTTATTACGCCATGCTGTCAGGAAGAGGTTATTACGCCATGCTGTCAGGAAGAGGTTATTACGCCATGCTGTCAGGAAGAGGTTATTACACCATGCTGTCAGGAAGAGGTTATTACGCCATGCTGTCAGGAAGAGGTTATTACGCCATGCTGTCAGGAAGAGGTTATTACACCATGCTGTCAGGAAGAGGTTATTATACCATGCTGTCAGGAAGAGGTTATTATACCATGCTGTCAGGAAGAGGTTATTACACCATGCTGTCAGGAAGAGGTTATTACACCATGCTGTCAGGAAGAGGTTATTACACCATGCTGTCAGGAAGAGGTTATTACGCCATGCTGTCAGGAAGAGGTTATTACGCCATGCTGTCAGGAAGAGGTTATTATACCATGCTGTCAGGAAGAGGTTATTACACCATGCTGTCAGGAAGAGGTTATTACGCCATGCTGTCAGGAAGAGCTTAAAGGGAGAGAGAGAGAAAGAGCGTGTCAAAGTCAATCAAATTGAGGAAGATCAATGCACAGACTGCCTGGCAGATCCAAGGGAAACCCAGACTCCCAGGTCTCCAGCACTACTTCAAAGTGGTGACACGTCCATTAGAATGTCTAATTCTGATCGCATCGACAGGCCTAAGGCTACCGCACAGGCAGAAATCTGCAGAGGAAATCTAGGCCACAGCTCAGTGAGCGTGAGAGTGTTTGTGTGAAAGAGAGAGATGGAGATAGAGAGAGAATTTTATGCATCTTTCCTTTGAACCTAAAGAAAATAAACATTAGCCTCGTCAATAATATAACCTTTGAGGACTTGAGAGGTAGTGTAGACAGAAAGTTGTTCAACAGGACACAGTACAGTCAAGAAATAAAGCTTTATTTGTTGCTGGACCATTGCCCAAGTGCAACAGGAATTTTGATGACATACCAAGTGGAAGAACTGGACGTTTGCGTCATAAACTCACTGCAAATATAGCAGTGAGTTCATATTGGTGAACTATCGTATTCAATTTCATCATACCAAACAAAATCACGTATTTCCACATTCATAATAATACATTTTCAGACTCTCTCTCAAATTCAGGTCAGAGAGGAGTTACGTTTCCTTTCAATTTTTTATAGAAATACTCGATTGAGGGTCAGGTGGGGCTAAATATCCTACTTTGAAAGTTGGTAGGTACTGTAGGGTAGGGGACCATTTTCACTGTGTATAACACTATTTCCAACAGACAAACAAATTGTTACAATTTGTTTCAATAGAAAGTGTACACAAGGCCTTTGTGTAGCTATCCCAGTTACTGCATCTTCACTGACTGTGTAAGTGCGTACTGTAGGGAGGACATCCGTAGCGTAGCACATTTACTGCAAACATTCAGGAGACTATTACTGATTTGTGCCTTAGAATTCATCATATTGTATCTAATATATAGCGCACATGTGAAACAGGGTTTGAGCATTGTCCTTCAGCCTATACTCAGACAATAAGACTTGCAAAACGTCTCCCTCAAAACGACTCCCTCAAAACGTCTCCCTCAAAACGTCTCCCTCAGTTCACTTCCATTCCTGAGAATGTGTAACAGATAGTAATTAATCAATAGTTAAAGTATCATTGTGACTTCCACCAACAGCAACCCGAGACTAGAGAAATCCATTCAAAATCACCTCAGATGAATCTTTTTACGGTCAATTCGTAAATTATTTTCTTCTCGTTTTTTTTTTTACTACAGTATAACAATGTCACTTTGAAATGGACTCAACTTTAACATTAAAAGCAAGAACACCTTTAAATGATCTAAAAGAAAGGCATCTGGCAACACAAAGCATCCCGGAGTAGGAGTGCTGATCTAGGATCAATTATCTTTTAAATCATAATGAATGAGAGAGGGTATCAGCAGCACTAGATCCTAGGATGCAGTGCCCCGGATGGTGCTCTCAGTAGAAATACAACAGCGACCCCCAGTGGCAATTTGGATGAATAGCAGCTAAATAAATGTTTTAACTATGAGTTCCTCAAAACACGTATGTATTAATGAATCCTTTACTGCTATTAGCCCACAGAAGCATATTGAATAACAGAGACAAATAATACATCAAAAGGAAGTGTCTGTCCTATATCTGAGAGAAACAGGGACTAAACAAATTGCATACAGTATACTTCCATACATTTTTTTAACTGGTACCAGGGCTACCTTTAGACGAGTCTTGTTGGGCTTGTGGGCCTAACAAGACTCACGAACACAACAAACACAAATGTACAGTACCAGTCAAAAGTTTGGACACACCTACTCATTCAAGGGTTTTTCTTTATTTTTACTATGATCTACATTGTAAAATAATAGTGAAGACATCTGTCACACCCATATCTGTTTCACCTGTCCTTGTGATTGTCTCCACCCCCTCCAGGTGTCTCTTATTTTCCCCAGTGTATTTATCCCTGTGTTTCCTGTGTCTCTGTGCCAGTTCGTCTTGTATGTCTTTCAAGTCAACCAGCGTGTTTTCCCATACTCCTGCTTCTATTCTCTTTTTGCTAGTCCTCCCGGTTTTGACCCTTGCCTGTTTTCTGGACTCCGTTACCGCCTGTCTGACCATTCTGCCTGTCCTGACCTCGAGCCTGCCTGCTACTCTGTACCTCCTGGACTCTGAACTTGTTTTGACCTTTTGCCTGTCCATGACCATTCTCTTGCCTACACCTATTGGATTGATTAATAAATATCAAAGACTCAAACCATCTGCCTCCCGTGTCTGCATCGAGGTCTTGCCTTGTGCCTTTATAACATCAAAACAATGAAATAACACATATGGAATCATGTAGTGACCAAAAAAGTGTTAAACAAATCAAATATATTTTTGATTTTAGATTCTTCAAAGTAGCCACCCTTTTCCTTGACAGCTTTGGTATACACTCTTGGCATTCTCTCAACCAATTCTCTCAAAATGTTTTTACAATAGTCTTGAAGGAGTACACATATGCTGAGCACTTGTTCACTGCGGTCCAACTCATCCCAAACCATCTCAATTGGGTTGAGGTCGGGTGATTGTAGAGGCAGGTCATCTGATGCAGCACTCCATCACTCTCCTTGGTCAAATAGCCCTTACACAGCCTGGAGTTGTGTTGAGTCATTGTCCTGTTGAAAAACAAATGATAGTCCCACTAAGTGAAAACCAGAAGAGATGGCGTATCGCTGCAGAATGCTGTGGTAGCCATGCTGGTTAAGTGTGCCTTGAATTCTAAATAAATCACGAGAGCCAGTTTCATCATAGTGCTCGCTGGTTTTTGCGACTGCAGTTGAAGAAACTTTCAAAGTTCTTGACATTTTCCAGATTGACTGACCTTCATGTCTTAAAGTAATGATGGACTGTCATTTCTCTTTGCTTATTTGAGCTGTTCTTGCCATAATATGGACTTGGTCTTTTACCAAATAGGGCTATTTTCTGTATACCACCCCTACCTTGTCACAACACAACTGATTGGCTCAAATGCCACTCCCACAGGAGGGGGTTGGCCTGTTTTATGACTTAAATACCTTGCAGAAACTCTTCCTTTGGCTCTGTAGAAATGGAAGGCTGAAAATCCTTTGTTACACAGAGAGACTTTGCAGCCAAAACGCCAACATCCAAAAGTAGATAATGAACCAATATTTCTAACATGAAGAATGTGGGAAATGGTCAGTGGGGATTGAAAGAACAATCCTGTCGAAGTGTTTCTTATTGTGATGTCATTAAGGATGTTATAACCAGATAACTGAGGGTGTACGCATTCTAGTTGTCAGGTTTGCATCTAAATGTTGTATAAAATATAAGATTAAGTATGACAATACTTGTGTGAAGACAGCAATGTGATTTTAGCCTTCGAAATGAGATAATGGATGAATAATCAACCATTGAGACCAGAGAATGTGAGGCCGTGGTCCACATGTTGAAATGGTGACAAACTTTGTTAACCAGACCAAAACATGCACTGTCTGCAGCTGACGAGAGGGAAGGGCAGATCCCTCTGAACACCGTGTGGTACATCTGAAGTATCTATTCTAACGAACACTCCAGAACAAAAGAGTATTCATACAACTAAGGACATTGTGACCTCTGGTGGACTATCAGAGACTTACATTGAACCATTTTCCATAGACGAATCGAGTGGTTTCAACAGAGAGACGACAGAGAAAGAAATGTATGCATAAATATATATTGCATTTCTTTTCCGAATGAACGGTCGTTCATGTTCAAAGTATTCATATTCCCATGAGCGTAGCTTCCAAATGTATGTACGAGAAGTTGACTCTGTCTCTCCCTCTCCTTACATACCCCATCACCTTTCCATTGCGTAACCAAACGGTCGTTCTTTTGTTAGTCCACTAGAGACCTGTTTTCATTTTATTATGTAGGTAATCAATAACCTATGCTGTGTTTGTTTACGTATTACGTGTGATGATTTAGTAAATAAATAACTAAGCCAATTTGTGTATCGCTGATTCATCACTTAGGTTACGGTTCGATGCAGATATCCAAGGATTATTGCGACGTTCAGAATGAGACTGATGATGATGAGGTGATGAGGTAATAATTCATAATTGACTGTTGATGTAAGAGATATTTAGATACTCTTTAGAGTTTAATTCGGGAGATAGTAACTTGGTAAACAACTGTTCCCGTGGTGCCCCAAATTCCTAATGAGTTAATTGTTACATGATGAATTTAAATCAAGTAATAATTAAACCTAAGTAGGTAATGAATAGATAAATAGCAGTCATCACATTAATGGTACTGTACGTGTTCGTGTGAGTCTCACCTTTCCATAGATGGGTCACAGTGTGTTCTGTTCCGATGCTACAGACAGAAGTTGGCAGATTGACTTCAGACGAGTCCTGTGATGCTTGTCGGGGGGAGGGGTCATAGAGCAAAACAGAGAACATCATCGTGTTCATGAAAGTCTCTTCTTTCCATAGGTGGGGTCATATTAGTGTAGTCCAAACTGTTCAACTGTGTAAGTGCCTACCGTTTTCGTGAGAAGACCGATTTTCGGATGTCTCATGGTCTGACAAACATCGCTGTAGCTTGGCCACCTTCCACTGCAGATGCGGAAGGCCACCATTGGGGGATGCGGTGGATTGAGACCAGTGGTGGTCAGTGCTGTTTTTTCATGAGCATGGCCTTATTTCTATTACAGCATATTGGTTGACTCACCCAGTTCAAATCAAATCAAAGTTTATTTGTCACGTGATCCGAATACAACAGTGAAATGCTTACTTACAGGCTCTAACCAATAGTGCAAAAAAGGTATTAGGTGAACAATAGATAAGAAAATATATAAAAACAACAGTAAAAAGACAGTGAAAAACAGTAGCGAAGCTATATACAGTAGCAAGGCTATAAAAGTAACGAGGCTACATACAGACACTGGTTAGTCAGGCTGATTGAGGCAGTATGTACATGTAGATATGTGTAACCGATGTGAAATGGCTAGTTAGTTAGCGGTGGTGTGCGCTAATGGCGTTTCAATCAGTGACGTCGCTCGCTCTGAGACTTGAAGTAGGGTTTCCCCTTGCGTTGCAAGGGCCGCGGCTTTTGTGGCGCGATGGGTAACGATGCTTCGTGGGGTGTCAGTTGTTGATGTGTGCAAGGGTCCCTGGTTCGAGCCCGGGTTGGGGCGAAGAGAGGGACGGAACCTACACTGTTACATTGATGCTGTTGACCCGGATCATTGGTTGCTGCGGAAAAGGAGGAGGTCAAAGGGGGGTGAGTGTAACCGATGTGAAATGGCTAGTTAGTTAGCGGTGGTGTGCGCTAATGGCGTTTCAATCAGTGACGTCGCTCGCTCTGAGACTTGAAGTAGAGTTTCCCCTTGCGTTGCAAGGGCCGCGGCTTTTGTGGCGCGATGGGTAACGATGCTTCGTGGGGTGTCAGTTGTTGATGTGTGCAAGGGTCCCTGGTTCGAGCCCGGTTGGGGTGAAGAGAGGGACGGAACCTACACTGTTACATATGGTTAAAGTGACTATGCATATATGATGAACAGAGAGTAGCAGCAGCGTAAGAAAAAGGGGTTGGGGGGCACAAAATGCAAATAGTCTGGGTAACCATTTGATTACCTGTTCAGGAGTCTTATGGCTTCAGGGTAAAAACTGTTGATAAGCATTTTTGTCCTAGACTTGGCACTCCAGTACCGCTTGCCATGCGGTAGTAGAGGTAAAACGAGTCCTATATCGACATAACCTGAAAGGCCGCTCAGCAAGGAAGAAGCCACTGCTCTAAAACCAAGATAAAAATACCAGACTACGGTTTGCAACTGCACATAGGGACAAAAATTTTACTTTTTTGAGAAATGTCCTCTGCTCTGATGAAACAAAAATAGAACGGTTTGGCCATAATGACCATCATTATGTATGGAGGAAAAAGAGGGATGCTTGCAAGCTGAAGAACACCATCCCAACCTTGAAGCACAGGGGTGGCAACATCATGTTGTGGGGGTGCTTTGCTTCAGGAGAGACTCTTCACAAAGTAGATGGCATCATGAGGAAGTAAAATTATGTGGATATATTGAAGCAACATCTCAAGACATCAGTCAGGAAGTTAAAGCTTGGTCGCCAATAGGTCTTCCAAATGGACAATGACCCCAAGCATACTTCCAAAGTTGTGGCAAGATGGCTTAAGGACAACAAAGTCAAGGTATTGGAGTGGCCATCACAAAGCCCTGACCTTAATCCTATAGAAAATTTGTGGGCAAAACTGAAAAAGCGTGTGCGAGCAAGGAGGCCTACAAACTGACTCAGTTGCACCAGCTCTGTCAGGAGGAATGGGCCAAAATTCACCCAACTTATTGTGGGAAGCTTGTGGAAGGCTACCCGAAACGTTTGACCGAAGTTAAACAATTTAAAGGCAATGCTACCAAATACTAATTGAGTGTATGTAAACTTCTGACCCACTGGGAATGTGATGAAAGAACTAAAAGCTGAAATAAATAATTCTCTCTACTATTATTCTGACATTTCACATTCTTAAAATAAAGTGGTGATCCTAACTGACCTAAAACAGGGAATTTGTACTAGGATTAAATGTCAGGATTTGTGAAAAACTGAGTTTAAATGTATTGGGCTAAGGTGTATGTACATTTCCAACTTCAACTGTATATATCTTGGTATATATTTTTTTTATTTTAATTTCTATTATTATTATCATTATTGTGTTTTGTGGTTGAGGGGTGGGGGGAGGTTGATGGGGATGGGGGAGGTGCTGGGGGTGTCCTATTGAGGCCCAAGGGACCTATTGGGGAGGGGATTATTCATGGGGCACATTCAGTCATAGTTTTGTTTATTATATTATTATTTTTAAAAAATCTATTATTATAACAGTTTACTGTGATTATGGATATGCACTCATGTTGACTATATATTTATTTTTCTCCCAGAGTACACATTTTTGATTTATTATTGTTATTTTATTGTTACTACTGTACCTACATTCTTAAAAACTAAAACAGAAAAAGTGTTTAAAAAATGTTGGAAAAGCCATAAGAGGATAAAGCACGA
Source organism: Salmo salar (assembly GCF_965601325.2). NCBI lineage: Eukaryota > Metazoa > Chordata > Actinopteri > Salmoniformes > Salmonidae > Salmo > Salmo salar. The sequence continues at coordinate 105,183,807 of NC_138305.1, forward strand.
TGGGATGGGGGATTGAGGGATGGGTAGAAAGAACAGTAGAGGGCTCTGAAAACTATTATTGTTGAAACAACCACTTCCTTTTGTGACTAGAGTCTAATACTTCCTGTGGCACACATCAGAGGGCATGATAGGTCACTAAAATTATTCTGAATCCCTCCTAATTTCCTTAATTTTGTGGCTAGAGTTAAATACACTCTGTGGCACACACTACTGGTCAACATGAGCTACCAAAATTATTTTGAAGCGTGCCAGGCCTTGCAGTCCCAAGATAGAAGGGGGGTGGGGGGATTTCAGCAGACAAGAAAATAGCCCAATTTTTGTAGCTCATGTTGATCAGTAGTGTGTGCCACAGAAAGTATTTTACTCTAGCCACAAAATTAAGGAAATTAGAAGGGGGGAGGGAGGATTTCGGCAAGGCCATTTTCTTGCTTGCTGAAATTCCCCCCCCCCCCCCTTCTATCTTGGGACTGCAAGGCCTGGCACACTTCATAATAAGTTTTGTGACCTATCATGCCCTATTAGACTCTAGTCAAACAAGGAAGTGGTTGTTTCAGCAATAATAGTTTTCAGAGCCCTCTACTGTTCTCTCTACCCATCCCTCAATCAAACCCTTTATCCTCTTATGGCTTTTCCTACATTTTTTAAACACTTTTTCTGTTTTAGTTTTTAAGAATGTAGGTACAGTACTAATAATAAAATAACAATAATAAATCAAAAATGTGTACTCTGGGAGAAAAAGAAAGTTCAACCCCAATGTAAAATGGGGTTTATGGATATAAATATGAACTTTATGGGCAGAGTATAGGAGCTCAGTTACTGAGTGGTCTGCCTGGCAACAAAGGGATTGGATATGCTCGGTCCCGCGAGCGCGCCCCTCCTTCTTTTTCTTCTTGAATGAATATGCTATTGTCCGGTTGGAATATTATCGCAATTTTACGTTAATACCATAAAGATTGATTTTAAACAGCATTTGACATGCTTCTAAGTACGGTAATGGAACATTTTGACTTTTCATCTCTCGTTCTGCGCTCGCGCGTCATGCCTTTGGATAAGTGATCTGTACGCACGAACAAAATAGAGATATTTGTACTTAAATATGGATTATTTCAAACAAAAACATTTCTTGTGGAAGTAGCAGTCCTGGGAGTGCATTCTGACGAAGATCGGCAAAGGTAAGAGCATATTTCTAATACAAATTCTGAGTTTAGGTTGCCCCGAACTTGGCGGGTATCTGAATAGCTATATGCTATCACGCTAATAGCTCACCGTGATGGCTGAGCTATGTACTCAGAATATTGAAAAGGTGCTTTCTCCGTAAAGCTATTTTAAAATCTGACACAGCGGTTGCATCGAGGGGTAGTCTATCTATAATTCTTAAAATAATTGTTATATATTTTGTCAACGTTTATGATGAGTATTTTTGTAAATTGATGTGCACATTCACTGGCAGTTTTGGTGGGAATACATTTTCTGAACATCATGCGCCAATGTAAAATGCTGTTTTTGGATATAAATATGAACTTTATCGAACAAAACATACATGTATTGTGTAACATAATGTCCTAGGAGTGTCATCTGATGAAGATCGTCAAAGGTTAGTGCTTCATTTAGCTGCGTTTTGGGTTTTACTGACACATGTCCTGTTGATAGCGTGTACCGCGGGTGGGACGCTAGCGTCCCAGATGTCCCAGAGATGTTATAGCTGTGTCGTTGTATACTTGTGATTATAATCTTAAGTGTAACATCATTTTGTTGGGGAAAACTGAAATGCCCATCAAATTTTTCCCCCAGTTTGCTGAATGTGTTCTGAAGGAGGAGTCGATTGTCTTTTCAAATACAAAGATGTTAACATTATGAGGGAAGAAATAGCAGTCACTCTCCTCCAAAACACTGGTATGTTCAATTTCTAATTTAATATAATTGTAGATAAAAAAAAAAGCATTTATATGGATTTTAAGGTTATCTTTGATCCAACTTCTGACTAGACGGCCACTAAAACACATGTATTTAAATAATTGTGTTACAAGAAACCTATACTATTCCCCTGTTCCCTGTTTGCTCAGAAAAAGACATGTATTGATATATAGACTACTTGACATTATGTTTTGCTAGATGACCTGAGCTAACTGTGCCACTTCGGTGGGGAGGTGGACAATAATGAGGAAGACACTAACTGGGTAATTGCTTGTTCACTTCTAAAAGGCACATTTTTAGGAGCACAAATTTGTATGAGCAGTAATATTTCTAGAGGTAGAATCATCAGCTTTGTCTGATAATGAAATAATTGTAATTCAAGAAAATGTATTTAATGTTTTTAATATATTAACATTTTTAATCATACATTTCAGATTGGTTGTGACCGCTGCCCACGATGGTTCCACCAGTCCTGTATGAAACCCATCCCATCATTGGAGGATTATGTCTGCGCTGCCTGTCAGGACTAGGTTAGGCTTGAGTTCCAGGCAACGGTATCACCTGGAAAACTTTCCATAAAAAGTTAACAAAATGTTCAGTCGAGCTGTTGCAGCTTTCCAATATTTGTTTATGTTATTTATTGTCTTTTTATATTTGATTTATTGTAATTTTATATCTTATTATGCAAAGATCAACATGTATTTCTTATTTAATGTTTAACAAAATTAACTTTCTGTGATGTTTTTGTGTTAGTGTGACAATATTTATGTATTATCATTATTTTCTTAAACATTACAAAACGTTCCTAATATAAAAGTTTGTTTCTTTGTACTCTAATTCTTTCTGTGGCACACACTACTGGTCAACCTGAGCTACCAAAATGATTCTGAAGTGTGCCAGGCCTTGCAGAGAATTTGGGCAGGCAAGAAAATAGCCTTGCCGAAATCCTCCCCCTTTCTAATTTCCATAATTTTGTGGCTAGAGTCAAATACTTTCTGAGGCACACATCAGAGTCAATTACTTTCTATAGAACAAACTTCACGTCAGGATAGGCAACTGAAATTAATAATGAATGTATGTGTGTTATATTAAACATAGAGGAGGGAGTAAAATGTAGGCAAGCAATAAACATTTCAGAACAACTACTAGTGGAATCAGAGATGCCACATTTTGGAAAAGAGATTTAATTATAGACTAATACACTTGAAACAAATAGCCAAACCGAAAACTGCTGCCTCCACTACGATCAAACCGATATAAAAATAAAAAAATTAAATGCAGCCTAACGTGATCAAAAAATTCCAACTAGCAAACAAGTCGCAGCAATGAAGAATTGAGTGCGTATGCATTCATGCGAAGGGGGGGGGGGGGATTCTGGCAGGGGGGAGCTTGTCGGCACAACACCGGCGTCCCTCCAGAGTGGTCGTGAAACATCTTTTAGAAAACACTACTGAAGCGGCAATATTCATAGAAGAAGAAAAAAAACGGTATGAAACCTAAAGTGCATGTTCATTCCCCCTTCCTTCCAGAAGCAACATAGAAGAAATGTAGGCCTATCAATCCATACCATTTTGTCTTTGCTTTCTATCCATCCAAATAGTTTTGAGAGAGAGGTTAGGTGTGAAATCATGTGACAACCAACATCTTAAAATCATGTCTAGGGATTTATTTGGTAGACAGTTAAACATTACACAGAACAGTTAATGAAACAACTTAAAAGCCAATCAGATGTGATTTAGTACAACATATTTTGGCAGTACAACAACAAAAAAGCTGTTCATATCAACAACAACAAATAGGCCTACAATAACATACGCTTGCATATTCATCTGGAGGTTAGTTGAAAAGCCTGTATCAACTTAATATTTAATCACTGTTAGTTAATTTATGCAGTGGCCCATGTCGTCTGAGGACAGGAAATGCTATTGTTGCTGTTTTCTTTAGTGGCTTAATAATACCTTTTCAGAGTGGAATCTATAGTGGAATCAACTCTAGTAAGAATATATTCTAACAAGCCTTTGTATTTACACGTAGGGAACTTGATAGCTTTGTGGTACGTTATGAAACAGAACATATAGCTGTAGATACACTGTGATAGGGAAGATACTGCTGCTCTCAAGGACACGACCGGATTTACACGGTCTTATTTGCATATCCAACTCTATGGTGTTGTTAGGAACCAGCCAGTGAAACGCATCCCTTACGCTTTGCTCTTCTCTGACGTCTCTGTGTCTGCAGTTGTCCTACGCAATCCCAAGCGCTGACTCAGTTCTCCCAACAACACTGAGCAGCAGGATTTCTGTGGGGAGAAGAGGGGAGAGGAGAGAGAGGGGGAGGAAAGAAGAGAGGGGAAAGGAGAGGAGAGAGAGGGGAGGAGGATAGAAGGAGAGAGGGGAGAGAGGAGAGCGAGGTGAAAAGAGAGGGGAGGAGGATAGAAGGAGAGAGGGGAGAGAGGAGAGAGGGGAGGATAGAAGGAGAGAGAGGGGAGGATAGAAGGAGAGAGAGGGGAGGATAGGAGAGGGGAGAAGAGAGGGGAGGAGGATAGAAGGAGAGAGGGGAGAGAGGTGAGAAGAGAGGGGAGGATAGGAGAGGGGAGAAAAGAGGGGAGGAGGATAGAAGGAGAGAGGGGAGAAGAGAGGGGAGGAGGATAGAAGGAGAGATGACAGAGAGGGGAGGATAGGAGAGGATATAAGGAGAGAGGAGAGAGAGGGGAGGATAGGAGAGGAAAAAGGTGTGATGAGTAAGAGGAATTGTTGGAGGAAAATTATTGTATTGGCTTTCAATATTCATGCGTAGATTTGAAAATCGCAATAAACAGAACATATTTTTAAAAGGTCCATTCTTTATCCGCTCCTCATGTCCCCTTACCTTCTGGTCCTTGGCTTGACTGCGGGCCTTGGAGGCAAGCTCCAGGAGGGCCATGAGGAGTCCCAGGCCCAACCCCAGGGCCAGGAGCAGGAAGAGGCCCCTCAGGAGGTGGGGCTGGAGGGTATGTGGGGCTTGGCCCCCCTTTGGCAAGCAGCTGCTGGCCCACCACTTACTCTGCAGGAAGGCCAACTCCCCAGACTCACTCAGTTGCAGTATGGCCACCGTTATGTTCTTCATCATTGGAAAGCCTGACAGGAGAGAGTGGGATGGAGGAGGGGGAGAGGGATGGAGGTGGGAGGGAGAGAGACGGGAAGGAGGGTGGGAGGGAAAGAGACGGGGAGGAGGGTGGGAGGGAGGGAGAGAGACGGGAGGAGGGTGGGAAAGAGATACAGGGAGGAGGGTGGGAGAGATACGGGGGGAGGGTGGGAGAGAGAAATACGGGGAGGAGAGAGAGATACGCGGAGGAGGGTGGGAGAGCAAGGAGTTAGTGTGTGAGTATTTTATGTGAGAGAGAAGGGGGTCAGTGTGTGTATGTGTGTGTGTGTATCAAGTAATGAATCACACTTCAAATACTCACCACCACAGCAGACCACCCATAAAAACACAAAGACAACATTCCCAATGTTCCTTTATTGACAGGACAGCGTTCCATTTATCATGCCCATCTATGGGGGGGTACCGTGGACCCAGCTGCTAGGGGCTCACCTAGGGGGTACCGTAGACCCAGCTGCTAGGGGCTCACCTAGGGGTACCGTGGACCCAGCTGCTAGGGGCTCACCTAGGGGTACCGTGGACCCAGCTGCTAGGGGCTCACCTAGAGGTACCGTGGACCCAGCTGCTAGGGGCACACAATGGGGTACCGTGGACCCAGCTGCTAGCGGCTCACCTAGGGGTACCGTAGACCCAGCTGCTAGCGGCTCACCTAGGTGTACCGTAGACCCAGCTGCTAGCGGCTCACCTAGGGGGTACCGTAGACCCAGCTGCTAGCGGCTCACCTAGGGGTACCGTGGAACCAGCTGCTAGCGGCTCACCTAGGGGTGCTGCAATGCTGTACCCTCTCATGGCGATGACTTCGCTGCTGCGGATCAGGTTGCAGTACCGAGCCACAGCCAGGTCCAGAGACGCTGCCTCTCCAATAAAGGCGTAGTTGCCTTCCTGGGTGCGTCGATTGCCCTCTTCCACTGAAGCCACACAACTCTTCTTCCTCTCCATATGCTGGTAGATGCGTCGGTAGGTGGGGTTGTTGGAGTTCTGGAAATGTGAGCGAAATGGGAACCGTAGAAATGCAAAATTGATAAGATTGATTTAGGCTGATGTTGTTGAGACATAAGCCGTTCTAGTTCAAGGTGTACACTTTCATCAGGAAACACACCATGGAAGGGAACGTACAGAACTATGAACAGGTACAGATAAGAAAATACATTTATTGACTTCCATTACGGAGCCAGATACCTGCCAAAAGGTTGAACATATGTATCGTTAGAATCGTAAGAAAATCCATATGTAAACTGTTAGGATTGTAAGAAAAGCCATGCGTTAAACATGAAACGTAAACATTCAAATAGATCTGGAAACGTACATATGTTACGACTATGAATTAACATTTACACGTTCAATTCTTACTTTCTGTCTCCCTTTACTTGGTTACAAATCTTTTTTATGCGTACAAACATTTGTCAGTAATGTGGCATCTGCAAAGGACATGAACCGAACATAGCTAGTCGAAGTTAGCTAGTCAATCAACCAACTAAAGGACATGAACTGAATGTAGCTAGTCAAAGTTAGCTAGTCAATCAATCAACTCTAGCCCAGATGTTAGAGTTGCTTTGCAGCTTCCAGTTTAATTTCCAAAATAAAAGTCTAGAGCTTATTTTAGAACTGCATTCAATAACGACGTTATACTAGTAGATGACGTAGTGTAGGCTTAGGCCTTCAGCAAATTACTTGTGTGAGAATGATAAAGACACAGAAGAGTCTAGAATATCCGCCTGAGCTGCAAAATAGAAAGTAAATTTGATTAAGGCTAGGCCTATTCCGCAATCTAAATATGCCATGCTGCTTGTGTTATTTAACGGCCAAATAATTGCATAATTTATTTTTATAGCAGTGTGGGGCTACTGTGGTGCTCATGTAACCTAATGAATCACACTGTTTCCAGTATTTAGGAGCATGGATTGTAGGTCTTATATTAGGCATTTTGACTGTTGTTTTAGTGAATTCCACTCTGCATGTAGACTTGCTATATCCATTTGCGTTGCACAATCCCATAACGCAGAGGCTATATCCATATCAATAAATGAGAGAAAACAATATATTGATTAAGTCTTGGCTATAACCTGTCCTGAGTAAAATAGCCAAGGGGTCCTAAATGGTCAAGATGATCTATAGCCTATTCTTATTGCCAGATCTTTCCATAAATCAGCCTCTGCATGTGCTTCTTCAACTATTTTGTTTACAATGTATTTAGAGGCTTGTGAGATAGGGTCTCTTTTTAAGGGGAGCCCTATAATACAAACTGTTATTAAACACAGAGTGCTAAAATTATTCCACAAGACACCATTACCCCCTACATGATAGCCTTAATTGCAATCCCTACAAGCTGAAGGCTTATTTTAATTTTTTTTGGGATAGGCCTAAATTAAACATTTTATTATTAAAGTGATAGGCTAAGAACTATGGATAATTTAGATCATTACACACAAGGATTTCAATAAACTAATGGATAAGACTGTTCTAATCTCTTTGATTTAGTTCCTATTGCAACTCAGACAAACGACTGAATGGATGACATACTGACATACTGACTGGCTGAACGGATGACATACTGACTGGCTGAACGGATGACATACTGACTGGCTGAACGGATGACATACTGTCTGGCTGAACGGATGACATACTGACTGGCTGAACGGATGACATACTGACTGGCTGAACGGTTGACATACTGACTGGCTGAACGGATGACATACTGCCTGGCTGAACGGATGACATACTGCCTGGCTGAACGGATGACATACTGACTGGCTGAACGAAAGATTAATTAGATGTTCAAATATCTTGGAATGATGAGTTGCATGCTCTGCACTTTGTCTAGAAGGCAAATAGTCCTACATTACGGTATAATGACTATGGCTGCATGCCTCCATAAGGGCATCTTCTGAGGCTGAGGGGTGCTTTTGCGAAGACGCATGGTGCCGTGGTGCTGCATGGAGATCACAAGCTCTTCAACTGGGCAATGGTGTCGTGATGGAGGGAAGAGCCTATACGGAGACTACCTAAGACCACTGCAACAGAGTTATTGTAAAGTGTGGGAATTAGCTTATGCCAGACTCAGCCAACGTTTATCCTCTCCCTTGTTCATTTCAAAGTCTCATATAAATCAAGTCATATTGTTTAAAATTCATATTAACCCCCCCTACTGAATATGCTTTGGCAAGATTTAGAGTGACGGCAAAAACAGATACTACTGGTTATGCTTCATTATTCCTGGTAGATACTACTGGTTATGATTCATTATTCCTGGTAGATACTACTGGTTATGCTTCATTATTCCTGGTAGATACTACTCATTATGAATCATTATTCCTGGTAGATACTACTCATTATGAATCATTATTACTGGTAGATACTACTCATTATGAGTCATTATTCCTGGTAGATACTACTGGTTCTGCTTCATTATTCCTGGTAGATACTACTGGTTCTGCTTCATTATTCCTGGTAGATACTACTGGTTCTGCTTCATTATTCCTGGTAGATACTACTCGTTATGAATCATTATTCCTGGTAGATACTACTCATTATGAATCATTATTCCTGGTAGATACTACTCATTATGAGTCATTATTCCTGGTAGATACTACTGGTTCTGCTTCATTATTCCTGGTAGATACTACTGGTTCTGCTTCATTATTCCTGGTAGATACTACTGGTTCTGCTTCATTATTCCTGGTAGATACTACTGGTTATGATTCATTATTCCTGGTAGATACTACTGGTTATGATTCATTATTCTGGTAGATACTACTGGTTATGCTTCATTATTCCTGGTAGATACTACTCATTATGAATCATTATTCCTGGTAGATACTACTCATTATGAATCATTATTACTGGTAGATACTACTCATTATGAGTCATTATTCCTGGTAGATACTACTGGTTCTGCTTCATTATTCCTGGTAGATACTACTGGTTCTGCTTCATTATTCCTGGTAGATACTACTGGTTCTGCTTCATTATTCCTGGTAGATACTACTGGTTCTGCTTCATTATTCCTGGTAGATACTACTGGTTATGATTCATTATTCCTGGTAGATACTACTGGTTATGATTCATTATTCTGGTAGATACTACTGGTTATGATTCATTATTCTGGTAGATACTACTGGTTATGATTCATTATTCTGGTAGATACTACTGGTTATGATTCATTATTCTGGTAGATACTACTGGTTATGATTTCAGACAGAGCCCAGAGAATGGGATGGTACCATATTGAATTAGTCATATGTTGATAAGGTGCATGCAGGGGATGTCCACGTCACCCAGAGATTTGTCCATGCTGTAGAGAGACACCTAGCATACTGAAACTTCACTGTTATAGGCATACTACCGGTAGTGTTATCTAGACCTGCTCTGGCAAATAAATTCATGACGTTAGTTACCTAAATGTGAAGTAAACTCAACTGAGGAGTATTAAAGAATGGAGACTTAACTTGAAAATGTGCAGGATACCTATTTCTGGTTTCCCTGGCTTTTTAATACTGTGTTATTCTTGTTCAGGTAGCACTCCTCATAGGCCGTTTGGTGTACGTTTTTTTTGTTGGTGAGATGAAACTGTCAAAACTCTGAAAGGTATTATTGTACGTCAGAATTGCTACACAACATTTGTTCAAGCCTAAAATCTTGGTCCATAATCACAACATGGTGTTTTTTATGTTCACAGATGAAATTTCATGTTTGCGTTTCACGCATGGCTTTTCTTACGATCTTAACACTTTACATATGGATTTTCTTACGATCTTAACACTTATGGATTTTCTTACGATCCTAACAATACGTACGTTCAACCTTTTGGCAGGTATCTGGCTCCATACTACATTGACGTTTACTAAGGAATAAATGTGTGGTTTCTTTTTCTTTTTAAAGCAACACATACTTTGAAGAAGTTGAACGTGGATCCCCCTTCGACTGTTCCGTAGTCGATCACGTCCTGTTTGGCCAGCTCCTCGAAGTTATTCACCGAGACGTGTTTGGAATCCGAGCGAAGCATGGCGTTAAAGTTGCTGAAGTAGAAGGCCAGGAGCACCACTGCGAACACCCACCAGACGGCGCTGACAACGCGACCAGACAGGCCTTTAGGGTGTGGGCCAGCACCTGAGAATGCAAAACACAAACATACATTATGTTTCATTTAATTATATGACTGTAACATAGAAATGGGACGGAAAACATATAGGGAACTTTTCTCACTCCATTGCTTTCATCTGGACTACACTAGAAAGGGTGCAAACTTTCATGTCTTCCTTATCCGTCTTAGTTTTCTCTTAAACTGAGCAATGTAGAAAAATATTTTTTTAAATAACTTAAAGATTATATAGATTTCTCATGCATGTAAGAGTAATAACACCTGCTGCGTTGAGACAATCCTTGTCTACATAGCAGGAACATAAACCCCTGTCCAGACTGGCGGACATATTTAGTGTACCCACAGTAAAGCAGATTCTATGGTGTTCTAGACTCTTCTAGTCTTCATAGTAGGAACAGAAACCCCTGTCTAGACTCCCTTATCCAAAAAGGCATGGCTCCCTTTTACATGTGACTTGGAAGCAGCGGTTTGACTCCGGGTGCGATTTGACTCATAGCTGCGTTACCTTGCAGGGTCAGGGCTCCAGTGATGTACCAGAAGCTGTGTAGGAGAGTGAAGCTGTGTTCGTCTGTCTCGGGGTCTGCCCACTCACAGGGGCTTATCCTGGGGTGAGCAGAAAAACAAAGGGAGCATTGAGATCTATCTTCTTCATTTTCTGGACAGCGGCCAAACCACATTCTTACAAAGAATGAATTAGCAGTGCAGTTTCTACTTCCGTTGACATACTTTTAACTACAATCTCCCACGCTATGGTTTGTATACTTGATGGACGTAGCTTATATGTTCCATGGCATTACGCATCATTTCTATGTTGACATATTTTTATGCAAGGGATGAATCCTAACTTCTATTTATATGCAAGTCAAATTCTCATTTAATCTCATTGACTTCAAAGAATGACTAAGTTAAATTCGATTTAAGTGGAAGTTAGGATTCCCCCCGAAGTGCCTAGTGTGGATAGCTAGCTAGGGGTTTGATTTGGAATGGGGCCAAGGAGATAATGATTTTTCACCTGATCACCAAATAAATGCAGAGGCCCGATTTGATGATCTAGTTTTGTTGGTGGAGTTTAAACACTTGATCGATGTATACATCATAGAAGAGTGTAGTTGTCTTTTGGACAGCTGTTTTTTAAGTCAAGACTTTTGTGTTTTTTAACGTAATATGTAATTGTTGTACTGTATGTGTGTTTATAGTTTTGTTTAATGTTGCATTAATGTATGTAAGTTGTTTTGTCTGAAACGTTGTTCCCCCTGCTGCTATTGGACCAGGTCTCTCTTGGAAAAGAGATGTTATCTCAATGAGAAAAACCTGTATAAATAAAGGTAAAATAAAAACATTTAAAAAATAAGGCCGGAGATGATTATTTTAGCTTACCTAGCCACCAGATATATGCAGAGGCCGGTCACCAGGAAGGCCAGGAGGATGCCCACCCACATTTCGGTTGAGAAGGGGAAGAGGAAGCTGAGGGAGTGGCTCTCCTCAGAGCCCAGGTCCCTGCTCAGGATGAAACCAATGCCCGTCTGCATGAAGGGAGTGCTCATCTCCACCCCCTGCTCCCTGGTCGCTGTGAGGGTCAGAGAGGCAACCGCCAGTTCGGCCTCCTGAGAGACAGGAGGAGACAAGAGCACGCACGCACGCACGCACGCACGCACACGCACACACACACACACACACACACACACACACACACACACACACACACACACACAGGAGTAGGTTCAAAACAAACAGGAGTAGTGACACAGTGTGAATGAGTACTGTATATCGTCAGGGGCGACAGGTAGCCTAGTGGTTAGAGTGTAGGGGCGGCAGGTAGCCTAGTGGTTAGAGTGTAGGGGCGGCAGGTAGCCTAGTGGTTAGAGTGTAGGGGCGGCAGGTAGCCTTGTGGTTAGAGGGGGGAGGCAGGTAGCCTAGTGGTTAGAGTGTAGTGGCGACAGGTAGCCTAGTGGTTAGAGTGTAGGGGCGGCAGGTGGCCTAGTGGTTAGAGTGTAGGGGCGGCAGGTAGCCTAGTGGTTAGAGTGTAGGGGCGGCAGGTAACCTAGAGGTTAGAGTGTCGGGGCGGCAGGTAGCCTAGTGGTTAGAGTGTAGGGGGGTCAGGTAGCCTAGTGGTTAGAGTGTAGGGGCGGCAGGTAGCCTAGTGCTTAGAGCGTTGGACTAGTAACCGAAAGGTTGCAAGATCAAATCACTGAGCTGACAAGGTAAAAATATGTCGTTCTGCCCCTGAACAAGGCAGTTAACCCCCAGGTCAAATAAAAAAAATTACAAATAAAGTCTGAATGATGCAACCAATCCCCCAGCATCCCGTATACCACATTCTGTCCAATCCCCCAGTGTACCGTATACCCTTCTGTCCAATCCCCCAGCATCCCGTATACCACATTCTGTCCAATCCCCCAGCGTACCGTATACCACCTTCTGTCCAATCCCCCAGCGTACCGTATACCACCTTCTGTCCAATCCCCCAGCGTACCGTATACCACCTTCTGTCCAATCCCCCAGCGTACCGTATACCACCTTCTGTCCAATCCCCCCCAGCGTACCGTATACCCTTCTGTCCAATCCCCCAGCGTACCGTATACCACCTTCTGTCCAATCCCCCCAGCGTACCGTATACCCTTCTGTCCAATCCCCCAGCGTACCGTATACCACCTTCTGTCCAATCCCCCAGCATACCGTATACCACCTTCTGTCCAATCCCCCCAGCGTACCGTATACCCTTCTGTCCAATCCCCCAGCGTACCGTATACCCTTCTGTCCAATCCCCCAGCGTACCGTATACCCTTCTGACCAATCCCCCCAGCGTACCGTATACCACCTTCTGTCCAATCCCCCCAGCGTACCGTATACCCTTCTGTCCAATCCCCCAGCGTACCGTATACCACCTTCTGTCCAATTCCCCCAGCGTACCGTATACCCTTCTGTCCAATCCCCCAGCGTACCGTATACCACCTTCTGTCCAATCCCCCAGCATACCGTATACTACCTTCTGTCCAATCCCCCCAGCGTACCGTATACCCTTCTGTCCAATCCCCCAGCGTACCGTATACCCTTCTGTCCAATCCCCCAGCGTACCGTATACCCTTCTGACCAATCCCCCCAGCGTACCGTATACCCTTCTGTCCAATCCCCCCAGCGTACCGTATACCCTTCTGTCCAATCCCCCAGTGTACCGTATACCCTTCTGTCCAATCCCCCCAGCGTACCGTATACCCTTCTGTCCAATCCCCCAGTGTACCGTATACCACCTTCTGTCCAATCCTCCAGCATCCCGTATACCACCTTCTGTCCAATTCCCCAGCATCCCGTATACCACCTTCTGTCCAATCCCCCAGTGTACCGTATACCCTTCTGTCCAATCCCCCCAGCGTCCCGTCTACCCTTCTGTCCAATCCCCCCAGCGTACAGTATACCCTTCTGTCCAATCCCCCCAGCGTACCGTATACCCTTCTGTCCAATCGCCCCAGCGTACCGTATACCCTTCTGTCCAATCCCCCCAGCGTACCGTATACCCTTCTGTCCAATCCCCCCAGTGTACCGTATACCACCTTCTGTCCAATCCCCCCAGCGTCCCGTCTACCCTTCTGTCCAATCCCCCAGTGTACCGTATACCACCTTCTGTCCAATCCCCCAGTGTACCGTATACCCTTCTGTCCAATCCCCCCAGCGTACCGTATACCCTTCTGTCCAATCCCCCCAGTGTACCGTATACCCTTCTGTCCAATCCCCCCAGTGTACCGTATACCCTTCTGTCCAATCCCCCCAGCGTACCGTATACCCTTCTGTCCAATCCCCCCAGTGTACCGTATACCACCTTCTGTCCAATCCCCCCAGCGTACCGTATACCACCTTCTGTCCAATCCCCCCAGCGTACCGTATACCCTTCTGTCCAATCCCCCAGCGTCCCGTCTACCCTTCGGTCCAATCCCCCCAGCATACCGTATACCCTTCTGTCCAATCCCCCCAGCGTACCGTATACCCTTCTGTCCAATCCCCCCAGCGTACCGTATACCCTTCTGTCCAATCCCCCAGTGTACCGTATACCCTTCTGTCCAATCCCCCCAGCGTACCATATACCCTTCTGTCCAATCCCCCAGTGTACCGTATACCACCTTCTGTCCAACCCCCCAGCATCCCGTATACCACCTTCTGTCCAATATCCCCAGCATCCCGTATACCACCTTCTGTCCAATCCCCCAGTGTACCGTATACCCTTCTGTCCAATCCCCCCAGCGTCCCGTCTACCCTTCTGTCCAATCCCCCCAGCGTACCGTATAGCCTTCTGTCCAATCCCCCCAGCGTACCGTATACCCTTCTGTCCAATCCCCCCAGTGTACCGTATACCACCTTCTGTCCAATCCCCCCAGCGTACCGTATACCACCTTCTGTCCAATCCCCCCAGCGTACCGTATACCCTTCTGTCCAATCCCCCAGCGTCCCGTCTACCCTTCGGTCCAATCCCCCCAGCATACCGTATACCCTTCGGTCCAATCCCCACAGCGTACCGTCTACCCTTCTGTCCAATCCCCCCAGCGTCCCGTCTACCCTTCTGTCCAATCCCCCCAGCGTCCCGTCTACCCTTCTGTCCAATCCCCCCAGCGTACCGTATACCCTTCTGTCCAATCCCCCAGCGTCCCGTATACCCTTCTGTCCAATCCCCCCAGCGTACCGTATACCTTTCTGTCCAATCCCCCCAGCGTACCGTATGCCCTTCTGTCCAATCCCCCCAGCGTACCGTATACCCTTCTGTCCAATCCCCCCAGCGTATCGTATACCCTTCTGTCCAGGCCACTCACCCCTCGGACCACCTCCCCAATCATCCCCAACCAGTTGCCGCTCTCGTCCTGTTGCCCGTATTTTCCATCCTTCACCAGGTGCACGGTGTACTTGAAGTCCAACTTTTTGGCAATCTCCGCTAGCAGGTCAATGCAGTACCCCTCCAGCTCAGACCCTTGGGTCATAGTGTATGGTTCTTGCTGGTGGGAGTGAATCCGACAAGTGGATCATATTTTAAAACATGCACACTAGCATAGAGTTACATAAAATTAGCAGAGTGGCTATGTCATAGACCCTCATAAGACAAGAATATGCTGATAATGGCAGCCATCTTGGTCAGGGATACATTCAAATGAGTCTAATTGATGAATGAATGGCAGTGTTCTATTTAAATCTATGTATACCAGTAAATCAACTGTTTTGTCATGTTACAATATTGAGAGCATAACGACATGGGGACTGGCCACGAATGGCTCCCTAAAATGGTGGAATCTAGTGTATGACGTCAAATATGAACGCAACATGCAACAACTTCAATGAATTTACTGCGTTACAGTTCATATAAGGAAATCAGTCAATTTAAATAAATTCATTGGGCCCTAATCCATGGATTTCACATGACTGGGGCAAGGGCGCAGCCAATCAGAATTAGTTTTTCCCCACAAAAGGGCTTTATTACAGACAGAAATACTTCTCAGATTCATCAGCTGTCCGGTTGGCTGGTCCCCTATCAAAATTATCAAAATTTCTGGGATCTTTTATTTCAACTCATGAACCCAACACTTTACAAGTTGCATTTATATTTTTGTTCAGTATATGATCAGCTGCTTTTACACAGCCATCCTGAGAACCCAATTCTGTCTACACTCGCATGTCAGATTTGCGCATTCACACCGCTGTATCCTCTGAAATAGCACACAGATGCAATACTAATTTCCTGCCATTGAGAACCACATATGAATGTGGAATAAAATTGGAACTCAAAAGATCAGATTCTATGTGTTTTTTTCTATTTAAACATTATGGGGAAGAAGACTAATAGGTATCAGATCTTTCAATACATCGGAATTGGGCTGCTTGTGTAAACGCAGCCACAGTGTTGTTTGAACAAGTGTACTCAATTAAACTAATTTTGACAAGTATTAGCATGATGTATATATAATATCTTACCAATATAGTGGTGACGGATAACACCGGGGGCCCTGGAAGGACAAAAATAAAACATGAGAATCTCCACACACTGCTCTTCAGTGTGTCTGGGTAAATATATGAGAGAATGCCAAGAGTGTGCAACGCTGTCGTCAAGGTAAAGGGTGTCTACTTGAAGAATCTCACCTTTAAAATTGATTTTGATTTGTTACTACATGATTCCATCTGTCATTTCATAGTTTTGATGTCTTCACTATTATTCTACAATGTAGAAAATTGTAAAAAATAATGAGAAACCCTTGAATGTGTAGGTGTGTCCAAACGTTTGACTGGTACTGTATATGTATGTGCATGAAATGAGTTGCAAAATGAATATGAAATATAGTCAAGACGTTGACAAGGTTAAAAATAATGATTTTTAATTGAAATAATAATTGTGTCCTTCAAACTTTGCTTTGTCAAAGAATCAGCAATTACAGCCTTCCAGATCTTTGGCATTCTAGTTGTCAATTTGTTGAGGTTTCACCCCATGCTTCCTGAAGCACCTCCCACAAGTTGGACTGGCTTGGCTTGATGGACACTTCTTACGTACCATACGGTCAGGCTGCTCCCACAACAGCTCAATAGTGTTGAGATCCGGTGACTGTACTGGCCCTCCATTATAGACAGAATACCAGCTGACTGCTTCTTCCCTAAATAGTTCTTGCATAGTTTGGAGCTGTGCTTTGGGTCATTGTCCTGTTGTAGGAGGAAATTGACTACAATTAAGCGCCGTCCACAGGGCGTTGCAATATGGAGCGATAGCTTTCCTTCTTCAAGATCCCTTTTACCCTGTACAAATCTCCCACTTTACCACCACCAAAGCACTCCCAGACCATCACATTTCTCCACCATGCTTGACAGCACTCAAGCACTCCTCCAGCATCTTTTCATTTTTTCTGCATCTCACGAATATTCTTCTTTGTGATCTCAACACCTCAAACTTAGATTCGTCTGTCCATAACACTTTTTTCCAATCTTGCTCTGTCCAGTGTCTGTGTTCTTTTGACCATCTTAATCTTTTATTGGCCAGTGTGAGATATGGCTTTTTCTTTGCAACTCTGTCTAGAAGGCCAGCATCCCAGAGTAGCCTCTTCACTGTTGACGTTGAGAATGGTGTTTTGAGGGTACTATTTAATGAAGCTGCCAGTTGAGGACTTGTGAGGCGTCTGTTTCTCAAACTAGACACTCTAATGTACTTGTCCTCTTGCTCAGTTGTGCACCGGGGCCTCCCACTCCTCTTTCTATTCTGGTTAGAGTCAGTTTGCGCTGTTCTGTGAATGGAGTAGTACACAGCGTTGTACGAGATCTTCAGTTTCTTGGCAATTTCTTGCATGGAATAGCCTTCATTTCTCAGGACAAGAATAGACTGACGAGGTTCAGAAGAAAGTGCTTTGTTTCTGGCCATTTTGAGCCTGTAATCGAACTCACAAATGCTGATGCTCCAGATACTCAACTAGTCTAAAGGCCAGTTTTATTGTTTCTTTAATTAGCACAACAGTTTTCAGCTGTACTAACATAATTGCAAAAGAGTTTTCTAATGATCAATTAGCCTTTTAAAATTATAAACTTGGATTAGCTAACTCAACGTGCCATTGGAAAACAGGAGTGATGGATGCTGATAATGGGCCTCTGTATGCATATGTAGATATTCAATTAAAAACATTTTTTTAAATCAGCCATTCCCAGTGTTGGTTCCGTTTTTCTGTGCTCCGTTTTATTTACTTAACAAATAAGGAACACTCAAAATGTGCACTTATAAATCATAACAATTTTAATCAACATACAGCTGTAGACAGAAGTCAAAGATCAAACATCACACATACAACTGATGTCTCTCCTGAGTTCTGCCCCATAGGAAAAGTCCAAGTTGCTTTTATCATGCTTGTAGTCAACCCCCTGTGATGTCACTGCATATGTCATTACCTGCTACTCCTCAGACCAAGCCCATGCATACACAGCTATTCAAACTTGCAAGAGATACAATAGTTCCAGTGTTTTCTAAGGCCTCAGCAGTAAATGTCCACTCCCCCAAGTTGAATAATAGAGGTATGTCTGACTAGCCTCTTATCTCTTCTACTCCCCTGCAGGGCTCTTTGTTTATCTTCAAAATGCTTTCTCACAGACCTCCATTTCTTTATAAGAGGCAGAGACTTAAGAAAAGACTGTGGAACAATTCTAAAACATAACAATGAAAAAATAAATAATAATTAAAAAAAAATATATATATATATATATATATAGTTAATCTGTAGTCGAGGACCCTATAAATGTAGAGGAGGAGGGGTCCCATAGCCCCTCCCCGTCTATTAATACAACATATAATACATTTTTATAATACATCAAACATTTGGTGCAGCCATATCATGACCCCAATTTGACCCCATCACCAGCTACAATAGTCATTTACAACATTAACAATGTCTACACTGTGTTTCTGATCAATTTTATGTTGTTTTAATGGACAAAAAAAGTGCTTTTCTTTCAAAAACAAGGACTCTTATAAGTGACCCCAAACTTATAACAGTAGTTTTAATATAAACTGAGCACAAAAAGAAACGTCCTCTCATTGTCAGAGATTACTTTCTCTTCCATTTTGGGGGCAATGCAGGGGGACAGTAACGGGGTACCACAGGGCTGTGTTTCAAACCCCCTGTGGTGAGATTAAAGTGTGGTCCTACCCACCCTGCTATGCCCTAAATACATGTTCTGGAACCAACCCCCCCTTCCAACCCCTCCACCAGAAGAGGGAAAGTCACCCTTTCCAATCCCCCTCCCTCTTTTAGACATTATGCATGGCGCTCAAACTTGTTTTCCTTGCCGTCGATTGACTGTGACCAATGCCATTTCAGCGTGTCCGCTTCAGGACCTAACAAGCCCTGCCAAAGTTGGAGGCGGGGAAGCGGAGGTGCCGGCGCAGTCGGGGTACTCCCTTGGTATCATATGGTGTCAGTGACACACTGACACGCATCAACAGTAATTTGTAAAAAGACCGCTGGCATTGACCTACAAGCCCACGGAGAGGCCGGTCATTTTGCGGGCTTGCCCCGAGCCATTGACTTCAAGCTCAATTGATTTATTATACTCTTTTGTTGGCCATGGCAGGCATCCTCTCAGATGACTTGTGAGAAATTGTTGGCTGCCAGATCTGATGCTACCCTGGTGCTTTGAACGTGGTTCCAGCCGTCCAGCCTCGGTCAATGGGAAGAGTCAGATGTCGAGACACAAACCATTTTGGGGTGCCTTCCCACAGGCTAAAACATGCTGGGATGCTGGAGGACTTTCAAAGGCTGGTTCTATTAAAGCTGCACTGCTCTAGAAGAGGCTATTGTCTGTCACAGCAGTATGTTTTCTAAATGTATTCATTTCATTCAACATTTTCCCCCAAAATGTCTATAAATAACCTAAGATATCTCAGAGGCGTCTTGACTACTTATACTATAAGACCACTAGGGGTCACTATAGTAGAATGGTTAACGAGTACCCTGCACAGTAGCAGGGAAAGGGGGATACCTAGTCTGTTGTACAAATTGTACAACAATGCATTCAACTGAAATGTGTCTTCCGCATTTAACCCAACCCTTCTGAATCAGAGGAAGTGATACTGGGAGATATTGTTTTTAATAAGGGACTCAGCCTGGTCTCATTGACTAGAAATAAATGTAAATCTGGGACACTCAAATTAGTATGATATGTTAAGGCTATTTATCAACTTTTCAACTACTTAGCATGTTAGCTAACCCTTCCCCTAACTCTTTATTAACCTAATTCCTAAATTTAACCCTAACCTAGCTAACATTAGAAAGTTAACCACCAAGCTAAAGTTAGCCACAAATGAGAATTTGTGACATATCATTTGTGTTACAAATTCGTAACAAATTGGCCCCAACCACAGATATAGGATCTAACTTCACCATTAGGATTATTACCAACCCGACCCTGGATTTATGGCAATAATAGCAGCTTTACAGGGAATACCTGTTCCTAGGAATACCTGCTCCTTCCATGACAGACTGACCAGGTGAAAGCTATGATCCCTTATTGATGTCACTTACTAAAACACTTCAAATCAGTGTAGATGAAGGGGAGGAGACAGGTTGAGGAAGGATTTTTAAGCATTGAGACATGGAATGTGTATGTGTGCCATTCAGAGGGTGAGTGGGCAAGACAAAATATTTAAGTGCCTTTGAACGGGGTATTGTAGTAGGTGCCAGGCGCCTTTGGTTTGAATGCGTCAAGAACTGCAACGCTGCTGGGTTTTTCACACTCAACAGTTTCCCGTGTGTATCAATAATGGTCCACCAAAGGACATCCAGCCAACTTGACACAGATGTGGGAAGCAATTGAGTCAACATGGGCCAGCAGCCCTGTGGAACGCTTTTGACACCTTGTAGTCCATGCCCTGACGAATTGAGGCTGTTCTGATGGCAAATGGGGGTGCAACTCAATATTAGGAAGGTGCTCCTAATGTTCTGTACACTCAGTGTATACCATGTGATACATTTACCTGCAGTGCAAACAGCTAGCAGTGCCACCACACACACAACCGATCCGGTAAACGCTTTCATGTCGTCACCTTCTGAACCTGAGAATTAAAAGGTGAAAACACAGATCTCATTGACAAAGTTAAATTGTATAATAGATTTTTACATAATTTATTTTGTTGATTAGAAGCTCATTCATTTCAGTTTGTATCAAAAGATATGCGAGTGTAATATAAACTTGAACATTGTAAGCTGTGTGTCAAACTAAGTTAAGCAAACTGACAATTCCTCTAGAAATAATAATGATACATGTCCAGAGGTCAGATGGGAGTTATACATAGTAAAATATATACAGTACCAGTCAAACATTTGGACACAACTACTCATTCAAGGGTTTTTCTTTATTTGTACTATTTTCTACATTGTAGTATTGTGAAGACATCACAATTATGAAATAACACATATGGAATCATGTAGTAACTTTAAAAAAAAAGTGTTAAACAAATCAAAAGATATTTTATATTTGAGATTCTTCAAAGTAGCCAGCCTTTGCCTTGATGACAACTTCGCACACTCTTGGCATTCTCTCATCCAGCTTCATGAGGAATGCTTTTCCAAAAGTCTTGAAGGAGTTCCCACATATGGGGAGCACTTGTTGCCTGCTTTTCCTTCACTCTGCAGTCCTACTCATAATGCAGCACTCCATCACTCCCCTGCTTGATAAAATAGCCCTTACACAGCCTGGAGATGTGTTATGGGTCATTGCCTGTTGAAAAACAAATGATAGTGCCACTAAGCGCAAACCAGATGGGATCGCTGCAGAATGCTGTGGAAGCCAAACTGGTTAAGTGTGCCTGGAATTCTAAATAAATCACTGACAGTGTCACCAGCAAAGCACCCCCACACCATCACATCTCCTCCTCCATGCTTCATGGTGGGAACAACCCATGCGGAGGTCATCCTTTCACCTACTCTGCTTCTCACAAAGACAAAAATCTCAAATTTGGACTAAGACGAAAGGACAGATTTCCACCGGTCTAATGTCCATTGCTTGCGTTTCTTAGCCCAAGCAAGTCTCTTCCTTCTTATTGGTGTCCTTTAGTAGTGGTTTCTTTGCTGCAATTCGACCATGAAGGCCTGATTCACGCAGTCTCCTCTGAACAGTTGATGTTGAGGTGTGTCTGTTACTTGAACTCTGTGAAGCATTTATTTGGGCTGCAATCTGAGGTGCAGTTAACTCTAATGAACTTATCCTCTGCAGCAGAGGTAAGTCTGGGTCTTCCTTTCCGGTGGCGGCCTCATGAGAGTCAGTTTCATCATAGCGCTTGATGGTTTTTGCAACTGCACTTGAAGAAACTTTCAAAGTTCTTGACATTTTCCGTATTGACTGACCTTCATGTCTTAAAGTAAAGCTGGACTGTTGTTTTGCTTTGCTTACTTGAGCTGTTCTTGCCATAATATGGACTTGGTCTTTTACCAAATAGGGCTATCTTCTGTATACCACCTCTATCTTGTCACAACACAACTGATTGGCTCAAACGCATTAAGGAAAGAAATTCCACAAATTAACTTTTAACAAGGCACTCCTGTTAATTGAAATATATTCCAGGTGACTACCACATGAAGCTGGTTGAGAGAATGCCAAGAGTGTGCAAAGCTGTCAAGGCAAAGGGTGGCTACTTTAAAGAATCTAAAATATGTTTTCATTTAACACTTTTTTGGTTACTACATGATTCCATATGTGTTATTTTAGTGTTGATGTCTTCACTATTATTCTACAATGTAGGAAATAGCAAAAATAAAAACCCTTGAATGAGTAGGTGTCCAGACTTTTGACTGAAATGTATATATATTTATTTTATCAGATTGAGGGTAATATTGGCTCAGGTTATAGCAATCGGATTTCATGTAGGACTTTTTAACAAATGCTTTTTTGCTAACCAAGCTTTCCAAATTGTGTATTGGGACTCACTGACAGAACACACCTAGAGATTGGGTTGTAGTTACAACACATCTGGTTCGTCACAAGGTTCAAATTCAACTTTATTTCAAATAAAAACATTGGACATCCTACACCAGAATTTCCCAATAAATTCCAATTTGGGGGTCATAATGCAAAGGAAATGTAATAGACCATGCCTCATCTCACGGCACATAAACTTCAACAATAAGGCACGAGGAGGTGTAGTATATGGTCAATATACCACGTGTAAGGGCTGATCTTAGGCACGAGAGCAGTTAAATAATATATGGTTTTGTCATCCCCGTGGTATATGGTCGAATATACCACGGCTGTCAGCCAATCAGCATTCAACGCTCGAACCACCCAGTTTATAATTATTAATAGATGACACATGGAAGAGAATGTTTCTAAATGTTTTTTAGTAAGTACAACAGCAATAAGATGCTGCCAATCAAAATTCACTGTAAAAGTAAATAGTACTGTCTGAATAATCTAGGAAAAAGTCCAACAAGGATTCCTTACCTTAGATGTTCTGTCCTACGTGGTAGAGAAGTGGAAGGATGGAAACAAAGTAGTGAATGAAGAGGGCCGGTTGGGAGCATTTTAAAGAGAGGGGGGCAGATATCACACAACCCACATTTATAAAGGGGTTGGACATGGAAGGACGACAGCGAGTGGCATCCCAATAAATCTCTGCTTTCTCCCAAAGTGTGCACTTGTTCACTTCCCTTGGTACAAATGCTAGCTTAGCAGCTTTATAGAGTGCTACACATCAAGATGGCCAGGTTACATAAGAGAGAGCCCCCAACATCTCCCTATTTAAGTCAATGTGTAACAATCCAGATGGATAGGCATGTTGTCAGGTTACCGAAGAGAGCCCCCAACATCTCCCTATTTAAGTCCATGTGTAACAATTCGGTAATAACTGTACTTGTATTATCTGTAGACTGAATCCCGTCTGTACACTATGATCACAACTTAACCAAGCAGCAGGCCACTGTGACTGGTTCTCTTATTTGGAACTACAGGCTGTGAGTCTTGGATTGCTGCACACTAGCAGCTTAGAGTGATGCATATCAAGATGGCAAGGCTTGTTTTTGTCAGGTTACACAAGAGTCCCTCTCATCCTGCCTTATTGGCAGCCAAGGGAACAGATACTGTTCCCAGAAATCAGGGGGGAAGAGCGGCGCAATGAGGGGCAGATTTCTGACCTTGACGAATCCTTTGGGAATCATCAGGAGGTTGGAACCAGAGGGAAGATATGTGGTCACTGAAAACAAGTGTCCTATTCTTTAAGCTAACTCTAAAAGGAGTTATTTGCAGAACAACAGTGCTAGAGGGAGAGATATCTGTTTGTAGAATAATTATTTTGAGGAAGTGGCCAGAGTTAGTGCAGAATAACAGATCTAAAAAATCTTGATGAGGTAACAAGTTGTTTTTTCTGTCCTAGAAGTTAATTGGTAAAGAGCTGAATGAAGGGTCAACCTGTTTATTTTGGTATTGGGCCGAGTTAGCTTGTTCGGTTAGTTCATGTTAATCCCCTTGACAACATCCAAGAGACTTGAATTACTCCACTATTCAATAATCAGAGAAGTACTTAGTTACCCAAGCAGCCCATTCAAATTAACTAAATAGATTAACACAGGGCAATTAACTCGTCTTTTTCATGTTGTATACTTTAAAAGAACGCCTGGGACTCTGGCAACAGAAGGTGAATTCATATAGAGTTCAGTCTTACAAACTTTATTTACTTAATTCCATACATCTCTATTTTTTCCACAGAAATCCAAAAGTTGTGAGCTCGGAGTTATGGGGGGCTGGAGTTTGGTGTGAGGCATTCAAGCCCCGGTGACACTATCATTCCCTCAGTTCAGTAGTGACTCAAAAGGGCTCCAGATTGAACCATGGCCAACCGACTTGATAAATACGGTTTGAAGAGGGGAGTCGAAGTGCCCTTGGAATCCTAATGAAGCAGTCTTTTGTGAAGCCTTTCCCAGTACAAAATAAGCGGCCTGGCTATAGCCAACAGCTCCACCAGAGGTGTCCGTTGCCTTGGCAACGCCAGACTAAAAAAATGTTGACGGTCGACTGTTGTCCGTTGAGTGACAGGTCAGCAGAGCGAAAGTATAAACAAGGCTTTAACCGTCTAAACACTAGGCTTCTGGTGCTTTGCCGAATGTAGCATAACCCGTTTCTCATCCTTTAGCAAGCAAGGCATTAGTTCCTGGATGTCATTTGAAGCCTTTTGATGGCCTTGAGGGATTTAAGCCTTAAAAAGTTGTAGTTCAGTTAAAGTGTGATGACAACATTTTATCTTCCAAAATCTTGGGGTCGCAAATGTAATAGAAAGGACGATGTTAATTTAAATATATATAGTTGTTCCAGAACAATGACTTGGTCCACAATACATGGGCATGTATTGTGGACCAAGTCATTGTTCTGGAACATTTCAGGGAGTGTGATGAACTACGCCAATGAGGTTGGGAGAGGTGATGGTTGGTCAACACAGTCCAGGCAGGAAGTTCATAATGAGGTAGGGAGAGGTGATGGTTGGTCAACACAGTCCAGGCAGGCAGTTCATAATGAGGTAGGGAGAGGTGATGGTTGGTCAACACAGTCCAGGCAGGCAGTTCATAATGAGGTAGGGAGAGGTGATGGTTGGTCAACACAGTCCAGGCAGGAAGTTCATAATGAGGTAGGGAGAGGTGATGGTTGGTCAACACAGTGCAGGCAGGCAGTTCATAATGAAGTTGGGAGAGGTGATGGTTGGTCAACACAGTCCAGGCAGGTGCCATAACCGGCATCCACGTCTTCGGAGCCCAGGGTACAGTGGGTTAACTGCCTTGCTCAGGGGCAGAACAGATTTTTATATTGTCAGCTCAGGGATTCGATCCAGCAACGACACCGGTGACCCCGCACATTGACTCTGTGCCGGTACCCCGAGGAAATATAGCCCCGATATTGTTATTTACTGCTGCTCTTTAATCATTTGTTACTTTTATTTTTTTCTTACTCTTAAAGCATTGTTGGTTAAGGGCTTGTGTTTTAAGTAAGCATTTCACTGTAAAGGTCTACACCTGTTGTATTCGGCACGAGACAAATACAATTTGATTAGGCCCAACGCTCTAACCACTAGCCTACATGGTGCAACCATGTCAACTTTTGTAGGGATAAGTTCAACTGGCTGCCCATTTTGTTGGAATATAAATCTCCGGTCCGAACACTGAGACAAGAGTGCGACGTTGAATTAACAAAATAAGCTTGTTTAATATACAGGAGCTTTATTCAGTTCATAATTACATCTGTTTTTTACTTCAATATTCTTCCTAACGTTTAGCAGAGAACTGGCATGGCAGTGCAAACAGTACAGAACAAATAAACATGCTTGGATATGGGATCAATGCTATCTGGTTGAGTATCTACAAAGACAGTGTAACCAATCAAGCTTCAACAGCCTGAACACTGAGCAAGACAAGAACTCGTCGACAGATCAGTTCCCATATAAAAAACGTTTTTGTATAATAAAATAAGAGAGACGTACATAAGTGTTTAAAAAGCATGCAGTCAAATAAAAAACAGGTAACGGGAGTAGAGTCTTGATGGTAAAAACAACATTCCCACTGTGTTGTCTAGAATAAAATAACAGTTTTCTAAATCGCTGGCAGCTCACTCAAATCACACTTCACTGTACTCACAATTTTTAAAGTTGGATTTAAGACTTTTTAGGGAAAAAAAATAATTGTTGCCATTTTCTCTTATTCTTTTCAGTAAAGACTCCACATTGACTAAACAACAATCTGAAAAAAAAAAATCCATAATCTGCAATATATTACACTTGTTTAAGTTGTTTAAAAATGTTGCTAGCACGTTTGGGCTACTGGTGATATATAATGAGTTAACACAGTATTATTCAATCTTAAAAGTCATGCTCAAGAACTTTGGCGACTAGTATGTATTTTATAAACCTCACACTTTGGGCTGGATGTGTCAACATGTAAATCATACATGCATGATCTATGAGAATAATTACTGTCTAACCTCAAATTTGCCACGAAATCTCTAGTTTCAAAGCTGGAAGGTGTGCGGTGCCATTTTCCCTACATTTTTCCCCACATGGGTCAGCCCCCTAGCAATTCAAGTTCAAGCCAATGAGCTTCAGCCCCTCGCCATTTGAGTGACAGCTAGCAAGATGCACACACAGCAGAGAGAGAGCTAAGACGTGATGCACATATCTGCACGTGTCGTAATACGCAATTTTCGGGGACCAGTTTTGTCTCATGAGCGCTACTTTCAGAACTACTGGCTCAATAAATATGTAAAAAAACAAAAAACAGAACATCTCTACACATTTTAAAAGTACAGTATATACATATCGTTAAAATTTGAAGTTTAAAAAGGGTTTTAGAATAGTAAAACTCCACTAATGGTTGTCTATTGCTACTTTAGGATCAGCTCAACTCACAATGAATACTCAAAACATAACAAGTCTTTGAACCTAGACAGTCAGGCATATAACAACTTGGAAGTCACTGTGTACCTAGACAGTCAGGCATATAGAAACATGGACGTCACGGTTTACCTAGACAGTCAGGCATATACAAACATGGAAGTCACTGTGAACCTAGACAGTCAGGCATATACAAACATGGAAGTCACTGTGAACCTAGACAGTCAGGCATATACAAACATGGAAGTCATGGTTTACCTAGACAGTCAGGCATATACAAACATGGAAGTCATGGTTTACCTAGACAGTCAGGCAGGCATTGCTTTTCCAATCACATTCCAACGTTCCTCATTTGGTGCAAACAAATGAGTGCATTGGTAAAGGATGCTTTCATTAGACAACTCATTGCTGTTTCTATTATTTCTGAGCAATTATTTGGTGTTTGTTGTGACCATTGTAGTAAAAATGACTAGTCCATCCTTTGTGACCAGCTAGGCATTTGCTGTGTATAGGTGTTCATAGTTGATGTGAGTTACTGAGCAGTGAACACATTGACCAGAGTAAAACTGTGCTTGTGACTGTCTGGAAGTAGCATTATTCTGCTTGATTAAATACATTTAGAAAGACATCCTATCAAGATATACAGAATGTCATTTCTTTAAAAATTACAATTTACCTTCCTAGAAAGCTGGATGGAATTTTAAATGAGTTATGCTTCAGTGTCTCTCTCACGCTCAGTTCCAAAACAAGTCTGATTCTCAGAGCTTGAGCATGAAAAAGACCTCGTTGTTGTCAGAGTTCAGGGAGGTCTGGGACAGTCTGTTGGGGGGCCCTGGGGGGCTGAGCTGGCTCAGCAGGTCCAGGCTTGTGCAGGGGCTCTGGGCTACGCAGCACGCCCCCTCCGGGTTCCCCCGCTCCTCCATGGGGCTACCGCCACCGCTAATGCTAGCATTAGCAGCACCAGTAGCAGGGTGGGACTGGTTGAGACCCTGCAGCCTCTGCCTCTCTTGGGCCTGCTTGGCCCTGTTGGCGATGTAGCGCACCCTGCTCTGGCTCCGGGACGACGTCCTCCGTAGCAGGGGCTCCTCCTGAGGCTCCTCCAGGGGTACCTGGGGGGCGAAGTCGTGAGCTGTCAGGGGCTCCACGTCGGTCAGCCTCCTCAGCTGCTCAGTTAAGTAGCTGGGCGGCCGGGGCCTCTGGGGATTATGGTTAGGGTAACCCTGCCTCAGGTCGTTCCGGGAAGGCCTAATGATGAAGCTGCGGGTGATGCTGCGGTACTTGCTGTCAAAGTTGCAGGCAATGTCATCCGACGTCAAGTCCCCCAGGCTCTTAGACATAGAGGCCACGGTATCCAGGGGGCTGGTGGCGGCAGCAGCAAGGGCTGCTGCAGCAGAGGGCTTCTTGGCTGGAGGGGAGGAATGCTTCAGCCCTTCCATGTAGAGGCGGCTCCAGGTGTGCCTCCTCTGGGTTATTCTGCTGGGTGAGTCCACTGGAGGCTCCCTGGGGGCGCCGAGGGGCCTGGGCTGCAGTTCGTCTTCTGGTTCCCCCAGGTGGCCCTGCAGGAGATTGGGGTTGGACTTGCTGACCTGCAGCGTCTCGAAGGAGGCTATGGCAGAGCGTGGCCGGTTGACCCAGGAGGGTGGGTCCGGGAAGATGTTGTCGCCTGGGGAGGTTCCGTTGCTCAGAC
Organism: Salmo salar; assembly: GCF_965601325.2. Taxonomy (NCBI): domain Eukaryota; kingdom Metazoa; phylum Chordata; class Actinopteri; order Salmoniformes; family Salmonidae; genus Salmo; species Salmo salar. Next base: position 105,212,505 of record NC_138305.1, read on the forward strand.
AGGTGAGGCTCTTCCTGGCCAGATTGGGCAGGGACAGGTCAATGACGGTGTCGTTGGACGATATGCTGGAGGATGAGGACACGCTGTCTCTGTGGCTGCCTGGCTTGGGCTCCAGCTTGCTCCACAGCCGGTCGTTCAGGGTGGCGTCGATGCACACCTCTGGCATGGCTGATGACTGCTGCTGCTCCCCAGCCACCGCCTGCACGTGGTCCTCGATTTTGGTCATTCTGACAGGCGTGTTCAACGGGCTGCTGCCAAACAGAGCTCTCAGGGACTGGACTTTCAGAGGGCTGGCGTATACAGAGGGGTAGGCGAGAGCAACAGGGGACTCTGCAGTTGGCTCAGTCTTAAGCTCGGCATCGTCCTTTGTGTGGCCTGACTGAGTATACGGTGCTTCCGCTCGGCTTGGAGAGTGCTCCATGAGTGACGAGGTGCCATCATCGACCCGGGGGTCTCTGCTGTACTGTGAGGGTTTCAGGTCTTTGGGGTCATGTGTCACAGGGGCCGAGGTAGTACTGTGATGGGCAGGTGGTCTCTTGTTGTCCACCCTACCATTGACGGGACCCTCCTCCCCCCTACCGTTGACAGGACTGTCCGCCTCACACTTAGAAGCCGGGGATGAGGTGAAGATGGTGATTGCTGTGGATATAGGGAGCGGTAGACGTGGGGAGTGACGCGTGGATGAGTGGTCTGCTGGAGTGGAAGAGGAGTGAGTGAGATGGCGGTCCCCCAGTTCATCAGAGATTGGTGCGAGCAGTCGAATAGGGGGAGCTGGTCTCTGCACTGTGGAATGGTCTGGGGGAGGGGAGAAGAGAAGCACAAGATCTGTAAGCACAGGACTACATTCATTATCAACAGTCAAAATGGTAACTATAAGTAGCATACTGTACGTATAGTATCATTATGTGGGTCTTATGATGCATACAGCACATACAGTCGTGGCCAAAAGTTTTGAGAATGACACAAATATTAATTTTCAAAGTCTGCTGCCTCAGTTTGTATGATGGCAATTTGCATATACTCCAGAATGTTATGAAGAGTGATCAGATTAATTGCAAAGTCCCTCTTTGCCATGCAAATGAACTGAATCCCCAAAAACATTTCCACTGCATTTCAGCCCTGCCACAAAAGGACCAGCTGACATGTCAGTGATTCTCTCGTTAACACAGGTGTGCGTGTTGACGAGGACAAGGCTGGAGATCACTCTGTCATGCTGATTGAGTTCAAATAACAGACGGGGAGCTTCAGAAGGAGGGTGGTGCTTGGAATAATTGTTCTTCCTCTGTCAGCCATGGTTACCTGCAAGGAAACACGTGCCGTCATCATTGATTTGCACAAAAAGGGCTTCACAGGCAAGGATATTGCTGCCAGTAAGATTGCACCTAAATCAACCATTTATCGGATCATCAAGATCTTCAAGGAGAGAGGTTCAAATGTTGTGAAGAAGGCTTCAGGGCGCCCAAGAAAGTCCAGCAAGCGCCAGGACCGTCTCCTAAAGTTGATTCAGCTGTGGAATCGGAGCAACACCAGCACAGCGCTTGCTCAGGAATGGCAGCAGGCAGGTGTGAGTGCATCTGCACGCACAGTGAGGCGAAGACTTTTGGAGGATGGCCTGGTGTCACGAAGGGCAGCAAAAAAGACCACTTCTCTCCAGGAAAAACATCAGAGACAGACGGATATTCTGCAAAAGGTACAGGGATTGGACTGCTGAGGACTGGGGTAAAGTCATTTTCTCTGATGAATCCCCTTTCCGATTGTTTGGGGCATCTGGAAAAAAGCTTGTCCGGAGAAGACCAGGTGAGCGCTACCATCAGTCCTGTGTCATGCCAACAGTAAAGCATCCTGAGACCATTCATGTGTGGGGTTCCTTCTCAGCCAAGGGAGTGGGCTCACTCACAATTATGCCTAAGAACACAGCCATGAATAGCGAATGGTACCAACACATCCTCCGAGATCAACTTCTCCCAACCATCCAGGAACAGTTTGGTGACGAACAATGCCTTTTCCAGCATGATGGAGCACCTTGCCATAAGGCAAAAGTGATAACTAAGTGGCTTGGGGAACAAAACATAGATATTTTGGGTCCATGGCCAGGAAACTCCACAGACCTTAATCCCATTGAGAACTTGTGGTCAATCCTCAAGAGGTGGGTGGACAAACAAAAACCCACAAATTCTGACAAACTCCAAGCATTGATTATGCAAGAATGGGCTGCCATCAGTCAGGATGTGGCCCAGAAGTTAATTGACAGCATGCCAGGGCGGATTGCAGAGGTCTTGAAAAAGAAGGTTCAACACTGCAAATATTGACTCTTTGCATCAACTTCATGTAATTGTCAATAAAAGCCTTTGACACTTATGAAATGCTTGTAATTATACTTCAGTATTCCACAGTAACATCTGACAAAAATATCTAAAGACACTGAAGCAGCAAACTTTGTGGAAATTAATATTTGTGTCATGCTCAAAACCTTTGGCCATGACTGTACAAGAATATGATGTTTCACACTAAACATAACTGCAATTCAACATATGCTTATGGGATCAATCAGCATCCCGGAAGTTCAGATTTACAGCATGATTGAAAAAAAAAAAAAAGGCAATGTGTTCCCTCTTTAGCGGAGACCGCATTCACGGTAAAATCTGAAATGACCTTTACATTTTTAAAAAAATCGGGGAATCTGTAACGTTTAAACTATAAAGACTGAATAGAGCATTAAAATGGGACCTTGATGGATAGATGCCTAAATGACCAATATTCATTCTGATGAATTGCGTGCATACACTGATGACCAGGAAGATTCTGACCTGAAAACATAGCAGTATGGTAACAATGGAATGGGAATTACCAGCAGTGTAGTTATGAGCGTAATGATGATTCACACAAGTGAGACTCCATGTGCCCCAAAACACAGTCAAATACTCCCAAATCCTTCTCGTGAAATCTGTGTCCCTAGCTCAACCTCGACATGCTGGCCCTAACACAGTGCAAAGTGTGTTGCGACAAAGTGTGTTGTTAAACCCCATCTGTGACTCTGACTACCTGGGTCATATTCATTAGTGCATAACGTAGAAAAAATGTTTTGCAACGGAAATCAAAAACAAGTGTTTCCTATTGGAGAATGTCTGGTACAGTAGTCGCTGATACAGTCTGCGTGCACGGTGCTTACAGAGACTGGGGGAAGGGAGTGAAGGAGGGGTTATGAAGACAGTCAAGGTACAGTGAATGAGCAGAAAACAGTGGGTGAGGGTGCAGACATTCAAGGGTTCTCGTTACCTGGCTTTTGTCATCCCCTCAATTCTGCACTAGGAACAGAGAGAGCGTGCAAAAGGGACAGAACAAAGGAGGTTAGCACAACTGGATGAACGAGAGAACAGTGCAGAGGAGAGCGCTGAAGCAAGAGTGCGTAGAGTAATTTGAGAAAATTGATAAAGTATCAGAATACTACTCAATTACAAGGGCAAAACGATCAACTTCACAATATCACGTTTCTAAACTATTTAAAAACCATGTCTACAACAGATAGTCCACTGAAATATACTGTGCTGTGAAAAGACAGTACAACTTACCACAAACTAATTACAGACAGTAACACAAGAGAGCCTCTGTGTTCAGTGAAAGGGTAGCAGCTGAAGCTGAGTTTAAAGATTGAAGAGAAAAGTTGAGAAATATTCTGACAAGTAATAGAATAGAAATACATTGTGCTAAATGTATGGTGACCATCCTTCATTGTAACGTCGCCATAAATCTGAGACCCAAAGGAAGAAACAACCTCCCCCCCAAAAATGATCCAACTTGTGATTTCCTTTGATGTAATGCACTGAGTGGGAGATACTAAGTCTGGGTGAGCAGGGGTGAGAGGACAGCTTGTGTTCATCATGGTTTGGACAAGGAGGGGTGGAGGGCTCCCCCGGGTCAAGTCATATGATGGTTTGGCTCTTTCACTTTTGGGGGAGATGTTTTATGTTCATTGTTACCAAGGGGTTGAGTTCTAGAGTGATATGGGGCCTTTCTGCAGTCAAACAAGTTGGTTTACATTCCATAGAATAGTGAATTTCGCATTATTTGTTGTAATTTTTTTTACTTGCTGTACTTTTATCTGTTGGGCACAGAGTGATGAAATATTTTTCTTACAACTCATTACTAGTTTGCTACACATTATTACAATTATGCACTGCCTTTTAGTACCGTTGAGCTTATCAATTCTAGTAACGATGGGTATTTAGTGGCAATTTATGTGCTAATGAGCTAAAGTAAAATTTGATTGTGATGGGATCAGCATTCTTCAACTCTGACTACGAGGTCTGGAGCCTGCTGGTTTTCTGTTCTACCTGACAAATAATTGCATCCAGACTGTGTCCCAGGTCTAAATCAGCCCTGTCCACGCCTTGGTTAGAGGGGAACAATGGAGAGGAAAGGCTGTGGAACTGAGGTCCAGAGTTGGTCTAGACAAAAGGGTGACTGAGTGGTGAGGGAACCAGGGGTCTAGAACACGAAAGGTAACTTTTGATTGGTGGAAGAACCGGAGGTCTAGACAAAGGCTGATTTTGATTAGTGAGGGGACCTGGGGTCAAGACTACAGTATCGGCTCTCTGAAGGATGGGTCCTCTGGGGGGACTGCTCACAGCACATGGCTTACAACTAGGGGATCAGCACTGCACAATGGGCTCACTATGGCAGCTATAAGGGACTGCTATGGGTGCTTCTAAGACACCTCTATGGGTACTACTGTGGACAATGCAATTGCAGATCCACCTTACCGGAAAAGAACATAGGGGAATTACTGCGCAGCTCGTCCATCTTCTGAGCAAAGAGGAGGTTCATCTCGCGCTGCAGGGTGCCCACGGCACGCCTGCCGCTGTCAAGGACCCCTCGCGGAGGCAGCATAGGGGCCAGCTCGAGGCTCCCCAGGCTCTCACAGCTGCTGCGACTGTCACTGAGCAACAAGCTGTCACAGTCGGAGCTGCTGATGGTAGTGCCAGGGGCCGGGCTGCAAGCACTGCCATAGTTGGGCAGCGGGGCGCTGCTCCGGCAGTCGGGGGTGAGCATCGCAAGCGGGGAGATAGGAGGGGAGGGGAAGCGCCGGTGGGGCATGACGCAGGAGCAGGCGTTCCTCTCAGCGGGGTCAGGGTGAGCCTCAGTGGGACAGGTGTCCAGAGTTTGATGGGCTCTGGCCCGAGACCTGGGAAAGGGGATAGGTCAGAAGAACGCCTGGGGCTGGAACAGGGGCAGGGCCTCCACTGTGGGCTTGGACTGGGCCAGGGACTTATCAGGCTGGGCTGCGACCAGGGCCTGCGGTTTGGGCATTGGCTCGGGTTGAACCTGCCTGAAGGGAGTGGGACAGCGGAAGGCTCTCTCAGGCATCTCTGTCCACGCCTTGGTCCTCTCTCCCCATTTCTCCTCATCCTTGAACTCCCTCTCCTCTGGGCTTTCCTTGGAGCTAATTACACAGATCATGCAGTTGGAGGACACCCCCATCCTGCCACTGCTGTTGAGGGCCACGCGGGCAAACACTCCATATTTCTCATTCAGGGAGTCGTGGCAGTGCAGCCGATTGACCTGCTTTAGGGGCTCGCTCACGGAATATCGGAGGAAGCGAGGTGAGCCCTTACCTTTGCCCTCGTCGGGGAGGAAAGCCTCGTTGGTGCCGTGGTGCCTGTTGGTGCCTTGGCGTGATGCGGCGGGGGCAACGGCGGCCGTAGTATCCCAGGTGCCCTGGTGGAGCAGCGGGGGCTGGGAGGAAGCAATGAGGTGGCTGTCCTCTAACTCCCGGTCCTCGCTGGTGCCTTCTGAGCGGTAGTCTTTGGTGTCGATGGCGATCTCGGGGAAACCCTTCTTGACCTTGGGCAGGACCTTGGTGGGCGCGCTGGCCGTGCGGCGCAGCAGGTGGGCGCCGAACGTGTGCTTATGGCTAAGCTGTGCAGCAGCATGGCTGTCGAGAGAAGCCTGCTTTGGGTTTCTGTGAAACAGCCCTTTGATGCCGCTGGTCACCTTGCCCTGAGAACAAGAGATGAGACAAACTAACATCATGAACTGGTTCACAATAAGCATTTAACTGAACATACAGTACTGACATACAGGGGGGGAGGTCACCGTGTACAGAGTGAGGGGGGGAGGGGGGTCACCGTGTACAGAGTGAGGGGGGGAGGGGGGTCACCGTGTACAGAGTGAGGGGGGGGGGGGGTCACCGTGTACAGAGTGAGGGGGGGGGGGGGGGGTCACCGTGTACAGAGTGAGGGGGGGGGTCACCGTGTACAGAGTGAGGGGGGAGGTCACCGTGTACAGAGAGGGGGGGAGGTCACCGTGTACAGAGTGAGGGGGGGAGATCACCGTGTACAGAGTGAGGGGGGGGAGGTCACCGTGTACAGAGTGAGGGGGGGGAGATCACCGTGTACAGAGTGAGGGGGGGGGGGTCACCGTGTACAGAGTGAGGGGGGGGGGGGTCACCGTGTACAGAGTGAGGGGGGGAGGTCACCGTGTACAGAGTGAGGGGGGGGAGGTCACCGTGTACAGACTGAGGGGGGGAGGTCACCGTGTACAGAGTGTGGGGGGAGAACACCGTGTACAGAGTGAGGGGGGCGAGGTCACCGTGTACAGAGTGAGGGGGGCGAGGTCACCGTGTACAGAGTGTGGGGAGGTCACCGTGTACAGAGTGAGGGGGGGAGATCACCGTGTACAGAGTGAGGGGGGCGAGGTCACCGTGTACAGAGTGAGGGGGGCGAGGTCACCGTGTACAGAGTGAGGGGGGCGAGGTCACCGTGTACAGAGTGAGGGGGGCGAGGTCACCGTGTACAATGTGTGGGGAGGTCACCATGTACAATGTGTGGGGAGGTCACCATGTACAATGTGTGGGGAGGTCACCATGTACAATGTGTGGGGAGGTCACCATGTACAATGTGTGGGGAGGTCACCATGTACAATGTGTGGGGAGAACACCATGTACAATGTGTGGGGAGGTCACCATGTACAATGTGTGGGGAGGTCACCATGTACAATGTGTGGGGAGGTCACCATGTACAATGTGTGGGGAGGTCACCATGTACAATGTGTGGGGAGGTCACCATGTACAATGTGTGGGGAGGTCACCATGTAGATAGTGAGGGGAGGTCACCATGTACAATGTGTGGGGAGATCACCATGTACAATGTGTGGGGAGGTCACCATGTAGATAGTGAGGGGAGGTCACCATGTACAATGTGTGGGGAGGTCACCATGTACAATGTGTGGGGAGGTCACCATGTACAATGTGTGGGGAGGTCACCATGTAGATAGTGAGGGGAGGTCACCATGTACAATGTGTGGGGAGGTCACCATGTACAATGTGTGGGGAGGTCACCATGTAGATAGTGAGGGGAGGTCACCATGTACAATGTGTGGGGAGGTCACCATGTACAATGTGTGGGGAGGTCACCATGTACAATGTGTGGGGAGGTCACCATGTAGATAGTGAGGGGAGGTCACCATGTACAATGTGTGGGGAGGTCACCATGTACAATGTGTGGGGAGGTCACCATGTAGATAGTGAGGGGAGGTCACCATGTACAATGTCGGGGGAGTTCACCATGTACAGGGTTGAAGGTGTGATGTAGAGATGGAGATCACAATTTGACATTCACCGATCGAATTAACACTGCTGTAACACTCTTTGCACTGAGACAACCATTATGACTGGTGTGTGTGTCTGTTCATTTCAAAATGCTTGCCTTTCAGCACATGATGTGCAGCAACCCAATGTCATCAAGTAGATCCAAGTGGAATTACACCAAGACTGAGTGCCCAAGGCATTACAGTACAAATGATGCCAACTGACTAATACCACAAACACGGAGCTTTGCACCCCCCTCCCCAACACGCCCTCCTGCAAGATCCGAGCAAGTCTGACAGAGTTCATGCTTTATGACGTTAACACATTAATTTTTTTCTTCATTCAAGTGGCTTACACAGTAGGAACTGTATACCCCTGCAGTGCTCCTTGCTGGGAATCTCCTGAGTATGGATAAAATACCCCTAGTCCCCTGTGTTTGTGTCCCTCTCTCTCCCACACCTCTCCCTCCCTCCGGCGCATGTTAGTGACATTGGATCTACTTTGGGTCGGTGGAGGATACTGACGAGTCAAGCTGTCACAATCATGTTCGCAACTCATGTTCAGCATGAGTTAGCCTCTACGGGTGGACGTTATTGCCTTGCGGGTGCAGATGGGCGAAATTATTGGGGTGGCAGGGAAGGAGCATGTGGCACATGCAGGGTGCTGACTGGATTTCACTACACCTGGGTTCAGAGTGGCGCCTTCAGGACTCCTAACAATTTTCTGCCTCTAAAAGCAGCGTTTGGACAAAGAAGGTTCAACTGAAATCACAGAAAGGACAGAAAGAGAGAGTGTGAGAGGGGGAAGGGACAAGGAGCGAGAGAGGGGAAGGGAGAGTGAGACAGAAGGGAGAGCAAGAGGGGGCGAGAGAGGGAATAGGGAGCGTGAGCGAGATAGGGAAGACGGAGCGAGAGCGAAAAGACGGAGCGAGAGCGGGAAGAGGGAGCGAGAGCGAAAAGAGGGAGCGAGAGCGGGAAGAGAGAGAGCGAGAGCGGGAAGGGAGAGAGCGGGAAGGGAGAGAGCGGGAAGGGAGAGAGCGGGAAGGGAGAGAGCGGGAAGGGAGAGAGCGAGAGCGGGAAGGGAGAGAGCGAGAGCGGGAAGGGAGAGAGCGAGAGCGGGAAGGGAGAGAGCGAGAGCGGGAAGGGAGAGAGCGAGAGCGGGAAGGGAGAGAGCGAGAGCGGGAAGGGAGAGAGCGAGAGCGGGAAGGGAGAGAGCGAGAGCGGGAAGGGAGAGAGCGAGAGCGGGAAGGGAGAGAGCGAGAGCGGGAAGGGAGAGAGCGAGAGCGGGAAGGGAGAGAGCGAGAGCGGGAAGGGAGAGAGCGAGAGCGGGAAGGGAGAGAGCGAGAGCGGGAAGGGAGAGAGCGAGAGCGGGAAGGGAGAGAGCGAGAAGGGAGAGCGAGAGCGGGAAGGGAGAGAGTGAGAGCGAGGACAAAGGTTGAGAGAGAAGTGAGAGCGAAGGGAGAGCGAGAGCGAGAGAAGGGAGAGCGAGAGAAGGGAGAGCGAGAGAAGGGAGAGCGAGAGAAGGGAGAGCGAGAGAAGGGAGAGCGAGAGAAGGGAGAGCGAGAGAAGGGAGAGCGAGAGAAGGGAGAGCGAGAGAGGGAGTGTGAGACGAGAGAGTGGGAATTGAGGGAGAGTACAGCAAATAGATGAACATACAGTCAGAGCAGACAAAGAGGAGATCTGGAAACAGGACGAGATATGAACAACAGTGTGGTCATTACAGTAGTGTTGATGACAGAGACAATAGAATGCAGTATAGAAATAAAAGAAGAATGGCAAGTTCACTAGGAGATAGGCATAGTTAGACTATCGAAGATGGTTTCAGTTCTCTAGTAAACTAAAAAAGAAACGTCCCTTTTACAGGACCCTGTCTTTCAAAGAATTTGTAAAAATCCAAATAACGTCACAGATCTTCATTGTGAAGAGTTTAAAAACACTGTTTCCCGTGCTTGTTCAATGAACCAAACAATTACTGAACATGCACCCGTGGAATGGTCGTTAATTAGACACTAACAGCTTGCAGATGGTAGGCAGTTAAAGTCACAGTTATGACAACTTAGGACACTAGAGGCCTTTCTACTGACTCTGAAAAACACCAAGAAAGATGCCCAGGGTCCCTGCTCATCTGCGTGAACATGCCTTAGGCATGCTGCAAGGAGGTATGAGGACTGCAGATGTGGCCGGGGCAATAAATTGCAATGTCCGTTTTGTGAGACGCCTAAGACAGCGCTACAGGGAGACAGGACGGACAGCTGATCGTCCTCGCAGTGGCAGACCACGTGTAACAACACCTGCACAGGATCGGTACATCCGAACATCACACCTGCGGGACAGGTACAGGATGGCAACAACAACTGCCCGAGTTACACCAGGAACGCACAATCCCTCAATCAGGGCTCAGACTGTCCGCAATAGGCTGAGAGAAGCTGGACTGAGGGCTTGTAGGCCTGTTGTAAGGCAGGTCCTCACCAAACATCACCGGCAACAACGTCGCCTATGGGCACAAACCCACTGTCGCTGGACCAGACAGGACTGGCAAAAAGTGCTCTTCACAGACGAGTCCCGGTTTTGTCTCACCAGGAGGGATGGTCAGATTCGGGTTAATCGTTGAAGGAATGAGTGTTACACTGAGGCCTCTACTCTGGAGCGGAATCGATTTGGAGGTGGAGGGTCCGTCATGGTCTGGGGCGGTGTGTCACAGCATCATCGGACTGAGGTTGTTGACATTGCAGGCAATCTCAACGCTGTGCGTTACAGGGAAGACATCCTCCTTCCTCATGTGGTAAGCTTCCTGCAGGCTCATCCTGACATGACCCTCCAGCATGACATTGCCACCAGCCATACTGCTCGTTCTATGTTCTGTATGTGACTTCCTTTAAGACAGGAATGTCAGTGTTTTGCCATGGCCAGCGAAGAGCCCAGATCTCAATCCCATTGAGCACGTCTGGGACCTGTTGGATCGGAGGGTGAGGGCTAGTGCCATTCCCCCTAGAAATGTCCGGGAACTTGCAGGTGCCTTGGTGGAAGAGAAGAACTGGCAAATCTGGTGCAGTCCATGAGGAGGAGATGCACTGCAGTACTTAATGCAGCTGGTGGCCACACGAGGTACTGACTGTTACTTTAGATTTTGACCCCCCCTTTGTTCAGGGACACATTGTCACATGTCTGTGGAACTTGTTCAGTTTACCTCTCAGTTGTTGAATCTTATTTTCATACAAATATTTACACATGTTAAGTTTGCTGAAAATAAACACAGTTGACAGTGAGAGGACGTTTCTTTTTTTGCTGAGTTTAGATAGACTATTGCAAGATGGTTTTAGTTCTCTAGTAGATAGACGATATAGTTTCAGTTCTCTAGAAGACAGACTATGGAAAGATGGTTTCAGTTCTCTAGTAGATAGTCAGACTATTGAAAGATGGTTTCAGTTCTCTAGTAGATAGTCAGACTATTGAAAGATGGTATCAGTTCTCTAGTAGATAGTCAGACTATTGAAAGATGGTATCAGTTCTCTAGTAGATAGTCAGACTATTGAAAGATGGTTTCAGTTCTCTAGTAGATAGTCAGACTATTGAAAGATGTTTCAGTTCTCTAGTAGATAGTCAGACTATTGAAAGATGGTTTCTGTTCTCTAGTAGATAGTCAGACTATTCAAAGACGGTTTCAGTTCTCTAGTAGAGAGACTAGAATATAGTTTCAGTTTTCTAGTAGAGAGACTATATAATATGGTTTCAGTTCTCTAGTAAAGAGACTATTGAAGATGGTTTCAGTTCTCTAGTAGTCAATTGTTTCATTTGATTCAAAGTGCATTGATTGACTCCCGGTAAGAACACTTTGGATAAGTGCAAACTGTAGTAGAATATGCCTACAGTTTTCCAATACCTATTCAATTAACTTTTCTGGTTCAATGCAAGATGTTACGACAGTCTAAAAACATTAGATTTATCCAAAGTCGACTGTTCATCAATTTAGAGCGACTTGAGTCATTAATCTGAAAATCCTATATCATAAATACAAGTTCATATCACTGCCTGGCTATAGGGAGAGTAGCATCTGGCTTGAAGAAAATATAATCACTATTGAGGCGACTGTAATCTATATCTGTCCCCATTTAAAATGTGCTAATTGTGAGAACGGTGGCGGCTGCAGCAGCTGCCACTCAACTGTAAAACACAGATGACACAGCTGGGCTGTCTGGGCCGTGGTTGGCTGCTGCTAAGGACACTTCATTACTTAATTAGGCACCTCTGAATAATTATTCTCTATTGAGCTGCAACCGGGGCAATTAGAGAGAGCTCCTAATTGAATAGATATTTCAATTATTATATTTATTTTCCAGCTTTGGCACAATCCTTCATCTGTATAATAATGGAGATTTGTTTCCTTTCAATAATCACCATCTGTTGATGACTAGTGGGAAAACTCACTTCAATTCTATCTGAAATATTGTGTTGAAAAGTATTTGGAGCAGAATATATATTTTTTTTTTTTAGAAGTCCAATGTAAAATGATTGAGAGACGCACAATTAAAAAGTGGTCCAATTAAAAAGGCCTTGTGGGTGAAATACCATCGTCACTTCCCTTACTACCTACCTTACCAGTGATGTCATGTACAGACACATGAACAAAGATGGAGGCCGCCTCCATACCTTCCAAATACACGTGACGATAACCTAAAAAAAAAAGCATACACACAAAATATGACAATGAGCCCAGCGACATGGAAAGAGAACCATGTTTCATATCTCAGGACACTATGTTTGAAGATCAATGAAACAACCATGAAGTACTACTAAAATCAGAGAAGGTCTCAAAAGTTTTCAAATAGCACAACACTCAAACTGTTCACAGTACAAATAACAAAACTACGAACAGCTATATCAACTACAGTACGAACACATATACTGAACTGTTCCCAGTTCATAACATAACACTAGTACACAAACTGCTAACAGCTATATACACACAGCCTATACTAGGGTTACCCTACTGACAGCCAGGGGTCAAATTTGGACATAAAAGATACCAGCTAATCATCTCCAAGTGATTAAACTTTGGGAAGCCTGATCTAAAGTATCCCCACGTGTAATAGAAAGATATATTGTATATAAGCAAGGTTTGAAATGATTATGTTTTAGTCAAATATATCTTCTTGGGCTTCTTGCGGTCAATTTGTAGTCTAGAAATTATTTGTAATTATGTTCCAGCCCCCTGACCAGCCGCTCAAGAAACAAAATCGTGCCGCGGCTGAATCTAGTAGGATGATCCCTGCCCTATACTAACAGGCCAGTTGAGTGTCCGGTGGCAGAACAGTAGTGGTCGGGGGTTTGCTGGATTGAAGGAAGATGTAGGTAGGTAGGTAGGCAGGCACCTGGTATCATGCTGTTGAAGGCAATGGTGCGCTGGCCAATGAAGTCCTGGCCGATGGGGTCGTGGTCCCACACCAGGAAACGTACCAGCGCCAGCTCGGGCATGTGCAGCGTGAACACCAGCGTCTCCTCCCACATGGGGTTAAAGCCTGGAGAGGAGAGAGGGAGAACAGGCAAGCGAGGAAGAGAAAAAGAGACAAAGGGAGAAAGACAGATTGAGATGGGCAGTGAGTAGGAGATATATGGACAGAGAGAAAGAGCGAGCAGCAGAGAGAGCGAGAAAGAGCGAGCAAGAGAGCGAGCGAGAGAGAGCGAGCAGGAGAGAGAGCGCGAGCGAGCAGGAGAGAGAGCGCGAGCGAGCAGGAGAGAGAGCGCGAGCGAGCAGCAGAGAGAGAGCGCGAGCGAGCAGCAGCGAGCGAGCGCGAGCGAGCAGCAGAGCGAGCGCGAGCGAGCGAGCGAGCGAGCAGGACAGAGAGCGAGCCAGCGAGCGAGCAGGAGAGAGAGCGAGCCAGCGAGCGAGCAGGAGAGAGAGCGAGCCAGCGAGCGAGCAGGAGAGAGAGCGAGCCAGCGAGCGAGCAGGAGAGAGAGCGAGCCAGCGAGCGAGCAGGAGAGAGAGCGAGCCAGCGAGCGAGCAGGAGAGAGAGCGAGCAGGAGAGAGAGCGAGCAGGAGAGAGAGCGAGCAGGAGAGAGAGCGAGCAGGAGAGAGAGCGAGCCAGCGAGCGAGCAGGCGAGAGAGCGAGCAGGAGAGCGAGCGAGCAGGAGAGAGCAGGAGAGAGAGCGAGCGAGCGAGCAGGAGAGAGAGCGAGCGAGCGAGCAGGAGAGAGAGCGAGCGAGCGAGCAGGAGGGAGAGCGAGCGAGCGAGCAGGAGAGAGAGCGAGCGAGCGAGCGCGAGCGAGCAGGAGAGAGAGCGAGCGAGCGAGCGCGAGCGAGCAGGAGAGAGAGCGAGCGAGCAGGAGAGAGAGCGAGCGAGCAGGAGAGAGAGCGAGCGAGCAGGAGAGAGAGCGAGCGAGCAGGAGAGAGAGCGAGCGAGCAGGAGAGAGAGCGAGCGAGCAGGAGAGAGAGCGAGCAGGAGAGAGAGCGAGCGAGCAGGAGAGAGAGCGAGCGAGCAGGAGAGAGAGCGAGCGAGCAGGAGAGCAGGAGAGAGAGCGAGCGAGCAGGAGAGCAGGAGAGAGAGCGAGCGAGCAGGAGAGCAGGAGAGAGAGCGAGCGAGCAGGAGAGCAGGAGAGAGAGCGAGCGAGCAGGAGAGCAGGAGAGAGAGCGAGCGAGCAGGAGAGCAGGAGAGAGAGCGAGCGAGCAGGAGAGCAGGAGAGCGAGCGAGCGAGCGAGAAAGAGAGAGCAGGAGAGCGAGCGAGCGAGAAAGAGAGAGCAGGAGAGCGAGCGAGCGAGAAAGAGAGAGCAGGAGAGCGAGCGAGCGAGAAAGAGAGAGCAGGAGAGCGAGCGAGCGAGAAAGAGAGAGCAGGAGAGCGAGCGAGCGAGAAAGAGAGAGCAGGAGAGCGAGCGAGCGAGAAAGAGAGAGCAGGAGAGCGAGCGAGCGAGAAAGAGAGAGCAGGAGAGCGAGCGAGAAAGAGAGCAGGAGAGCGAGCGAGAAAGAGAGCAGGAGAGCGAGCGAGCGAGAAAGAGAGAGCAGGAGAGCGAGCGAGAAAGAGAGAGCAGGAGAGCGAGCGAGAAAGAGAGAGCAGGAGAGCGAGCGAGCGAGAAAGAGAGAGCAGGAGAGCGAGCGAGCGAGAAAGAGAGAGCAGGAGAGCGAGCGAGAAAGAGAGAGCAGGAGAGCGAGCGAGCGAGAAAAAGCGAGCGAGAAAAAGAGCAGGAGGGAGAGCGAGAAAGAGCAGGAGAAAAAGAGAAAGAGTAGGAGTGAAACAGAGAGAAAGAGAGGAGGAGAGAGAAACAGAGAGAGATAGAAAGAGCGAAACAGAGAAAGAAAAAGAAAGAAAGAAAGAAAGAAAGAAAGAAAGAAAGAAAGAAAGAAAGAAAGAAAGAAAGAAAGAAAGAAAATAGGAGAGAAATTGTAGGAGAGAGAAAGAAAGAGCAGGAGAGAAAGAGTAGAGGAGAGAGAAGGAGAAAGAGCAGGAGAGAAAGATTAGAAGAGAGAGAAAGAGAAGGAGAGCAAGAGAAAGAGCAGGAGAGAAAGAGTAGAAGAGAGAAAGAGAAAGAGCAGGAGAGAAAGATTAGAAGAGAGAGAAAGAGAGCAGGAGAGAAAGAGTAGAAGAGAGAAAGAGTAGGGAAGGGAGGGAGGGAAAGAAAGAAAGAAAGAAAGAAAGAAAGAAAGAAAGAAAGAAAGAAAGAAAGAAAGAAAGAAAGAAAGAAAGAAGAGAGAGAGGTAGGAGAGTAGGAGAGTAGGAGAGAGGGAGGTAGGAGAGAGGGAGGTAGGAGAGAGGGAGGTAGGAGAGAGGGAGGTAGGAGAGAGGGCGAGTGATGGAGGAAGAGAGAGTAAGAGAAATGGAAAGTAGAGGGAGGGAGGGAAAGTAGGAGAGTGGGAGAAAGAGATACAGAGAGAGAGAGGAGGAGTTAGAGAGCCGGTCTCAGCAGTCATAAATCATTCAGGTATGGTGTGTCTGCAGACCAAGTGGTGCTAGCAGTGCACTGCGCCGGTGCTAACCTCCTCAATTATACGACACACACAAAAATTAAACCGACGACTTAACCCAACCTATAGGACATAGTAGCCGGTGCAACACACATTTAGCCAACGTATTATTCAAACATACTCACCATTGTCATCCACCACCCTGGTCTGTTCCTTACAGCAGTCCACTGGTAGACCAATGATCTCCACCTCCACAAAGGGGTCAATAATCTGACAAGGCAGATGGAGAGAAAAAAGTTAGAGGCTTCAACAAACCAAGTAGTAGCAGTAGCACTAATAGGGACCACATGCGGCTGGTGGCACCTTAATTGGGGAGGATGGACTCATAGTAATTGGCTGAAACGGAATAAATGGAATCCAACACATCAAACATGTTTTCCATGTGGTTGATACTATTCCATTCCAGCCATTATGATGTGGTCCTCCCCTCACCTGCCTCCTGTGATGGGGACATTCCGTGTGAATTTGACACACAAATGATTGAGGTTTTGGATATTCCTCAAAATAAATCCGTAGAAAGGTCATTTGGAGAAATCGGTATTGAATTATTTGGGGGGGATAAATAAATAAGGACCTCTCCTCGGTCCCCCAGCATAGAGTCTTTGGGCTTTGGCAGCTGTTGCCCACTGATGATCTTCAGCACCAGTTGTTTCTTCATCTGCCCTGGAAATGGATCCTCTATCATGGGGTTAAAGGCACCTACAGGAGGCAGGGAGGGACAAAAAGACTTAGTCTTTCCCATGGTAGATACCTGGGTCATATTCAATATGAACAAAACTAAAGAAAAACAAAACTGAAACAGGGAGGCTGAACTAAGAAACGCTCATTTTCGTTTTCTGTTGCAAAAACGTTTTGCTACGGTGTGCACAACCCTTTAGCTATCAAATCAATGTGAGGAGGCTGCTGCCCACCTTCACACATACAGGCCGGCTTCAGGATGTAGCCACAGTTGCCGTTGCTGTTGAACTTGGCTCTGTTCAGCTGGAGCACTCTCCCCTCTGACTGGTAGTTCAACGCCACTGACAACCACACAAATCAAAACATTTCCAATTAGTGAAAAAAACAACAAAAAACATTTCAACTACACTTTTAAAATCAGAAAATATTTGGGCAAATGGATCAAAATTCGGAGGGAGCCATTGGAGAATTCACTGGCTAGCGTGGGGCTCAATATTACCAAACATGTTAAAAGTTTAAATCTGGAAATGGATCCCCCCCAGTACCCAGGTGGCATCCAGCATTCCAGAAGGGCTGGGGATTGAAGTTGGAAGAGTCCACACGGTAGGAGGAGGGGTAGACGCGCGAGAGCTGCCGCTGGTTGAAGTGGATGAAGGTGGCGGCTTTCTGCTGCATGATCTGGTGGGCCTTGGTCTCGCTCAGAGAAGACACCTGCCAACTGAAGCTGGCGGCTGGAAGACACACACACACACACACGAGACACACACACCCTTTATTTTGGCTTTGGGGATAAAAACATATCAACACATGTTATTCATATCTTTCATTGCAGTGACAAAATGAGACCACTGTCTGGACACTAAAGACAGATACTGCACGTTTCTCTATTCCTACTACTGTATCTTTGGGGCCAGTGCCTGTACAATGAAGCAGGTACAGGTAGGGAGACGGGGCCAGTGTCTGTATAATGAAGCAGGTTCAGGTAGGGAGACGGGGCTAGTGTCAGTATAGTGAAGCAAATTCAAGTCGGGAGACGGGGCCAGTGTCAGTATAATGAAGCAGGTTCAGGTAGGGAGACGGGGCCAGTGTCAGTATAATGAAGCAGGTACAGGTAGAGAGACTGGGATAGTGTCAGTATAGTGAAGCAGGTTCAGGTCAGGAGACGGGGCCAGTGTGAGTATTATGAAGCAGGTACAGGTAGCGAGACGGGGCCAGTGTCAGTATAGTGAAGCAGGTTCAGCTCAGGAGACGGGGCCAGTGTCAGTATAATGAAGCAGGTTCAGGTAGGGAGACGGGCCATTGTCAGTATTATGGTGCAGGTACAGGTAGGGAGACGGGGCTAGTGTCAGTATAATGAAGCAGGTTCAGGTAGGGAGACGGGGCCAGTGTCAGTATAGTGAAGCAGGTTCAGGTCAGGAGACGGGGCCAGTGTCAGTATAGTGAAGCAGGTTCAGGTCAGGAGACGGGCCAGTGTCAGTATAGTGAAGCAGGTACAGGTCAGGAGACGGGGCCAGTGTCAGTATAATGAAGCAGGTTCAGGTCAGGAGACGGGGCCAGTGTCAGTATAATGAAGCAGGTTCAGGTAGGGAGACGGGGCTAGTGTCAGTATAACGAAGCAAGTTCAGGTAGGGAGACGGGGCTAGTGTCAGTATAACGAAGCAAGTTCAGGTAGGGAGACGGGCCAGTGTCAGTATAGTGAAGCAGGTTCAGGTCAGGAGACGGGGCCAGTGTCAGTATAGTGAATCAGGTTCAGCTCAGGAGACGGGGCTAGTGTCAGTATAATGAAGCAGGTTCAGGTAGGGAGACGGGGCTAGTGTCAGTATAACGAAGCAAGTTCAGGTAGGGAGACGGGGCTAGTGTCAGTATAACGAAGCAAGTTCAGGTAGGGAGACGGGCCAGTGTCAGTATAACGAAGCAAGTTCAGGTAGGGAGACGGGGCTAGTGTCAGTATAGTGAAGCAGGTTCAGCTCAGGAGACGGGGCCAGTGTCAGTATAATGAAGCAGGTTCAGGTAGGGAGACGGGCCATTGTCAGTATTATGGTGCAGGTACAGGTAGGGAGACGGGGCTAGTGTCAGTATAATGAAGCAGGTTCAGGTAGGGAGACGGGCCAGTGTCAGTATAACGAAGCAAGTTCAGGTAGGGAGATTTTTTTTCTCCCTGCTCACCTTGTTTCTCTATGTCGGAGACGCCCACTGACTTGGTGTATTTGACCAGGTCTGACAGAGCCCTGGTCAGCTTCATGGTCTTCTTCCTGCAGGAGAACAGCCAATGAGCCAGAGGGACAGTTCTATGGTACATCTATGCTTACAGTAGAGCGTCTCCCAGTACAAGTGTTTTTCATGTGTACTGTAACTGTGGTGCAGGTATAACATGTGTTTATGGTAACAGACCATGTCGCTCCGGTAACAGCACCTGCTGTGATGCAGGGGGACGCGGGAGGTGCTGCTGGTGCTCTCCTGGTCTGTGTCGGTGTCTTCAAGGCTGTTGGTCTTCTTCAGCTTGACAGCCTTTTTCTGGAAGGAAAAGGTCAAATACAGTCACAACAGCACTATAGACCTAGGCAAGTATACAGTATTACTACATCCCATACAGTATTACTACATCCTACATCCCATACAGTATTACTACATCCTATCCCTATACAGTACTTTACTACAGAACTAGTGGACTATGTAGGGTCTAGTCTGAGTCTAGTCTGCCATGTCAAACACATGGATCTAAAAATGGGCCTGTGGAGACAACAGGAAGCAGGGACACCTGGACAGGAGTGAAGACACCAGGAAGCAGAGACAGCTGGATAGAAGTGGACACAACATTCTGTTCTGCTCCAAAACATTTCACTGGGCCCTAACTGAACACGACCCCAGAGAGACGCACTGAGAGAGAGAGAGAGAGAGAGAGATGCACTGGTAATGGAGTGAGAGAGAGATCATCCATTGTTTCCAATCAAGATCAAGGATGATCAATGGAAACAGGATGCACCTGAGCTCAATTTCAAGTCTCATAGCAAAGGGTCTGAATACTTAGGTAAATAAGGTATTGCAGTTTTTTTTAACACATTTGCAAAAATGTCTAAAAACCTGTTTTTGCTTTGTCATTATGGGGTATTGTGTATAGATTGATGGGTAAAAAAAACAATTTAATCAATTCTAGAATAAGGCTGTAACAGCAAAATGTGGAAAAAGTCAGAGGGTGTAAATACTTTTTGAATGCACTGTAAATATTTTATATCAACGAATTGGCGAGGGCATTAATACAGTCCGCAGCACCTGACCTCACTCTACTAGAATCTGAAGTCAAACGTCTACTGATGATCTGATGCATCTGTCCCCAACCAAGGAGGGCCTACAGCATCACCTAGATCTTCTGCACAGATTCTGCCAGACCTGGGCCCTGACAGTAAATCTTAGTAAGACAAAAATAATGGTGTTCCAAAAAAGGTCCAGTTGCCAGGACTGCAAATACAAATTGCTTCTAGACACCGTTGCCTGACAGCACACAGAAAACTATACCTAACTCAGCCTAAACATCAGCGCCACAGGTAAGTTCCACAAAGCTGTGCAAGAAGGGCCTTCTACACCATCAACAGGAACATAAAATTAGACATCCCAATTAGGATCAGGCTAAAAATACTTCAATCAGTTACAGAACGTATTGCCCTTTATGGTTGTGAGGTCTGGGGTCCACTCACCAACCAAGAATTCACAAAATGGGACAAACACCAAAATGAGACTGCATGCAGAATTCTGCAAAAACATTCTCTGTGTACAACATAAAATACCAAATGCATGCATGCAGAGCAGAACTAGGACAATACCAGCTAATTATCAAAATCCAGAAAATAACTGTTAAATACTATAACCACCTAAAAGTACTGATCCCAAACAAAGCCATCACCTACAGAGAGATGAACCTGGAGAAGAGTCCCCTAAGCAAGTTGTCCCTGGGGCTGTGTTCACAAACACAAATAGACCCCACAGAGCCACAGGACATCAACACAATTAGACCCAGCCAAATCATGAGAAAACAAAAAGATAATTACTTGACACATTGGAAAGAATTAACAAAAAAACTGAGCAAACTAGACTGCTATTTGGCTCTAAACAGAGAGTACCCAGTGGCAGAATACCTGACCACTGTGACTGACCCAAACCTAAGGAAAGCTTTATCTATGTACAGAGTAAGCATAGCCTTGCTATTGAAATAGCCTGTCTTCTCTTGAGAGCCAGGTCTGACTATGTGCACACTGCCCACAACATGAGGTGGAAACTGAGCTGCACTTCCTAACCTCCTGCCAAATGTATGACCATATTAGGGACATATTTCCCTCAGGTTACACAGATTCACAAAGAATTCTAAAACAAATCCAATTTTGATAAACTCCCATATCTACTAGGTGAAATGCCACAGTGTGCCATCACAGCAGCAAGATGTGTGACCTGTTGCCACAAGAAAAGGGCAACCAGTGAAGAACAAACACCATTGTAAATACAACCCATATTTGTTTATTTATTTTCCTTTTTGTACATCATTAAAACAATGTACATAGACAAAATATGACATTAGAAATGTCTCTATTCCTGTGACATTTCTGTTAGTGTAATGTTTACTGTTAATTTCTGATTGTTTATTTCACTTGCTTTGGCAATGTAAACATATTTCTCCCATGCCAATAAAGCCCTTTGAATTGATTTGAGAGAGATGCACTGGGAAGGTGGACAGGAGAGGGGAGAGAGAGATATGAACTGTGAAGGAAGAGA
This sequence comes from Salmo salar, assembly GCF_965601325.2. Classification (NCBI taxonomy): domain Eukaryota; kingdom Metazoa; phylum Chordata; class Actinopteri; order Salmoniformes; family Salmonidae; genus Salmo; species Salmo salar. Next base: position 105,233,479 of record NC_138305.1, read on the forward strand.
GAGATGAACTGTGAAGGTGGAGAGGAGAGAGAGATGAACTGTGAAGGTGGAGAGGAGAGGGAGATGAACTGTGAAGGTAGAGAGAGATGAACTGTGAAGGTGGAGAGGAGAGAGAGATGAACTGTGAAAGTGGAGAGGAGGGGGAGGGGGTGATGCCCACCTTGCGTTTAGAGAAGCTGCCCATGAAGGTCCTACCCAGACGCTTGTTCGTGCTGGGGTTGGCTTCGTCCCCTATTTCTGCACCATCATCACCTTTACCCTGGAAGAGAAAGAGAGTACAAACACTTTATATACATAGACTTTACATACACAAAATACCACATATATTGCTGAGAGTGGTAGAATAAGCCTAGCAGAATATAGATAGAAATATTTTGTGTGGCAGACTACATTTGCAGTGGGTGAGCGTGTGGCAGAGTACATTTGCCGTGGGTGAGCGTGTGGCAGACTACATTTGCAGTGGGTGAGCGTGTGGCAGACTACATTTGCAGTGGGTGAGCGTGTGGCAGACTACATTTGCAGTGGGTGAGCGTGTGGCAGACTACATTTGCAGTGGGTGAGCGTGTGGCAGACTACATTTGCAGTGGGTGAGCGTGTGGCAGACTACATTTGCAGTGGGTGAGCGTGTGGCAGACTACATTTGCAGTGGGTGAGCGTGTGGCAGACTACATTTGCAGTGGGTGAGCGTGTGGCAGACTACATTTGCAGTGGGTGAGCGTGTGGCAGACTACATTTGCCGTGGGTGAGCGTGTGGCAGACTACATTTGCAGTGGGTGAGCGTGTGGCAGACTACATTTGCAGTGGGTGAGCGTGTGGCAGACTACATTTGCAGTGGGTGAGCGTGTGGCAGACTACATTTGCAGTGGGTGAGCGTGTGGCAGACTACATTTGCAGTGGGTGAGCGTGTGGCAGACTACATTTGCAGTGGGTGAGCGTGTGGCAGACTACATTTGCCGTGGGTGAGCGTGTGGCAGACTACATTTGCCGTGGGTGAGCGTGTGGCAGACTACATTTGCAGTGGGTGAGCGTGTGGCAGACTACATTTGCAGTGGGTGAGCGTGTGGCAGACTACATTTGCAGTGGGTGAGCGTGTGGCAGACTACATTTGCAGTGGGTGAGCGTGTGGCAGACTACATTTGCAGTGGGTGAGCGTGTGGCAGACTACATTTGCAGTGGGTGAGCTTGCCTGTTGTAATGGAACTAATTGAAAAGTCTCAATAGTGCAAAGAACTACAAGAAACATTTCAAGTAGCATTTGAACCCAGGTCAGGTCTACAGAGCCGTGGGTGTTACCTTGGAGGGTGACTTGTTGGTGGTCTTTCCCGAGGGGGGCTGAGCAGCGATGGTGAAGCTGTCGGGGTCCTCCTGGTCACGGATCTTAGACTCCTTCATCAGGTTGTCCAGCTTCTTCTTAGCCACGTTCTCCACCTGCTTCCTGGTCATGGACGTCTGGAGGGAGAGAGGGGAGGGAAGGAATGGAGGAGCAAAAATAAACAGTGAAGAAAAAAAGGGCTGTTACTGATACTGAAAACAGAGCAATAACCAGAGCTAGCTAATTGCCTTTTCTGATTGACAAAAGGAATGATTGGTCATGCAATATGTCAGCAATGACACTAGATACACAATAACATTGATAGAAAACGGTTGCAGTTGAGGGAAGACAACACTAATATCCTTAAATAGTGCACTATAGGGAATAAGTTGCCATTTGAAACGTGTACAAATTTCATTATATAACATATTTCATCAGTTGAGAACTTCTTGATGAAAATATGCCTGGTGACTTCCAGATCCTCATAACTGACTGATAGAAGACAGACATGAAGGGGAGGTGGGTAAGAGTGGTGGGCGAGTAACAGAAAGGTTGCTGGTTTGAATCCCTGAGCCGACTAGGTGAAAAAAACTGGCGATGTGGCCATGAGCAAGGCCCTTAACCCGAATTGCTCCTGTAAGTCGCTCTGGATAAAGTGTCTGGTAAACGACTAACATGTAAATGATGCATAATGGATGTCACACTGCATTTTGTGTGACATCCTGGAGAATTGGATTACTGTTCATTATGTACTATATAATATGTTTCATATGTAAAGGCTGAAATGACACCATGGGTATGAAAGTTGAACATGCAGCCTAATTTAATTTCAAAATGGTTTAAAAGCATTTGCATGCTTCTACCACTAGGTGGTGAAGTTTACCACAAACCGACTCCCAGTCCTCTCCACGTGCACATAAGCAACGCCTTGAGATGTACTGTAAGTAAGCAGCACATTTCAGCCTTTTTTTAAATCAAGCTGGATGTACATAGCAAGCTCTATATTCCAGTAATCATAATAGTTTCCATCAGAGCCATACATGTAGGCATATGGCTCTGGTTTTCATTCCACAACTCCTTTCCTTCAGGTCCATTAACCTGAAAGGTCTTGATGACAACCATATTGTCATATGATTGGGTAAGGAAAGGGGACGAGGAGATGTCACCATTGAGATGTATTGGGACGTAGCCTTAAAAACAGAGCTTTATGACAGCGAAGACGAGACATGAGCAGGGAGCCCCAACGCACAGTGACTGATGCTTAATTCAGACTACATTCATCAAGAACAAACAAACAGAAACGAGCACACACACATTTACCAGAACACAATGGTACAATATAACAGCAACAATCAGACAAAGATAGTTTCTAGACTCCAATTGGCATCAAACATCCAGCACAATATACAGTAGAATAGAATAGATACAGCAATAGAATAGAATGGCCGGAGGGATAGAGAGAGGAAGAGGAGTAGGGTCCTTACGGCGCCATTTATCAGTTTGCAGTCATCCTCCATCTCGTCAGCACTGTCTTCATCCGTCACGTCACCCTCTTCGTTGTCTTCGTCGATGTTCGATGGGAGCTTCTTTCCCTGGCAGACAAATGTGCCGTTAATACATGGGTCATATTCATTAGGCACCAAACGAAAGAAAACGTTCCGAAAGAGGGAGGGACTCTCTGATCACGACCAATACGAATCGCACGGTTTCATATTCCATTGCAAAGAGTTTTAACAATAGCATCATTTTATGGGAAGAAATCACCCTTGGGCACAGATCTATGACCAGTTAATACTCCAGTAAGTACTGGACCTTAACCTTTAGGGGGTGGGGACACAAAACTGACCTTAAAAATCAGCGTCTTGTGTGGGGAAACTTTACCAGGACTCCATTCAATGGCCTCTGTGTGTGTCGGGGACAATTCCAATTCTCTTTAAAACTTTTCAATAAGGAAAACGTAGAATTGGGTTTACTTTCTGAATTGTTTGTTAATGCTTAGGAGGTGGCTTTACAACACATTTACCCAATCTAAACCATTAAGCCCCCCCCCCCCCCCCCCAGAGTGCTTCAGGTGTAACCGCAGTAACAGCTACAGCTGCCACCAGGAATTGATCCCAGACCAGTATATCTGGGTAGAGTTCAGAAAGTTCACGTTCAAAATGTTGTAAATAGAAATATAATTCATAAAGATGACAAATGCTCATTCTCCTTGACAAAGAATGTCTGTAGGTTCTACATGGGTTTCTATTTGTCACCGTTCTCAACATGGCTCCATTTTGTTACATGTTTTTAGCATGTTGTTAAGTAACAGTTTGATTGAATGACAAACGGCTCTGCTAACCACAAATACCTCCATAAGAGGGGGACAGAGAGAGAGAGCCGTGTTAAACATGTCAGTGTGCTACTGGTATGGAGTGTTTTTACAACCATCATAGGAAATCCATTCAGGTGCACCCCCCACCCACTTATAGTTTTGTCTGCGTTTTTCAGTGAACTGTCAACTGTAACGATCCACAATCAAAACGAGATTGTAAAACTGCAGTGAACATCTGTCCCCTCAGCTCGTTCCAAATGATCTTGTAACAGTTATTGTACCATCACACGCAGCTCTACTGGGCAGCGGCCACATGGCAGTCAGTATATCACACAAGGCAGACTACAGAACTGGGGCCTGGATTCACTGCAGCGGGGCCTGGGCCCCAGACTCCAGATGGTGGAGGGATACTCAGCCTCAGTCTGTTAGACACACGTCTCCGTACCCCCCCCACCAAAAAAGCTGGATAGCAGTCGGCCATATTGATTTGGCCAGTCACCATCATTTCATGATCAGAGGGCATGAAGGAGATGATTACTACCGAAGCCCACTAGGGCCAAATCAGAGTGAATTTTTACTTCCCGAATAATGAGGCCGACTGTCAGGGGCCGACGTGCTGAGGTGAGACTGTGTAGTAACTAGCGCTGCAAAGTGAGACTGTACTCAGAACAAATCAAATTCTATTGGACACACATATTTAGCAGATGATATTGTGGGTGTAGCGAAATGCTTGTGTTCCTAGCTCCAACAGTGCAGTAATATCTAAAAATTCACAACACACAAATATATAAGTAAAAGAATGGAATTAATATGTAAATAAATATTAGGACGTGCAATATCGGAGTGGCATAGACTAAAACACAGTAGAATACAGTACATATGAAATGAGAAAAACAGTATGAAAAAATAATTTGTGTGGTAACTAGCGCTGCGAGGTGAGACTGTACTCAGAACAGTGTGGTAACTAGCACTGGGAAGTGGAGTGCTCATTGACCCATAACCGTCTGACGTGGACCGATTTGTCACGACCATCCACTAGCCTAAAGTCAGCTAGATTGAACAATTTCCATAAGGCAATTCTAGGTCTTGTGGCATATTTTGGTTAAACTATCCCCAATTCAATGGAATTGCAACCCTCTGCATGAACAGTGCAATCTTCCATCACATGTGCAGTGCACTCACTCTTCCATCACATGTACAGCTGATTCTCAAGATCTTGCACACTAATGAGATGCTATTGAGCCCACACTACTACACTGTCTGAGCCAAGGACAACATGCTTTCTGGTAAGTTATAATTATAATACTGGGTGGGGTGAATATATGTTGTGTGACATAAAGTATTTTTTGTTAACTAGTAAATAGTAGCCTACAGCAAAGTGTGTTTAAATCATTTCTAACTTGTTAACAATTTCTGCTGGCTAGTTTTTGCTGCAATGTGGGGTTTAGTTTGCTTGAGCCTGCTAACTGAGGAGTGTTAATTCACCTGTTTCCATACATGTTTCATTTTAAAACATTTATCTTACAAAGGAGTTGTTTAATCTAACTGCTTAACTATTTCTGTACATGGAATTGTATTATTTATTTTTTACTCATTTGTTTCTAATCTTTACAGGAAAATGCCACGGGAACTATCCGATGTGTGGAGACATTTCACTGCAGCTGTGTACATTAGCAAAAGGTGTGTACATTTGCAAATACCGTGCAAAATCATATGTGGAGAATGCAACAAAGATGCAGAATCATCTGGCCATGTGAATAAAGTTCCCTCATCGCTCACAACAAGCAACCTCTGACAAAAGTCCCTCTACTTCTATTCAAGGTGAAAATGATGAATCAGACACCTTATCCATAGCAACAGCTCATGGTCGTCCTGGAATCAAAGGTTTTTTGACTGAATGGAGGAACATAGTCAGAATAATGCTGATTAATGTCTTGCTCGAGCTGTGTATGCAACTGGTTCACCTCTGATGCTCACAGGCAAAGTGTATCGGAAGAGATTTCTGAATGTTCTTCGCCCAGCAGACACCCCTCCAACCAGACATGCTTTATCTACTCATTTGCTGGATGCAGAGTTCAATAGAGTTCAAGTGGAGGTCAAGCAAAACAGAGAAAGCAGACGGTATTGCAATCATCTCTGATGGGTGGTTGAATGTTCGTGGGCAAGGAATAATTAACTACATCATCTCCACCCCTCAACCAGTATTCTACAAGAGCACAGACACAAGGGACAACAGACACACCAGTCTCTACATTGCAGATCAGCTGAAGGCAGTCATAAATGACCTTGGACCACAGAAGGTATTTGTACTGGTGACAGACAATGCTGCTAACATGAAGGCTGCTTGGTCTAAAGTGGAGGAGTCCTACCCTCACATCACACCCATTGGTTGTGCTGCTCATGCATTGAATCTGCTCCTCAAGGACATCATGGCACTGAAAACAATGGATACACTACAAGAGAGCAAAGGAAATGGTTAGGTATGTGAAGGGTCATCAAGTTATAGCAGCAATCTACCTCACCAAGCAAAGTGAGAAGAAAAAGAGCACCATCCATTGGGGTGGTGTCGTCATCATGTTTGACCGTCTCCTGGAGGTGAAGGAGTCTCTCCAAGAAATGGCCATATCACAGTCTGCCGATATGGACAGCCCCATCAAGAGGATCCTCCTGGATGATGTATTTTGGGAGAGAGTGGAAAGCAGCCTGAAACTCCTGAAACCTATAGCAGTAGCCATTGCACGGATTGAGGGAGACAATGCCATCCTGTCTGATATTCAGACTCTGCTTGCAGATGTAAGAGAAGAAATCTGTACCGCCCTGCCCACTTCACTGTTGCTCCAAGCAGAAGAAACCGCAGTTCTGAAATACATCAAAAAGTGTGAAGACTTCTACCTGAAGCCCATACACTCCACAGTGTACATGTTGGACGCCAAGTATGCTGGCAAGAGCATCCTGTCTGGTGCAGAGATCAACAAGGCCTATGGTGTCATCACTACCGTGTCTCGCCACCTTGGTCTGGATGAGGGCAAGGTTCTTGGCAGTCTGGCGAAGTACACTTCCAAGCAAGGGCTTTGGAATGGAAATGCAATATGGCAGTCGTGCCAACATAACTCATCAGCCACCTGGTGGAAGGGACTTTGTGGATCTGAGGCTCTTTCCTCTGTTGCCTCCATCATCCAACAAATCCCACCAACATCAACCACCTCAGAGCGCAACCAGTCATTGTTTGGGAACACACACACAACAGGCTGACCGATACAAGGGTTGACAAAATGGTGGCCATCCGGGGATATTTGAGGCTTTTGAGACTGACAACGAGCCATCCTCAACAAGGTTGGAAAGTGACAGTGAAGATGAGGCCTCAGAGTCTGATGTTCAAGAGGTGGACATTGAGGAGGTCCAGGGAGAAGACATGGAAGCCTGAGAGGAAGACAACCAAAGCTTTAGTTTCTAGACTATCATTTCACAGATGTATGTTTAAAATGTTTTTGGGAGATGCGATGGATCATTCAATATTCCCTTTCTTTTGTTGTTCAGTGAAATAATCCCATCTGAAGAGTTACCTCATTTAAATAAAGTTACATTCGTAAGTAAATTGTTTTCATTTCAATTGCAAGGATTTAATCATTTGCAATATCTACTTATGATAAGGTAAAACGTTTATGTTTCTGTCTCCATACGATATGGTAAATACAGTTGAAGTTGGAAGTTTACATACACCTTAGTCAAATACATTTAAACTCAGTTTTTCACAATTCCTGACATTTAATCCTAGTAAAAAATCCCTGTCTCAGTTCAGTTAGGATCACCACTTTATTTTAAGAATGTGAAATGTCAGACTAATAGTAGAGAGAATAATTTATTTCAGTTTTTATTTCTTTCATCACATTCCCAGTGGGTCAGAAGTTTACATACACTCAATTAGTATTTGGTAGCATTGCCTTTAAATTGTTTAATAACTTCCCACAATAAGTTGGGTGAATTTTGGCCCATTCCTCAACACAGAGCTGGTGTAACTGAGTCAGGTTTGTAGGCCTCCTTGCTTGCACACGCTTTTTCAGGTCTGCCCACACATTTTCTAGAAGATTAAGGTCAGGGCTTTGTGATGGCCACGCCAATAATATGACTTTGCTGTCCTTAGCCATTTTGCCACAAGTTTGGAAGTATGCTTGGGGTCATTGTCCATTTGGAAGACCCATTTGTGACCAAGCTTTAACTTCCTGACTGATGTCTGGAGATGTTGCTGCAATATATCCACATAATTATCCTGCCTCATGATGCCATCTATTTTGTGAAGTGCACCAGTCCCTAATGCAGCAAAGCACTACCACAACATGATGCTACCACCCTCGTGCTTCACGGTTGGGATGGTGTTCTTCAGTTTGCAAGCCTCCCTCTTTTTCCTCCAAACATAACGATGGTCATTATGGCCAAGCAGTTCTATTTTTGTTTCATCAGACCAGAGGACATTTCTCCAAAAAGTACGATCTTTGTCCCCATGTGCATTTGCAAACCGTAGTCTGGCTTTTTTATGGCGGTTTTGGAGCAGTGGTTTCTTCCTTGCTGAGCGGCTTTTCAGGTTGTCGATATAGGACTCGTTTTACTGTGGATATAGATACTTTTGTACCCGTTTCCTCCAGCATCTCCACAAGGTCCTTTGCTGTTGTTCTGGGAATTCTCTGTACTTTTCGCACCAAAGTACGTTCATCTCTAGGAGACAGAACGCGTCTCCTTCCTGAGCGGTATGACGGCTGCGTGGTCCTATGGTGTTTATAATTGCGTACTATTGTTTGTACAGATGAACATGGTACCTTCAGGCATTTGGAAATTGCTCCGAAGGATGAACCAGACTTGTGGTCTACAATTTCTTTTTCTGAGGTCTTGGCTGATTTCTTTTGATTTTCCCATGATGTCAAGCAAAGAGTCACTGAGTTTGAAGGTAAGCCTTGAAATGCATCCACAGGTACACCTCCAATTGACTCAAATGCTGTCAATTTGCCTATCAGAAGCTTCTAAAGCCATGACATTTTCTGGAATTTTTCAAGCTGTTTAAAGGCCCAGCCTTCTGACCCACTGGAATTGTGATACAGTGAATTCTAAGTGAAATAATCTGTCTGGCTAAACAATTATTGGAAAAATGATGTGTCACGCACAAAGTAGATGCCCTAACAAACTTTCCAAAACTATAGTTTGTTAACAAGATATTTGTGGAGTGGTGTAAAGACGAGTTTTAATGACTCCAACATAACTATGTAAACTTCCGACTTCAACTGTATATCCAATGCAAAAAACATCTACAATGAAATGGTATTAATAAACTCAGCAAAAAAAGAAACATCCTCTCACTGTCAACTGCGTTTATTTTCAGCAAACTTAACATGTATAAATATTTGTATGAACATAACAAGTTTCAACAACTGAGACAAAATGAACAAGTTCCACAGACATGTGACTAACATCAACAGAATAATTTGTCCCTGAACAAAGAAGGGGGGGGGGGTCAAAATCAAAAGTAACAGTAACAGTCAGTATGGACTACACCAGATTGCCAGTTCTTGCTGTGAGATGTTACCCCACTCTTCCACCAAGGCACCTGCAAGTTCCCGGACATTTCTGGGGGGAATGGCCCTAGCCCTCTCCCTCCGATCCAACAGGTCCCAGACGTGCTCAATGGGATTGAGATCTGGGCTCTTCGCTGGCCATGGCAGAACACTGACATTCCTGTGTTGCAGGAAATCACGCATAGAACGAGCAGTATGGCTGGTGGCATTGTCATGCTGGAGGGTCATGTCAGGATGAGCATGCAGGAAGGGTACCACATGGAGGAGAATGTCTTCCCTGTAACGCACAGCGTTGAGATTGCCTGCAATGACAACAAGTTCAGTCCGATGATGCTGTGACACACCACCCCAGACCATGACGGACCCTCCACCTCCAAATCGATCCCGGTCCAGAGTACAGGCCTCGGTGTAACGCTCATTCCTTCAACAACAAACGCAAATCCGACCATCACCCCTGGTAACACAAAACCGCGACTCGTCTGTGAAGAGCACTTTTTGCCAGTCCTGTCTGGTCCAGCGACGGTGGGTTTGTGCCCATAGGCGACGTTGTTGCCAGTGATGTCTGGCGAGGACCTGCCTTACAACAGGCCTACAAGCCCTCAGTCCAGCCAGCCTCTCTCAGCCTATTGCGGACAGTCTGAGCACTGATGGAGGGATTGTGCATTCCTGGTGTAACTCGGGGAGTTGTTGTTGCCATCCTGTACCTGTCCCGCAGGTGTGATGTTCGGATGAACTGATCCTGTGCAGGTGTTGTTACACGTGGTCTGCCACTGCGAGGATGATCAGCTGTCCATCCTGTCTCCCTGTAGCGCTGTCTTAGGTGTCTCAGTACGGACATTGCAATTTATTGCCCTGGCCACATCTGCATTCCTCATACCTCCTTGCAGCATGCCAAAGGCATATTCACGCAGATGAGCAGGGACCCTGGGCATCTTTCTTTTGGTGTTTTTCAGAGTCAGTATAAAGGCCTCTTTAGTGTCCTAAGTTTTCATAACTGTGACCTTAATTGCCTACCGTCTGTAAGCTGTTAATGTCTTAACAACCGTTCCACAGGTGCATGTTCATTAATTGTTTATGGTTCATTGAACAAGCATGGGAAACAGTATTTAAACTCTTTACAATGACGATCTGTGAAGTTATTTGAATTTTACGAATTATCTTTGAAAGACAGGGTCCTGAAAAAGAGACGTTTCTTTTTTTTGCTGAGTTTATTAAATTTACATATATTCCCTTTAATTCCCACCTCTGAATATTCCCCAAAATGTGCAACACTATCCACGCCTTCCTTTCGCTGATGTGACAGGTTAAGTGTCCACGCCAGCAGGCTTTTTGCAGGCTGCAGAACCATGATTGTTGAATCAGGTTTATTACGGTTGGGAAGGAACAAAAGCCTGCACTCCCAGTAGATCTCTCTGGGACAGAGGGTGGAGAGACCCCTGGTCTATAAGGATAGACTGGCTGCTGAGGATCAGACTTCTGTGTGTGTGTGTGTGTGTGAGAATTCAAAGTATTTACCTTGATGAGTATCTTCCCTTTGAGGGTGTCTGGGGACGGCAGGCGGCCCCGTTCATCTGCCTTGATGGCCGAGAGGTCCAGTTTGTCTCCCATCACCTCCACCAGGTACTGAGCCATCTTCTTCTGCTGGGGGACGCTGCAGTGGTTCTCAAGGGACAGGATCACTGGGTAGCTGACAGAGACAGACGTGGGTTACACAGAGACGCCGATACGGCCGTGGGTTACCATCACTACGAGACTTGAGGACAAAGACACAGATACTGAATGGGCAACTTTGATGGGGGTGGGGCTACAAAATCTGAATTCATGAGGGGCCGCAGTGCATACACACCACCCCCCCACTAAGTTTAGGTAGCTGGCCACTAAACTAACTTACCAATCTAAAAATTGTTAGCTATCATGGTTAATTGTGTGAATGTCAGTGACTGGCATACAGTTTCAAACGGAAAACTGCTGATGCACAAAACAAAATCGTAATGGCACCTTGTGTATTCTACTATTCTAACTCTTAACAGTAAGTTGAGACCCCTAATCTAGATAGTTCTACATCTTTGGTACAGCCTTGGCAATGGGTTCTCACTATTCAGACACTTGACAGCACAGCTATGGGTTCTCAGTTTAATTCTGATGTGATCACCCTCAACCCCTCTAAAAAGTCAACAACAAAAATGAACAACATTCTTTGTTGTAAGTCGAATACATTCCTGGCCGTTCTTATCAATTATCTACAGAATGCATTGTACTAGAAGAATAAAAGGCGCACACAGCCCCCCATTGCTTTCTGTTACCTGTGGGTCTATATACAGTCTCTCGTATACAGTTTGCATGCATTCTGATAGGATTATCACCTACAGCAGCACCGCATCTCTGATGAGGTCTGTGTGGGTGTGCAGGTCATGTGGAAACACTCGCTCGCTCCAGTGAGCCCATAGGAGTACAATACAATGCATCATTGAGCAGTGTCTTTCAACAAAGATCCCGGGGACTCACTGTGTAGTCTATGATTGCTTTGATTCTAGCGGAGCATCAATTTGTACGCTTGCTTGGTTCAAGGGAACCAATTCAATGAGAGAGACTGAGGCACTGAGAACAACTTATAAGTAATAGGAATATTCTGAGGAAACCATATTTAATAGTTTATGACTTAGAAATAACTATAATTCCCCATGAGCCTTGTTCATCCGGCACATAGCATACAGTGCCTTCAGGAAGTACAGTATTCACACCCCTTTACTTTGTCCACATTTTGTAGTTACAGCCTGAATTTAAAATGTCTTGATATTTTATGTCACTCATCTAAAACACAACACCCCATAATGTCAGCAGAATTTAGCTTTTAGGAATGGTTTGAAAATGAAAAACATTAATAAGCTGCAATTTCTTCAGTTAATAAGTATTCAAACCCTTAGCTATGACAAGCCTCAATATGTTCAGGAGTAGAAAGGTGCTTAACAAATCACATAAGTTGCATGGACATTTCTGTGTGTTCAGTAATAGTGGTTAACATGATTTTTGAATGACTACTCCTAATCCCGTGTGGCTCAGTTGGTAGAGCATGGTGTTTGCAACACCAGGGTAGTGGGTTTGATTCCCACGGGGGACCAGTACGGAGAAAAAATTAATGAAATGTATGCATTCACTACTGTAAGTTGCTCTGGATAAGAGTGTCTGCTAAATGAATAAAATGTAAATGTACTCCATCTCTGTACCCCACACATACAATTATCTGTAAGGTCCCTCAATCAAGTAGTGAATTTCAAGAACAGATTCAACCAAAGACCAGTGAAGTTGTTCAATGCCTCACTAAGAAGTGCACCGATTGGTAGATGTGTAGGAAAAAAAAGCAGACACTGAATATCCCTTTGAGCATGGTGAAGTTATTAATTACACTTTGAATGGCGTATCAATACACCCAGTCACTACCAAGTTACAGGCGTTCTTCCTGACTCAGAAGAGGATGGAAACTGATCGGTGATTTCACCATGAGGCCAATGGTGACTTTAAAACTGTTACAGAGTTACAGAGAGGCTGTGATAGGAGAAAACTGAGGATGGATCAACATTGCAGTCACTGCACAATATGAACCTAAATGACAGAGTGAAAAGGAAGCCTGTACAGAATACAAATATTCCAAAATGTACATCCTGTTTGCAACCACACACTTAAGTAATACTGCAAAACATGTGGCAAAGAAATGAACTTTATGCCCTGAATACAAAGCGTTATGTTTGGGGCAAATCCAAAACCACCATGGCCCATGTATTGCCTTATCTCCCTTATCCTACCTCATTTGCACACACTGTATATAGACTTTTCTATTGTGTTATTGACTGTACTTTTGTTTATCCTATGTGTAACTCTGTTGTTTTTGTCGCATTGCTTTGCTCTATCTTGGCCAGTTCGCAGTTGTAAATGAGAACGTGTTCTCAACTGGCCTACCTGGTTAAATAAAGGTGAAAAATTATACTTTTTTAAAATAAAAAACTAAATTATCACTGAGTACCACTCTTCATATTTTCAAGCATGGTGGTGGCTGCATCATGTTATGGATATGCTTGTTATCGGCAAGGACTAGGCAGTTTTTTTTTGGATAAAAAGAAACAGAATAGCGCTAAGCACAGGAAAAATCATAGAAATCAGACAACCAGGTTTTCCCTCTATCAGACACAGGGAGACTAATTCACCTTTCAGCAGAACAAAAACCTAAATCTACACTGGAGTTGCTTACCAAGACAGCATTGAACGTGCCCGAGTGGCCTAGTTACAGTTTTGACTTAAATCATCTTGAACATCTATGGCAAGACCTGAAAATGGCTGTCTAGCAATTATCAACAATCAACTTGACAGAGCTTGAATTTTACAAAGAATAATGGGCAAATATTGTACAATCCAGTTGTGCAAAGCTCTTAGAGACTTACCCAGAGGGAAGGGGGGAATACTTAGTTAAATTAGGTATTTCTGTATTTCATTTTCAACACATTTGCAAGAATTTCAAAAAAAATGTTTTTACTTTGTCATTATGTAGTATTGTGTGTAATAACAAATGCATAACATATTTCAAGCTGTAGAAACAAAATGTTGAATAAGTCAAAGGTTACGAATACTTTCTGAAAGCACTACCTCGAGTAAACTTTGTTTGGACGTCGTAAAGGACCATTTGCCGACGCTGAAAAGATAAAGCTAGCTAACGACCTCCTTTTCCACGTGGAAAAGACTGACAGACTTGCTAGCTACGTTAGCTAGCTGGGATTTTCTAAAATAAATCTGCCTCCAGAAATAAAAGCTTCTCCCAAGTGGGTGTGACACCTACTTCCGTTGCCTGCTGCACTGCTGCTTGGATTCCACCTGGCGATCTGTTCACCGTCTGCCCTGGCCTGTCTGCCCTGGCCTGTCTCCCCCTGTGTGGTAGAGGTACACCCGCTACACTCCTCTCTCTCCCGAGCTTTTGCTCACCTCCAGCACACACGCACTGCTGGGGCAAGTGACTGAACTTACAATGGCTAGCTCCAAGTTGTTATATTTTTCTCTTGTGCGTTATGCTATTTGCCTCATGACTCCTGGTTGCTTTGTTGACTATAAACTTGCTTGTTTACCCAACCGTGGGACAGACTGTTTGTTCCCACACTCGGGACTCTGACTATTGGCTACACGGACTTCTGGCCTCCCATCCTATTCTAACCACCTCTCGCCGGCTTTCTATTCATGTTCCCTGATGAAATTGCTGTACAATATGATCGAATACACATTCAAATGTTATAAATCAACACTGCAGAGCTCTCCCTGTCCTCTGCCATGCCCTGGTTGTATTACTGCTGATTATATCTGGAAATGTGCATGTACACCCTGGCCCATCTACTGTTGCTAGCCCCAATTCTGACTTGTGCTCTAATATCTGCTTCACTCATTTCTGGTCTCGTAAAAGCCTGGGTTTTCTGCACATTAACACTAGAAGCTTATTACTTAAAACTGATACATTTAAAGTGTGGGTTCACAGCTCCAATCCACATTACAGGAGACATGGTTAAAAAATAGTATTTTGAACACCAATGTTAACCTTTCTGGTTATAACCTTTTTCAGCAAGACATATCTTCCAAAGGTGGTGGAGTGGCAATCTTTACCAAGGATCACCTTCAGTGCTCGGTTGTCTCCACCAAGTCTGTCCCCAAACAATTTGATTTGCTGGTTTTATGCATTAAAACGTTCAAATAACTCTGTTGACTGTTGCTGGGTGCTATCGTCCTCCATCAGCCTGTACCCTACCTGCCCTAAGCTCTCTCCTGGCCCCTTACACCAAGTCTGAATTTGTCCTGCTAGGTGACCTAAACTGGGACATGCATAAACCACCTGACCAAATCCTAAAGCAATGGGACTCCCTAAATCTTTCTCAGATTATTACCAATCCCACAAGGTATGACTCCAAACACCCAGAAAAGGCTACTCTCCTTGATGTTATCCTCACAAATAATCCTGATAGGTATCAGTCTGGTGTTTTCTGTAATGATCACTGTTTTACAGCCTGTGTTCGTAATGGCTGCTCAGTGAAGCAACTTGTCCTGATTGGTCATAAACGCTTGCTAAAAAACATTAATGAGCAAGCCTTCCTTTATGACCTGGCATTAGACCTTTTTTGATATTTTCAGTGGTATCATTAACAAATACGTGCCCATAAAGACAATGAGTATTAAAAACTGGTTCGAATGTGAACTGGCAGAGTTACTCCACCTCAAGAATTCAATTTGGCAAATCGCTCAGCATACGCATACTCAGGCTGACTGGCTCTCGTTCAGGCAAATTAGAAACAAGTTCACTCAGGCTATCCAGAAGGCCAACGTTAGGTACTTTAAGGAGCAGTTCTGGAAAACTTAAAGACCTGGAGAATAAACCCTCCTCCTCACAGCTGCCCATGTCCCTTAATGTTGATGATGTGGTTGTTACTGACAAGGACCACATGGCTGAGCTCTTTAACTTCTTGCTATTTCTGACTTTTGTTACTCCTCTTCTTGGCTGCTAACTGTTTGAAATGATTTGTCTGCTGGGCGCTGTTCTCAGATAAATCGCATGGTTTGCTTTCGCCATAAAGTATTTTTGAAATCTGACACCATGGTTGGATTAACAAGAAGTTAATCTTTAAACCGATGTATAACACTTGTATGTTTCATGAATTTTTATAATGAGTATTTATGTTTTTGAATTTGGCGCTCTGCAATTTCACTGGATGTTGGCCAGGTGGGACGCTAACTTGACCTCAAAAAACATCTGGGTCAGATGGATTAGACCCTTTCTTCTTTAAGGTTGCTGCCCCTATCATCGCCAGTCCTCTCTCTGACCTTTTTAACCTGTCTCTCCTCTCTGGGGAGGTTCCCATTGCTTGGAAGGCAGCCACGGTGTGTCTTTTATTTAAAGGGGGAGATCAAGGTGATCCTACCTTTTATAGGCCTATTTCTATTTTGCCATGTTTACCAAAAGTGTGTAAAAAAAAAAAAAGTTTTTTTTAAATAATAAATAAATAATCAACTGACTGGCTTTCTTGATGTTTATAGTATTCTCTCGGGTATGCAATCTGGTTTCTGCTCAGGTTATGGATGTGTCCTTAAAGGTCCTAAATGATTTCACCATTGCCCTTGATTCTAAGCAACGTTGTGTTGCTATTTTTATTGACTTGGCCAAAGCTTTTGATACGGTAGGCCATTCCATTCTTGTGGGACGGCTAAGGAGTATTGGTGTCTCTGAGGGGTCTTTGGTCTGGTTTGCTAACTACCTCTCTCAAAGAGTGCAGTGTATAAAGTCAGAACATCTGCTGTCTCGAACACTGCCTGTCACCAAGGGAGTACCCCAAGGCTCGATCCAAGGCCCCACGCTCTTCTCAATTTACATCAACATAGCTCAGGCAGTAGGAAGGTCTCTCATCCATTTATGTGCAGATGATAATCTTACCCTCAGCTGTCCCCTCCCCAGATTGTGTTAAATGCTCTACAACAAAGCTTTCTTAGTGTCCAACAAGCTTTCTCTGCCCTAAACCTTGTTCTGAACACCTCCAAAACAAAGGTAATGTGGTTTGGTAAGAAGAATGCCCTCTCCCCACAGGTATGATTACTACCTACCTTTAGAGCTTGAGGTAGTCACCTCATACAACTACTTGGGAGTATGGCTAGACTGTACACTGTCCTTCTCTCAACACATTTCAAAGCTGCAGGCTTAAGTTAAATCTAGACATTGTTTCCTCTACCGTAATCGCTCCTTTTTCACCACAGCTGCCAAACTAACCCTGATTCAGATGACCATCCTTCCCATGCTAGATTACAGAGACGTGATTTATAGACCGACAGGTAAGGGTGCTCTCGAGCAGCTAGATGTTCTTTACCATTTCACCATCAGATTTGCCACCAATTCTCCTTATAGGACACATCTCTGCACTCTATACTCCTCATCTCTGTATACCCGTCGCAAGATCCAGTGGTTGATGCTCATTTATAAAACCCTCTTAGGCCTCACTCCCCCCTATCTGAGATACCTACTGCAGCGTTCATCCTCCAAATACAAACACCCGTTCTGCCAGTCACATTCTGTTAAAGGTTCCCAAAGAGTGGTCTAAGGCACTGCATCGCAGTGCTAGCTGTGCCACCAGAGATTATGGGTTCGAGCCCAGGCTCTGTCACAGTCGGCCGCGACCGGGAAGCCCATGGGGCGGCGCACAATTGGCCCAGCGTCGTCCGGGTTAGGGAGGGTTTGGCCGGCAGGGATATCCTTGTCACATTGCACACTAGTGACTCCTGTGGCGGGCCGGGCGCAGTGCACGCTGACCAGGTCGCTAGGTGTACGGCGTTTCCTCCGACACATTGGTGCGGCTGGCTTCCGGGTTGCCTGTGCGTTGTGTCAAGAAGCAGTGCGGCTTGGTTGGGTTGTGTTTCGGAGGACGCATGGCTCTCGACCTTCGCCTCTCCCAAGTCCGTACGGGAGTTGCAGGGATGAGACAAGACAGTAACTACTACCAATTGGATACCCCGAAATTGGGGAGAAAAGGGGGGTCAAATGATTTAAAAAATATATATTTAAAAAAAAGGTCCCCAAAGCACACAAATCCCTGGGTCGCTCCTCTTTTCAGTTCGCTGCAGCTAGCGACTGGAACGAGCTGCAAAAACACTCAAACTGGACAGTTTTATCTCCATCTGTTCATTCAAAGACTCACTCATGGACACTGACAGTTATGTCTGCTTCGCGTGATGTATTGTTGTCTCTACCTTCTTGCCCTTTGCGCTGTTGATAATAATGTTTGTACCATGTTGTGTTGCTACCATGTTGTTGTCATGTTGTATTGCTACCATGCTGTGTTGTTGTTTTAGGTCTCTCTTTATGTAGTGTTGTCTCTCTTGTCGTGATGTGTGATTTTATTTTTAATCCCAGACCCCGTCCCTTCTGGTAGGCCGTCATTGTAGCGAAGAATTTGTTCTTAACTGACTGGTCAAATATGTCTGGTTAAATAAAGGTTAAATAAAATACAAATTAATACCATATCTGGAGTATATGAGAAAGCCTAAGGTAAAGTAGGCTACATCTGAAAGATATATTGTTACCATTAAGATGTATGAACGACGTTGGTAGGCTTAGCTATTGTGTGCACGACAAAAAGATCTGACCAATATCTCATGAAAAGCCACGCGGAACGCAATTGAATTCACCGCCTCATTCCCTCTCATTCTCCCATACAAGCTCAGGATGAAGGAAAGGCATTAAAAGATGGTATGTGGGAGAGAAATGTAAAATCAACCTCATGTTGCTATAAAAAAACTTTTTGATTTATATAGGTATTTTTGTTAGGGAGTTAACCTGAGAAGCTAGCTAGGATGTCTGTGGACAAAACAAGATTTAAGAACTCAGAGGAGGACATTCTTACTCGTTTCTCACAAAGGCGTACTTGTTGATGGTCTCGATGACGTCTTTGAAGAGGATCTTGGAGGTGAGCGTATAGCCGTGGTGCACGATAGGGTCGCCGTCCTGCCCGTCCCAGCAGTCCACTGCAGTGGAGGGAAATAACAATAATGGCGTGACCATGAGAAGGTAGTATACTCAAAGCTAATTAATACCCCCTGTTAATCCTTCAGCTCACAAACAAGGGACCCATTACATTCTCTGACTGAAGACAAGACAGACAATATTTGTACCAGTATGTAACCTCTAAGTACAGTTGAAGTCGGAAGTTTACATACACTTAGGTTGAAGTCATTAAAACACGATTTTTCAACCACTCCACAAATATCTTGTTAGCAAACTATAGTTTTGGCAAGTCGGTTAGGACATCTACTTTGTGAATGACACAAGTAATATTTCCAACAATTGTTTACAGACAGATTATTTCCCTTATAATTCACTGTATCACAATTCCAGTAGGTCAGAAGTTTACATACACTAAGTTGACAGTGCCTTTAAACAGCTTGGAAAATTCCAGAAAATGATGTCATGGCTTTAGAAGCTTCTGATAGGCTAATTGACATAATTTACATAATTTGAGTCAATTGGAGGTGTACCTGTGGATGTATTTCAAGGTGTATTTCGAGTCCTATATTGACATAACCTGAAAGGCCGCTCAGCAAGGAAGAAGCCACTGCTCCAAACCTGCCATAAAAATGCCTGACTACGGTTTGCAACTGCACATGGGGACAAAGATTGTACTTTTTGGATAAATGTCCTCTGGTCTGATGAAACAAAAAAAGAACTGCTTGGCCATAATGACCATCGTAATGTTTGGAGGAAAAAGGAGGAGGCTTGCAAGCCGAAGAACACCATCCCAACCGTGAAGCACGGGGGTGGTAGCATCATGTTGTTGGGGTGCTTTGCTGCAGAAGTGTCTGGTGCACCTCACAAAATAGATGGCATCATGAGGGAGGGAAATTATGTGGATATATTGAAGCAACATCTCAAGACATCAGTCAGGAAGTTAAAGCTTGGTCGCAAATGGGTCTTGCTAATTGACAATGACCCCAAGCATACTTCCAAAGTTGTGTCAAAATGGATTAAGGAGAACAAAGTCAAGGTATTAGAGTGGCCATCACAAAGCCCTGACCTCAATCCCATAGAAAATGTGTGGGTAGAACTGAAAAAGTGTGTGCGAGCAAGGAGGCCTACAAACCTGATTCAGTTACACCAGCTCTGTCAGGAGGAATGGGCCAAAATTCACCAAACTTATTGTGGGAAGCTTGTGGAAGGCTACCCGAAACATTTGACCCAAGTTAAACAATTTAAAGGCAATGCTACCAAATACTAATTGAGTGTATGTAAACTTCTGAACCACTTTGAATGTGATGAAAGAAATAAAAGGTGAAATAAATTTACATTTTATTAATTTAGCAGACACTCTTATCCAGAGCGACTTACAGTAGTGAATGCATACATTTCATACATTTTTTACATACTGGTCCCCCGTGGGAATCGAACCCACAACCCTGGCGTTGCAAACACCATGCTCTATCAACTGAGCCACTCTACTATTATTCTGACATTTTAAATTCTTAAAATAAAGTGGTGATCCTAATTGACCTAAGACAGGGAATTTTTAATAGGATTAAATGTCAGAAATTTTGAAAAACTGAGTTTAAATGTATTTGGATAAGGTGTATGTAAACTTCCGACATCAACTGTATGTGCACTGGTACACGCTTGCTTGAATAAATGTTTTTTTGGGGGTGCATGAGTGCACGTTATTCAGAGAACGGCGCCTTCCACAGACCTTCCACGCAGCGGCAGCCGGCCTGCAGCACCCAGGCGTACATGTCGAGGCGGGACTGGGACATGAGCTGGTCCCCCATCAGGTAGGTGTTGTGGGACGAGGCGATGAAGTAGTTGCAGAGCGGCTGAGACATGTCCTGGGTCACCACGTTGTGCTCTGGGTTGAAGATGTCCCCCGCCGGGCTGCGCATGTAGCTGGTGAAACCTGGGTCACAAAGCAAACAGAATTTAAAAAAAATTAAATACAAAAAAAACCAAAACATTCTGCAACCAATAACATCCAGGTAGTCGCCTCCCCGTTTGTCCGTTGTTGTCCGTTTGGCGCCTAATGAACGCAACCATTAAGACGACCACATAGAAGCCATCATTCAGGTTGTCTTGGAGAGACGTTGTAGACGGGGGATGGGATTGGAGAGACGTTGTAGACGGGGGATGGGATTGGAGAGACGTTGTAGACGGGGGATGGGATTGGAGAGACGTTGTAGACGGGGATGGGATTGGAGAGACGTTGTAGATGGGGATGGGATTGGAGAGACGTAGTAGACGGGGATGGGATTGGAGAGACGTAGACGGGGGATGGGATTGGAGAGACGTTGTAGACGGGGGATGGGATTGGAGAGACGTTGTAGACGGGGATGGGATTGGAGAGACGTAGTAGACGGGGGATGGGATTGGAGAGACATGCGACACTCGACTGATAAAAGGACAATAGAAAGGGGAACCAAGAAGAGAGCTCTTACCATCAATACCCAGAACCCCCTGCATCTGGTTCTCGGGGCATGGCTCAAATTTGTTCACAATCTCAAGGCAATGGTCTTTGGTCACCTTCGTCATCTACAAAACAGAAAAAGACAAGAACAAACGCACAATAAACAAATAGTTTTAAAAAAATGCAGATTGACTACAGTAACTAATAATCAAATCCCCCAGCATAACAGTAAACATTGGGAGAATTGGTGAAGATAAATTCCTGTTAATCCAATGAAGACATGTCCTCATATGCGGCTTCTAGCCCCCATCCCTGTGCTAAAATCCAATTGTCCGCCTGACAGCTGGCTTTTTAAACTGGCCGATTGGTCGATCTGATACCCATCCATGTCAATCATCGTCAGGCCGACCCAAAATGGGTGTGGGGGGGGGGGGGGGGGGGCAGGGGGATGACACTCACTTTGTCGCAGTGCCAGGTCCCCCCCCAGTTGAGTGCTGCACACTACTAGATCTGGGAGACAGAGGCTTTGACTAAGTAGCTTGGACTACTGACGGAGATGGGAAACTGCCGTTTCAAGGACAGAATGAGAAGCTAGCTAGCGAAAAGGTTGTGCCACTTTCCCATGGTCACTTACAAACATTAAGGATCTGACATCAAACTGCTTTCTGACCGCGCTTTTGCCCCGATTCCCGATCACAAGAGGCTAAAGGGCTTTTTAAAAAGTGGGTAAATGTGGATAAATGGGTTTGGCTAACGAGTGAGTACAGTGGAGACACTTTGGGTATTGTGGCAGAAAATGGTGATGAGATGGGAGAGTTAATGCACGCACACATACACAGCGAGAGAGAGAGCTAGTAAACACAGTTAATCAGAGAAACCAAGGCAGGCTGTAGCTAATGATGCCAGCAGAGAGAGGAGCTGGAGACCGCCCAGCTGCATCCTGTTTGATATAACTCACCTAGTTAAACCACAACAAACCTCCCCGACAAAGTAGGGAGTTGTGGAACATCAAACACAATTAGCCCAAATAATATACCCCAGCTTCTGAAATGGGCAGACTAAACATCAACTGGGATCCAAACACCAAAGAAATGCATTTTCTCCCCGCTTCATTTTCTTCACTGCAAATTAGCCCAAAAAGCACATGCTCATTATAAAAGCACAGAGCTAATTCATTCATTACCGCCCCTTTGATTTAGTTTTTACCGCAGAACCATTAGATAGGTGATCATATTTTATTTTAGACACCCAAAGCCTTTATAATTGGCACTGCTTATTCTAATAGCCTTGTAGGGGTCTTTGTCTGCACAAACCCACCACTATTAAGCCTTTGTTTTAGGCCCTAATAGAAAATCCATGAAACGACTGTGTCGGTCTGTCACCTAGCGGAGTCTCTATGGGGGTGAGTCACAACAGAAGATCCCTCCTCGTTTAGTTAGCTTGCAGGGCTAAGTGGGATGTCAGCAAAAATACCTCTCCTCTAACTTGCAGTAGCAAGAGCTTTTCCACATTGATAAGTTGAACATTATACACTTTAGATAAAGCTATATTGACTCTGTTACTAGCATACCACTTAGAATGACAAAATGTAGTGGATAACCATTCCAAATGGGATGCATGTATACAAAAGTGATGGTATTTTCTTCAGTCAAGTGTCTATTCTATCCGTTTGGTCTATAATGGTTGAAACGTCTTTGTCAAGGCTTAGAGTCAAAATGTCAAACAGCTTTTCACTGCAATTCAATAGTAATATTCTGTGCCATATGCATAATCTGTTGAATGGAAAAATTGTGACACATGGAAACAGGAAGGAAGGGGGGCAAAAAACTGAAACATTGTCCCGACAAGTGTATCCTGATGCTGCCATTATTGAGACTCAAATCTTAAAAATCAGGTGTTTGCATCAGAGTAAAGCAATTACAAAAAAAAGTGGAGTCACAGAAATATCTTAAAGGGGTCCACCGAAGTGTGCAGTGTGTGTAACCCCGGGTGTGTATGCTAGCGTGCATGCATGATCGCACATGTGTGTGTGCCTGTCTGCATACACTCCAGCTCTGCTCACTGTACCTTCTGGTCCAGCTCCAGGAAGCGGGCCAGGTTGCTGGTGTCAAGGTGGTCCATGTGGTTGCTGTAGGTGAGCATGAGCAGGTAGAGGTCACGGCGTGTCGACATCATCTTGTAGAAAGAACAAAACTCCTCAAAGCCCAGGGTGCCCTGGTTGTCGTCAGTGTCTGCCTCCTGGGGAGAAGAGTGTAAATAGTTAGTCCAGGTAACCATTAATTATCTGCACTGACCTTATGTTGCACTCACTATGCATATTCACAAGAGAACATACTATTTGCACACACTCACACAAATACAAAACACACACTTGCATACCAACAACAAACACAAAGGCTGCTGCTACTCTTGTTCTTTATTTTACTCTTATTATCTATCCTGATGCCTAGTCACTTTACTCTTTCTTCATGTACATATCTACCTTAAATACTTCGTACCTCTGCACATTGATCTGGTACTGCCTGTACATAGCTCCACATTATATACTGGAGGTACCAGATCAAAGTACCAATCAAAAGTTTGGACACACCTACTCATTCAAGGGTTTTTCTTTATTTTTACTATTTTCTACATTGTAGAATAATGGCGAAGACATCAAAACTATTAAATAACACATATGGAATCACGTAGTAACCAAAAAAAGTGTTAACTCAAAACATATTTTAGATTCTTCAAAGTAGCCACCCGTTGCATTGACAGCTTTGCACACTCTTGGCATTCTCTCAACCAGTTCACCTGGAATGCTTTTCCAACAGCTTTGAAGGAGTTCCCACATATGCGGAGCACTTGTTGGCTGCTTTTCCTTCATTACGTGGTCCAATTCATCCCAAACCATCTCAATTGGGTTGAGGTTGGGTGATTGTGGAGGCCAGGTCATCTGAAGCAGCACTCAATCAATTGCTCTCATTCTTTGTCAAATAACCCTTACACAGCCTGGAGGTGGGTTTTGGGGCATTGTCCTGTTGAAAAACAAATGATAGTGGGACTAAGTGCAAACCAGATGGGACAGCGTATCACTGCAGAATGCTGTGGTAGCCATGCTGGTTAAGTGTGCCTTGAATTATAAATAAATCACAGACAGTGTCACCAGCAAAGCACCCCACACCATTACGCTGCCTCCTCCATGCTTCACGGTGGGAACCACACATGCAGATATTGTCACGTCCTGGCCAGTATAAGGGTTAATTGTTATTGTAGTTTGGTCAGGACGTGGCAGAGGGTATTTGTTTTATGTGGTTCAGGGTGGTGTGTTAGTTAGGAGGGCGTTTGATTTATTATTTCCGGGTTTTGAGTTATGGTCTATGTTTATGTATTTCTATGTGTAGTCTAGTGAGTGTGTTTCTATGTTGAGTTAATTGGGGTGGACTTCCAATTGAAGGCAGCTGGTTGGTGTTGCCTTTGATTGGAAGTCCTATATTAGTTGGGTGTGTTTGTCTTGTATTTGTGGGAGATTGTTTTTGCATTGCGTGTTTTTGTGAGCCTGCAAAACTGTCATTGGTCGTGCTTATTGTTTTGTTTTTCGTGTTCAACGTTCTTTAATAAATTAAGAAAATGAACACCAACTCTGCTGCATATTGGTCCACCTTTTCAGACGACGATTTCACTATATCGTCCTCTGACGAAGAAAGCCGTGACAGATATCATCCATTCACCGACTCTGCGTCTCACAAAGACACTGTGGTTGGATCCAAAAATCTAAAATATGGACTCCAGGCCAAAGGACAGATTTCCACCGGTCTAATGTCAATTGCTCGCGTTTCTTGGCCCAAGCAAGTCTCGTCTTCTTATTGGTGTCCTTTAGTAGTGGTTTCTTTGCAGCAATTCGACCATGAAGGTCTGATTCACGCAGTCTCCTCTGAACAGTTGATGTTGAAGTGTGTGTTACTTGAACTCCGTAAAGCATTTATTTGGGCTGCAATTTCTGAGTCTGGTAACTAATGAACGTATCCTCTGCAGAGGTAACTCTGGGTCCTCATGAGAGCCAGTTTCATCATTGCGCTTGATGGTTTTTGCGACTGCACTTGAAGAAACTTTCAAAGTTTAATATGGACTTGGTTTTTTACCAAATAGGGCTATCCTCTGTATACCACCCCTACCTTGTCACAACACAACTTAGTGCGTTTGAGCCGATCAGGAGGAAAGAAATTCCACAAATGTACTTTTAACAAGGCAAACCTGTTTTTTCGAAATGCAATCCAGGTGACTACCTCATGAAGCTCGTTGAGAGAATGCCAAGAGTGTGCAAAGCTGTCATCAAGCCAAGGGTGGATACTTTGAAGAATCTAAAATATATTTTGATTTGTTTAACACTTGTTTAGTTACTACATGATTCCATATGTGTTATTTCATAGTGTTAAAGTCTTCACTATTATTCTACAATGCAGAAAATAGTAAAAAATAAAGAAAAACCATTGAATGAGTAGGTGTGTCCAAACTTTTGACTGGTACTGTAGCGCTAATCTTGTGTATTTGATTCCTTGTGTTACTACTTCCTATTCTGTTGTTACCTCTGCATCGTTGGGAAGGGCTCGTAAGCAAGCATTTCACCGTTAAGTCTACACCCGTTGTATTCAGCGCATGTAACATAACACTTGAATATTGACCCAGTACAAACCCAAACATCGGCACGCTCAACAGAGAGGCAAAAAGAGCACCTGGCAGAAACAACGTACCTCTGTGTCTCAACACTGAACAGGAAGTCAAATCTCTCGAGGGAGAGGGGTAGAAATTGACTTAATGTGGTACACTAAGTGTAGCAAGAATGCTTACACCCACCCACACAAACACCAAGGTCCAGATTGGTCCCTGGTGTGTTATCGTGTGTTACACCGGAGGCCGTCTGTTTTCCTACGCACCATATGGGTGACACCCCCAAGGGGGGCAGGGCTTAGTGCAGCTAGCTACGCCACAGGCTGGGGGTGAAGGAACTGCCACAGGCGCCAGCGCTAACAGACTAACAACATGATAACACAGTGCTAACTCACTAATCTTAGCAGGGCTGTCAAAGGACCATCTGGATCCACTAGGCTGTGGCTGGGAGTTTGTAGCTAATAGCATAGCCTGTTTGCTAAGTGAAAAGTCAAAGGACCCTTCCATCAGACCTTCTATAATGTGTTTAGAGGAGGCGGATAGAGGATACAAGGAATCTAGGCAGGATAAATTGAGGAGGAGCCCAGGAGTCATTGTGAAAAAGGCACATCAGCAATTTCTAGGTGCCTCTCAATTGCCTTTCCTGTTATATAGTTTCCTGTGACAAATCTGTCCCAAATTTCATAACAGTCACGACGACACATCCCCATTCCCACTAAGTGAGACCTGTTTGAATGCAAACTTTCAAGACAGTCTTGACCGAGGTTGTTACATGAACTCAATTTAAAAGTTGTGAAATAATGAAGCCACAGCTCACTCTTTTTTTCACCATGACTGGCTCATTTGGAGAAAGCAGTCTGGTCCTTTCTTGGACCTGAGCGGATGCCAACAGGGTGAACAGGACGTATATCCACACAGACTGTGCCAAGCTAGCTAAGAAATCAAGGGTACATGTCATTTTCATAGGCTTTATGGTTTCAGTGAAGCATATTGGCAACAAAAGGGCCATCTTCTCTTTCATAGGATAAAGAATCACTAAATATCTCAGAAAGGAAAGTATACAACGGGTTTTGGACTATTTAAAACCACCAACCCACGTTGATTCAATACCTTGATTTGTTGACATTTTGTCTGCGTCCTACATGGCACCCTGTTCTCTATGCACTACTGAGCCCTGCTATCATTGATAACACTCCTCCCCCTCTCTCCTCCTTCCCACTCCTCCCTCTAGTAATTAGAGTGTTGGGCCAGTAACCAAAAGGTTGCTGGATTGAATCCCCTAGCTGACAAGGTAAAAATCTGTTGTTCTGCCCCTGAGCAAGGCAGTTAACCCTCTGTTCCCCAGGCGCCGAAGACGTGGATGTTAAGGCAGTCCCCCCCACCTCTCTGATTCAGAGGGGTTGGATTAAATGCAGAAGACACATTTCAGTTGAATGCATTCAAGTGTACAACTGATTAGGCATCCTCTTTCCTCCTCCTCCTCTCCCTCCCCCCCTCTCCTCCCCCCTCTCCTCCCTCCTCTCCTCCTTCCCTCCATAAAAGCCGCCTGTAGCCTTTCTAATTCTAAATGGACTGTGTATTTTGCTTCTAAGTGCTTTGAGATTCTTTGTAATGAAAAATGTTATAAAACCGAAATTATTCTTATTAAAATATGACCGTAGCATTGTCCTGGCTGGTCTAGTTGTAATGCTGCAGCCTCTGGCACACGTCTACATTGTCGGCATGGTTTGGAATCCGGGCCCTTTGACCTCTGTCTATCACCACTGTGATCCTCGCTATCTGTTCAATAAAGTCAGAAAATACCTTCAAAATATATACACATAAAAAATATGACTGTAGTGTACCTTAAACATTTGCTTGACTTTCTGGCGGGGCAGGTTGACGTTCAGCTTGTGTAGGAGGTGCAGGACCTCGCCGATGCTCAGGCTTCCATCGCCGTTCTTATCCGCCTCAGCAAACGTCTGCTTCAGCCACGTACAAACCAACCAGGGGTTACGGATAGATAACACACACAACAACAAGCCCTGTGAAAACCTACTTACAAACCAACCAGGGGTTACGGATAGATAACACACACAACAACAAGCCCTGTGAAAACCTACTTACAAACCAACCAGGGGTTACGGATAGATAACACACACAACAACAAGCCCTGTGAAAACCTACTTACAAACCAACCAGGGGTTACGGATAGATAACACACACAACAACAAGCCCTGTGAAAACCTACTTACAAACCAACCAGGGGTTACGGATAGATAACACACACAACAACAAGCCCTGTGAAAACCTACTTACAAACCAACCAGGGGTTACGGATAGATAACACACACAACAACAAGCCCTGTGAAAACCTACTTACAAACCAACCAGGGGTTACGGATAGATAACACACACAACAACAAGCCCTGTGAAAACCTACTTACAAACCAACCAGGGATTACGGATAGATAACACACACAACAACAAGCCCTGTGAAAACCTACTTACAAACCAACCAGGGGTTACGGATAGATAACACACACAACAACAAGCCCTGTGAAAACCTACTTACAAACCAACCAGGGGTTACGGATAGATAACACACACAACAACAAGCCCTGTGAAAACCTACTTAGGTTATACTTTATTTTAAATAGTCCTTTGTGAGAGATCTGTGCCATTAATTATGCACAGGTGGTCACATTGATGCGATTAATCAGTCATTGATTGATCACGTATAGACTGCAACAGAAAGTGTACAGCTAGCGTGTTTCACAATGTTTAGCATAGGTCGTCTAAGTGCATCTCGGTTCAGAGCCCAAAACAGTTGTGAAACAACGCAAAACCTGTTTCTCTAACACAGCTCTTACTCCCCGCAGCAGAGTCTAATTTTAACACAAGCCGTCTGTGTGCGTCTGACAGAGACAATGTGATAGGAGGTGGAAGCTTTTGGATGTACCTTTCATCAGCACATCAGGCTCGCTGGAATGCCGAAACCGCAGTGTGTGTACGCATGTCTGTGTGTGGGGAGAGAAATAACTTGTGTGTGTAAGAGCGAGTGCACTGTGTGTGCACACCCATGCTTACATCATTATTAATTATCACCAACCGATTCAAGTATAGAAAAGTCCTCACCAAAAATGTAGGGGAGAAGCAGTTCTCCAAACCCACAGTTCGGTACATATTGCGGTTTTGGGGTCATGGTTAATTTCAGTTTCAGTACAGCGGGAAAATGACATGCCAAAAGTTACTCTAGTTATTTTTCTTTTCATTTTAGAAAAAGTGTTGGTATTCCTGACTCCATATATGATCATGAATCATATAACGCCTGATGAGCTCACCATCAGGAATAACACTTTGGTTTTTCTTGAATGAAAACACGATTAGTCAACAACACTAAATTAAAAGTGCAATATGCGTGTGAAATCCATGGCACAGACATTGTATAGGCCTATGCTATAAGGTTTTCTTACAATGAGAAAAATATGTGCACTCTCATAAAGGGGTGTGTCTGTATCACGGTTCACTTTCATTTCCCCTCTGGGGTAATGTGATGGGCTGTCACTGAAGTAGCTCTGTAGACCTGGGAGGGCCACACAACGTTGCATTGGCCAATTCATTGACAACTTCGGCTTTAGGGTACTAACTGTTTGCTGAAAACGGGTGTGGGAGGAGGAAGTTCGTAACGTGGTTCGAGCACTTTCACACGAGGTGTTGAAACCCCTTATTCTACTCAACCACCGAGAATGGCCACATATCCGCAGGTATAAAACATATCCATCGCTCTTGTAATTAATTTAGAGCGGGCAGAATCAGCTGTGGAGGGTTGCTTGAATACTGCCCTCCGGTGGTAGGAATACTGAGGTGATGTCAACATGTATTATTATGATTGTTTTAAAGGAATAGCCTGAAATGGTTTTGTCAGTTCAGATTTACTCATTTACACAACGTAGGCATAGCTTATATCACCTAATGTTATTATTATTATTATTATTATATTTTTTTTATGTATTCACTGGGGTTCACAGTGTGGACCAAACCGAGGTCCCGGTACTGAACGGTTTAGTACGAATACGCGTGCAATTACACCCCTACAAAAAAAGATATATGGTACTTTAATTCCTCTCCTGACCCGAATAGAAATCCAATTGACCTGTGGGTCGTATTCACAAGGCAAGGGAAGAAACCGGGAGGGACCATCTGAACTTGCCCAATTACAAGCGCTCCTTTTCTGTTGCAAAGACGTTTTGCTACAGTGCATGACCCTGACCCTGCTCTCCAATGACTTAAACCCATGCCCAGAAAGAGCCATACATGCACAGGTAAGGATATTGGTCGCGGGTGCGCTGCCTCTTGGCCAGGCTGTCCTCGTCGCTGATGCCTGCCACCAGGTACTTGAGGCCGGTGATCCAGGTGCGTGCTTCCTCGCCCGTACTGGAAACCAAGTCCAGGGACTCCAAGCGCTCTCCATAGTACAGGCTGAAACAGCAGTTGGGATCAAAGCTGCCATCAGAGTAGCGCTGGAAGATCTCCGACTGCTTACCCTCGCACACCTCTCGGATGGAGTCGATGGAGACTAGGGAGCAAGGAATCAAATGGTTAGTTCACCATCACTCTGAAAAAGTGAAACAAACTCTGACCGTTGAATTTGGGCCTTAACGCCACCATTTTCACACTCCCAACTGGAACACGTTAAAAGACGGGGAAGTATTCGAGGGAAACCAGAGGCACTTCAAATGTAGCTTATTAAAACTTAGAGAATCAGGAAGTCACTTGACGGAGCAAATCCATTTACATAACCCTTATATTCATATTATATTGAGTTCATTCCATTTGGTGGGATTGGAATTATTTTAACCCGGTTTGGTGTATAACGAGTCTGAAATGCAGCGGGCAGCTAAATCGTTCGAGGCACAGAGCGGGATGGAAGCTTAACTTAGAAGTCTTTATTACGAGACTTAGGCAATATGATATGGCAAAAAAAAATAATTGCTACGATTTAGCTTGCTGTGCCCGGAGAGCTATGTTATTAAGATGAAAATCTTGTGGGATAGTAATGACATTTTACAGGAAATTCATTAACATGTAGCTTCTTTTCTCCAAACAGATTGAATGGACATATACAGTCGCTAGTGAGTCTACACACCCTTCCAGTCTTCACATTTTTTCTGCCCTGAAATACCATTTAAAAAAAAAAAGGGATTCAATTGGGATTTTTTTTCCCCCTACAGAGCTACACAACCTACTCCACATTTTCAAAGTGAAAGAAATTTGCGAAAATCTTCCAAATAATAACAAAACAAAAAATGTGTTGATTGCTTATGTCTTCTGACTCCAGAGTTAATACTTCGTGGAATCTCCTTTGAGAGTCGTTACAGCTGTGAATAAGATTCTACCAACCTTTAACAACTGTCAGGGCAACATACAGGTAACTGCCAAAATAATGCAAACACTTGATTAAATGAGGGATAAAAGGTATATTGAAAGCAAGTGCTTCCACGCATGTGTAGTTCCTAAGTCTTATCCAGAGTGAATTTAAAAAGCAATTAGGGTTAAGTGCCTTGCTCAAGGGCACATCTGATTTGTAACCTAGTCGGATCTGGGATTCGAACCATCGACCTTTCGGTTACTGGCCCTATGCTCTTAAAATCGCTAGGCTACCTGCTGCACTAATTAAGCATTAGCATCCAGCTTAGGATCATGTATAAAAATGCTGGGTAGGCCATTCATTTGGCTACCATGGCTATGCCCCCATCCACAGGGCACGAGTGGTCACTGAATGGTTTGATGAGCATTAAAACAAATAATGTCATATGCCATGGCCGTCACAGTCACCCGATCTAAACCCAAGTGAACCCTTTCTGGAGTGGTGCCTGAGACAGTGTTTTTCACCACCATCAACAAAATGCCAAATTATGGAATTTCTTGTGGAGAATAGTGTCACATACCTCGACTAGAGTTCCAGACACTTGTAGAATCTATACCAAGGGACAAAGAAGCAGGTTCTCTTTTTTTTGTACTTTTACCTCTTTTTCATGATATTCAAATTGGTAGTTACAGTCTTGTCCCGGGTCTGTAGTGACACCTCAAGCACTGCGATGCAGTGCCTTAGACCACTGTGCCACTCAGGAGGCCCATTGAAGCTGTTCTGGCTCATGGTTGCCCAACACCCTAGTAAGACACTATGTTGGCGTTTCCTTTATTTTGGCAGTTAACTGTATATCCATCGTTTTTGTCAAAATTGCTCAAGATTAGTCAATTTGGTTGGCAGATTTAAGTCAGGGCTGAGACTGGACCATTCAGGAACACTCAATACTTATTGGAAAGCCATTTGTGTGATTTTTGCATTAAAATTTGTAATTTACCCTCTCAAAAAGGAAAACTATCCCAGGGATAGGTTTTTAGAAGACTACGGCGGGTTTTCCGCTAACATTTAACCTGGGCTTTGCCCCTATCATATATTTATTTTGATCCTGACATACTTCCCAGGCCCTGCCATTGACAAGCATACCCATAACATGATGCTGCCACAACCACACTTAAAATACGAGGATTTCACTCTGTGTTGTGTTGTATTGGATTTGACCCAAGCTTGTAGTTTTTTTAATTTAGGCCAAAAAGTTCATGTCTTTGCCGTGTTGTCTTGCAGTATTACTTAACGGCCTTGTTGCAAACAGAATGGATGATTTGGAGTGTATTTTTTAAACACAGGATATATGTTGTGCTAGTTCTACGTAACTATTTTTCATCAGCTTTTCTTATTATTTCCCGACATGAGGTATTCTTATGTATAATATATTAGTGTTTGAAACACCAAGTCCAACAACCTAGTCCAAACTTAATTTGATCAATTCCAAAACGTATATTATTCATTAGATCTACTTCATATTTTCGATCAGTTACTTTCAGTGATCATGTCTTATGTTAAAAAGATGTAGGTCTTCTATTATTTGCCATTTTGACCCACTAGCAGACATTGCTGAGCACAGTGCTCATTCCACTAGTAGTCAATGGAGGTAGAACTACAAGCATTGAATGATGATGTATGTGCTTCTAGCATTGAAGGTTGTGCCCATGACTTTGTTGATGGTGGGAATGGGTAGTCTCATCTTTGAACGTCAATTTGCCCGACGGTTTTGAAATCCATTCATCATGATCCATTACACCTCATAACGCAACAAACTGCTTAATACATGCTTTTCTTTCTTCAAACATGCTGATAACGTTGAGAAAAATTTGTAATTCGCTCTGGATAAGAGCGTCTGCTAAATGACTAAAATGTAAATGTAAATGTAAAAAGTATCATAAAGTCAACAAAAAAATTGAATTACCCACAATCCTCTAAAAACAGCCACATGGCAAGTAGTTGCAAAAACTTTCAATTTAGAGTAAATATGAAAAATGTGTAAATTAAACAGTATATTAAATTGAATTTACATTTTAGAATGTCATGGTTTAACACAAAAACTAAGGTATTAAGATAAAGTTAAACCATAAACCTGCATTTTTATGTGAAAATCATAGAATTTTTGGGGTCCTATTTGCTAAGTCGCTGAATATATTTTTTTTACAATGCAGATTTCCTCCTTTCACTTTGTCATACAGGTCAGTAATGTAGAGTGCATGCAATGTTGATCCTCTGTATTTTTATGTAATGTGGAAGCAGCATCATGTTATAGGTATGCTTGTCACCAGCAGAGATTGGGGAGTTTGTCAGGATCAAAAGAAATATGAAAAGGAGCCAAGCCCAGGTAAAATGTTAGCGGAAAACCCACCGTAGTCCTCTGAAAACCTAACCCCGGGACAGAGTTTTATTTTTCAGCAAGACAATTACACATATTTCAATGCAAAATACACACTAGAATGGCTTCCCAAGAGGAGTTCAGTGTTCCTGAGTGGTCCAGACACAGTCATGACTAAAATGTGCTTGAAAATCTGAGACAAAGTTTAAATATTGCTGTCCATCAATGATACGCAATCAAATTTTCTGAGCTTGAGCAATTTTTACAAAAACAATGGATATATGTTGTTCATTCGGGAAAATATTCTATAATTTTCTTTCACTTTGAAAATGAGGAGTAGTGTAGATCTACGGAAAAATCTAATGTAATCCCTTTTATTTTTTTTGGGGGGGGGGGTGACCATTTTCAGTTCACCTTACGCGGTGACCATTTTGAGTTCCCTGTATGTGGTGACCATTTTGAGTTTACCTCAAGCCCATTCAATTTTCTGACACCTAAAAGGTGAGTAGTGTACGACTTTCACGTTGGCCTGTTTTCAGGAAGATTGACTCAGTCGTAAGTAACCTTTTGGAATGATGATCACCTCATTTGTTTTCTAATTATATATGTATGCATTCTGTCTGGTTCCAAGGAGCTCTCTCCACATCATTCTTCTATATGCCAGCACCTGTTAAACATGCATAATCCCCTTGGAAAGACTAACTAGCAGGTCTATAGGTCATCCAACCTGAGAAAAAAACAATCAGTCCAAAAGCCGGGAAGATAAGACACGAACTTCAATGTCCCCAAGGGGGAAAATCGTCCTGTACACAAAAGACACTGTATATTATACACTCAACATAATACTAACACTGCACATTACCCAACATACACATTGTTCCCTTCTCATAATAAAATCGTTAAAGAGATGGGTGGGGCTAATGCTTTAGAGGGTGTGAACAAAGCTGAATGGGTGTAGACAAAGAACAGCTCTCCAGTAGATGTACCAAAATATTCAAGGGACATTTTCTCAAAAGTGGAGTAACAAGTTGATCAACTTTCAAAGCAGAATTGCTTTCCCATTGTTCCTCAACTGCAGTGTATGATACCATTTTGTAGCTCCAAGTCTCTACTTTATCCAATGTAAAAAACACAATTTCAAATGTTGTTGCATACAACCGAAACGAGGTCAGTCACACACACACAACACATTTCCCTTACATTCGGGCAGTGTACGTGTAACTGATGTGAAATGGCTAGTTAGTTAGCGGTGGTGCGCGCTAATAGCGTTTCAATCAGTGACGTCACTCGCTCTGAGACTTGAAGTAGGGTTTCCCCTTGCGTTGCAAGGGCCGCGACTTTTGTGGCGCGATGGGTAACGATGAATGAATCTACAAATAGAATAATACAATAATGTTTGTTGATGCATTTCAGTTAAACTGCATAGACAGAGAGAGTGTTAATATTAGAAGTCTCAGCTCACTGCACCCCAGTAACCATGGCAGTCTCAGCTCACTGCACCCCAGTAACCATGGCAGTCTCAGCTCACTGCACCCCAGTAACCATGGCAGTCTCAGCTCACTGAACCCCAGTAACCATGGCAGTCTCAGCTCACTGCACCCCAGTAACCATGGCAGTCTCAGCTCACTGCACCCCAGTAACCATGGCAGTCTCAGCTCACTGCACCCCAGTAACCATGGCAGTCTCAGCTCACTGCACCCCAGTAACCATGGCAGTCTCAGTTCACTGCACTCCAGTAATTATGTGTCCTGTACAGGTGGGTCAGTAGAGAAATGGTTATATACTGTATACTGATCGAGAGAAATAGTTATATACTGTGTCTAGTGACAGACTTCACAGCCAGTTTTACACATTTTACTGCCTTAGATTCAGATCTGTATTAAATAATACATTTTAAATGTAAAAAAAAACATCAAATCAATGTAAAAAAAAAAAAAGAAGCTGTCTTGACAATGTTTATTCATTGTTAATTTGTTTCAAGTGAATCCTAAATGATTCCTGTGCTGTTTGGGACTACAGTAATAGGCTTAGTGGGAGAGATGGAAGTGCTGATTGTTGATGTGAGACAGCATAAAAAGGACTTTTACGTTGATATGTATACCAAACCAACCGCGGAAATCATTAATTCCTTTTAATTCCAGGGCAACACAGAAGTAGGGAAGTAAAATGTGAGACACTGGATGAGGATCAGTCAGTCAGCCAAAGAGATTTACTCTTAGACTTGTCATTCAAGCACAATTAAAACAGATAGGTCTCAACTCCTGTTAATTCCCAGTCTAAGCAGGTCAGCCATTCAGTCAGTAAACGCGACAGCAAAACCACTCACTCTTGGCCTTCTCGTTCTTGCGCGAGGGCCGCCAGCGGATGCAGGACTTGTGTTGGTCCAGGTAAAAGTAGCGCACCAGTCCTCTGGACCCGCCGCGGAGCTTCACCATCTGGGTCCCTGTCTGCATGGAGCTCATGCATTTCTCCACTGGAGAGAGAAACACAGAGAGATGGGGGGGTTAGAGTATGAGAGAGCTGTTACATGAGTCGTTGTTCCTGCATGTGTATGACGTGTGTAGAGCACTTTCGTGTGAGTGAGTGTGCGCGTTCATTTGAGTCTCTGAGATAATGAGGGATACCATGCACTTGCATTGGAGTAGGTATGTTGTCGAGCACCAATTAAATAATTCCAGTCTGGAGCTCAAGCAGATAAACATTTACTCACATAAACACGCACAGTCTCGCTCGCACGGTCTCACTCGCACGCACACAAACACACAGGAATATGGCTGTCATAGCCACCAGTTTTTTTGCTTGGTAGGAGTGAATGAGTAGACTTCTCCCCAAAATCCCCTTAACCAGAAACATAGTGCAGTTCACAGCATGTTAAAGGGGAAATTAACCAGAAACAGTGCAGTTCACAGCATGTTAAAGGGGAAATTAACCAGAAACAGTGCAGTTCACAGCAAGTTAAAGGGGAAATTAACCAGAAACAGTGCAGTTCACAGCATGTTAGAGGGGAAAACATGGACCAGTTGTTGTTAGCTAATGGAATCCATCGGTTTGTGTAGGATCCAGTGTTGAAGACAGGTGTCGAGGCCAGAGCGCTTGTTAAACACTGAACATACTTCAAGAGGAAAATGGGTAACACTGATGCAGACACTCATGTAAAGAGAGAGGTACCAAAATATCACTCCCAAATTCAGTGCATTATTTTGGTTTCAGTTTGACAGCTCCTTCACAGATAGCCCAGTTAATGGCATCCATATTAAGCTGGTTCTGTGCCACATTTCTAGGCCTACACAGCCCTTGGCTAAGGCGGAGGTTTCCAATTACAGATTCTCAACTGTCAGGTGTCAAATCACATCATATTGATCAATCAAATCCCATTGATCAAATCACAACATATTTTAATAATATATTACCATTGGTTACTAATCATAAACATCTTCATTGACATTTGCTTAGGAGTCGAGGGTAAAACAGAAATGGCCAGCTCTCCAACTTGATCTATATATGGGGTATAAGTAATAGACATCCCACTGATGAATTGCTCTAATTGGCCATTGATTTGGCTTCCCTGGGCTCTCATCGGGCAATAGTGAGAATGGGCACCCGGGGCCCAGGTTAATTCAGTCCCGAACCCCAAACAGCCCATTTCCTCTAGGGCATAACGCAGGACACAAGCCGGATCGCTACTTACTTCAAAGTGCTTTACCAATTACTGCTCCGTAGATGCTAATGATACAGGCTACAGTGTATGGCACTATACTGTTAACCTCACGTGCCAGCAATAAGCTGAACAAGACCCTACTATTCTGTGTATTTAACCCAGAAAATACAGTCATATGGC
The DNA here is from genome assembly GCF_965601325.2 of Salmo salar. Classification (NCBI taxonomy): domain Eukaryota; kingdom Metazoa; phylum Chordata; class Actinopteri; order Salmoniformes; family Salmonidae; genus Salmo; species Salmo salar. The sequence goes on from NC_138305.1 coordinate 105,270,823, forward strand.
CAACTCTCTCTCTACTGCTGTAAGTGGTGCTAACTGAGATCAACAGATTAGACTGTGGGAAGTCTATAGAGATGAGAACATTGAGAAACACTTTATCAGGCATTACATCAGCTAAGACTCCAGGTGTTCTTCTGACTTGTGTCTTTGTGTTTTTATTGCCTAGTCTGTCTGCTGCCAGTGAAAACCGTTGTGTCCTCCCCTCCAGGGATCAATAAAGTTTCAATCATTTCATTCGCTGTACATGGATAGAAGAACATTTTAAATACTACCAACTTGTTCCAACTAGACCTGGATATATCAACAACAACAAGTCAACACGCCGGGCTATGCAAACAATACAACACCTTTATTATTGTGGATGTTCATATTATTCCAATGTCAGGCTATTTAAGAAAAATAGAAACAGACCACCCATTGACCTTCATTGGAATTCCCATTCTAGTCCTATTTCTATAGTGTATTCATGGTAGCCTAGTGGTTAGAGCGTTGGGCCAGTAAACGAAAGGTTGCTGGATCAAATCCCTGAGCTGACAAGGTGAAAATCTGTCGTTCTGCCCCTGAGCAAGGCAGTTAACCCACTGTTTCCCGGGTGCCGAAGACGTAGATGTTGATTAAGGCAGCCCCCCCGCACCTTTCTGATTCAGAGGAGTTGGGTTAAATGCGGAAGACACATTTCAGTTGAATGCATTCAGTTGGACAACTGACTAGGTATCCCCTTATGTGCAAGTGGTTGAGAGCTCTTTATTGGCAGGACCTCTGACTGACCTGTGGGTTACCATGGCGCCAACCCAGAAACAAAAATAACAGACGGCAAGAGGGAGGAGCCTCTCTCTCTCACACTCTGAGCTTGATCAATACCGTCACTCTGCTGCACACTACCCATAGGCTACCAGTGCTCACTCATCTACACACACAGTGTACACACACAAACACACACACACACACACATCACCAGCGGAGCATGAATAATAAAATAGGCCTGTATTCCCCCCTGTCCCAGTCTGAACTGTGACTGCCTCTTCAGCTCTGAATGTGTCCAGAACAGTTCCACATTTAATAAGGAAGGCCGTCTCCTTCCAACCTTTCTGGAAGTGCTTGAACAACATCTGCTGCAGGACTACCATCACAGTCCCATGGTGAAGACCAACAACTGCTGCAGGACTACCATCACAGCCCCCTGGTGAAGACCAACATCTGCTGCAGTGCTACCATCACAGCCCTCTGGAAGACCAACATCTGCTGCAGTGCTACCATCACAGCCCCCTGGTGAAGACCAACATCTGTTGCAGTACAACCATCACAGCCCCCTGGTGAAGACCAACATCTGCTGCAGTGCTACCATCACAGCCCTCTGGTGAAGACCAACATCTGCTGCAGGACTACCATCACAGCCCCCTGGTGAAGACCAACATCTGTTGCAGTGCTACCATCACAGCCCTCTGGTGAAGACCAACATCTGCTGCAGTGCTACCATCACAGCCCTCTGGAAGAACAACATCTGCTGCAGTGCTACCATCACAGCCCTCTGGAAGACCAACATCTGCTGCAGTGCTACCATCACAGCCCTCTGGTGAAGACCAACATCTGTTGCAGTGCTACCATCACAGCCCTCTGGTGAAGACCAACATCTGCTGCAGTGCTACCATCACAGCCCCCTGGTGAAGACCAACATCTGCTGCAGGACTACCATCACAGCCCTCTGGTGAAGACCAACATCTGTTGCAGTGCTACCATCACAGCCCCCTGGTGAAGACCAACATCTGCTGCAGTGCTACCATCACAGCCCCCTGGTGAAGACCAACATCTGCTGCAGTGCTACCATCACAGCCCCCTGGTGAAGACCAACATCTGCTGCAGTGCTACCATCACAGTCCTCTGGAAGACCAACATCTGCTGCAGGACTACCATCACAGCCCCCTGGTGAAGACCAACATCTGTTGCAGTGCTACCATCACAGCCCCCTGGTGAAGACCAACATCTGTTGCAGTGCTACCATCACAGCCCCATGGTGAAGACCAACATCTGCTGCAGTGCTACCATCACAGCCCTCTGGAAGACCAACATCTGTTGCAGTGCTACCATCACAGTCCCCTGGTGAAGACCAACATCTGCTGCAGGACTACCATCACAGCCCCCTGGTGAAGACCAACATCTGCTGCAGGACTACCATCACAGCCCTCTGGAAGACCAACATCTGCTGCAGGACTACCATCACAGCCCCCTGGTGAAGACCAACATCTGCTGCAGTGCTACCATTACAGCCCTCTGGAAGACCAACATCTGCTGCAGTGCTACCATCACAGCCCCCTGGTGAAGACCAACATCTGCTGCAGGATTACCATCACAGCCCTCTGGTGAAGACCAACATCTGCTGCAGTGCTACCATCACAGCCCTCTGGAAGAACAACACTGCATCACAGACTGCATCCATCCCTCAACACCCTGCCTTCATCTTAGCTCTTCATATCCCCTGATACAGGTAGCTACTCCAGGACAGTCAAAATCTATGCTACTGTGTGTGTGTGTGTGTGTGTGTGTGTGTGTGTGTGTGTGTGTGTGTGTTGTGTGTGTGTGTGTGTGTGTGTGTGTGTGTGGTGTTAGAAGTCGACAACCCCAGTGGTGCCCCATGATTCCCCTGCAGATGGACTAATTAAGTCAGCTGAGAAGAGTGGAGAGGGGGGAGAGAGGGTTAGAGAGAGGGGGAGAGAGGGGTGAGGGTTAGAGAGAGGGGATTAGAGAGAGGGGGTTAGATAAATTGGTAGAGAGGGGTAAAATAGCAGAGCAGAAAGCCCTCTCCGCCCACTGCCGTCATGATGCCCATGTTGGATTTTTAAGAGGCAGACTAATTTAAATCTGATCTAACGAAACTCTTTAAAGTGAGCCACATTCTGATTGCACTGTACAGAACAGCATACAAAAATAGGAGAGAGGAAGGGGAGACAAAGATGGGTGAGACGATGCCGTCAAGGAGTTATGATAGAAGGAAATACCGTCGGCATGGGCAGATGGAATGTGTCAATAAATTGGTTGTTGGGTCATCCACAGTCTACTGTAAAGTGCACAGAACACCACATCATTCTACATGGCTGGGGTCACTTCAGTTGAATTCCTTTGTTGACTTAGACATGGGATTTCTCCATAAGAATGTGATTCAATTGTATCCAGTGCAATTGGCTGGAATTGACCCCACCCTGATATTCTGCAATGGGAAAAAGAATACTGCATGTTTTTCCAAAGTGGCTATGACCCACCTCAAAACATTTGAAACATCAAGGCTATTCACAGCTCATGGAAGCCTGAACAATCAAAGGTCTTGTAATCAATTAGGCAATAGTCCAGAGGGACTTCTCTCCTCCAGAGGGACTTCTCTCCTCCAGAGGGACTTCTCTCCTCCAGAGGGACTTCTCCAGGACTCCTCCAGAGGGACTCCTCCAGAGGGACTTCTCCAGGACTCCTCCAGAGGGACTCCTCCAGAGGGACTCCTCCAGAGGGACTCCTCTCCTCCAGAGGGACTTCTCCAGGACTCCTCCAGAGGGACTCCTCCAGAGGGACTTCTCCAGGACTCCTCCAGAGGGACTCCTCCAGAGGGACTCCTCCAGAGGGACTCCTCCAGAGGGACTCCTCCAGAGGGACTCCTCCAGAGGGACTCCTCCAGAGGGACTCCTCCAGAGGGACTTCTCTTGCTCTTTCCCTCTTGGAGTTATGCAGCAGCTCTAAGAAGAAGCAGCTGGTGGATTTGCTGCTAGTGGAGCAATTATGGACAAACTCGTCTACCTGGGTTAGATACACATAAAGGAGGACGATAACATCAAGGAACCTGTAGGAAACGTTGCACAATGTAACTCCACTGCACAGAAGCACTGTAGGTAAGAACTGGGAGGTGTTTTAAAAAGAAGTTAAGGAAAATAAAACGTGTTCTAGCTGTGTGTAAAATGCAGGGTTTCTCCAGCCATCCCTCTTGGGAACACACAGGGGGCGCACATTTTGGTTTCAGCTTAATGATTCAGGTGGGTAGAATCAAAATGTGCCCCTCCCAACAACAAAACAATTGTCCCTCAGGAATGTATTGTAAAACACTGGTGACAAATGAAGGTTGAGGTGAGATGCTCCTGCTAAGAGATAACAGGCAGGTACAGTGTGGCAGAGAAATACTGCAGTAGTACTGTAGCAAAGACTTCCTCTAACAGGCGGAGTTAAACCTCAGGGGTCGCCCAGCGACTGGCCACTCCAAACTAACCCTTTATTGGGTAAGAGGTCGCCCAGCGACTGGCCACTCCAAACTAACCCTTTATTGGGTAAGAGGTCACCCAGCGACTGGCCACTCCAAACTAACCCTTTATTGGGTAAGAGGTCGCCCAGCAACTGGCCACTCCAAACTAACCCTTTATTGGGTAAGAGGTCGCCCAGCGACTGGCCACTCCAAACGAACCCTTTATTGGGTCCAGAGCTGTTGCTATGGAAACACACTCAGAGTTATACAGTACAAGGAGAAGAGGACAGCAGCATAGACTAGTGATAGAAATACAGTCTCATGTCATGACTGTGCTTGATGAGCCTACTTTACAGTGATAGAAATACAGTCTCTGTGCTTGATGAGCCTACTTTACAGTGATAGAAATACAGTCTCTGTGCTTGATGAGCCTGCTGTATACAGAGGAAAGCCAACAACGAAATGGCACCGCGGCCCAGAAAACTTGGAACAACTACTGAAATTAAACAGATCAATTGTTATGGTATTATCCCTATAGTAACCATTTAACACGCATATTTGTCTTAATTTCATTGATTGCAATTACTGGAGAATGTCAGAATCACATATGTACAACGTACAAGTGGAACAACGTGCCAGAGAAGAAGGAAAACAATCAAATCTCTGAGGGGGAGAAATCACTATGTCAAAAAGGTCTGATTTAAAATACACAAGTGGTTTGTTTGTTTCACCTTCATCCAAACAGAAACGTAAAAGCTACTGAGATTCTACAGATATTTTTTTTATGATAAAATAAAAAAAATAAGCTGCTCGCTTGAAAACGAATCAAATTAATTACATTGATCGTCAACAACAATAAAACAATTACAAAGACAAAAATAACAAAGACATTTTTTTGTGATGACTCTACATGATTATAGTGAAACACATTACCCCTTGACCTTGATTGGTAACAACACTCAGACTACTACTTGCCGTGTGAGGGCTTAACAGCTATTTACGTTGTTACAATTGAAGCCAGACAACAGGTGACGGACACATTGACACATTTTCCGCCAGGAGGCAGCTGAGAATGAGGTCAGAGGTCAGCTGGTGTCAACCTTAATGCTGTTAAAGAAACCATAGTGACGGTTGTCTGGTGCCCCAGAGGGAGTGCAGTCTGGGTGGAAGAAGAGCCCAGGAGAGCTGGTGCCCCAGAGGGAGTGCAGTCTGGTGGAAGAAGAGCCCAGGAGAGCTGGTGCCCCAGAGGGAGTGCAGTCTGGGTGGAAGAATAGCCCAGGAGAGCCAAAGGGGTGGAGTCATGTTGTCCTTAGTGCACTCTGTCAGAGCAGACTAGAGCACTAGGCTAAGCTCGAGGGGATTGCCTGGAGTCCATATGTCACACACACACACACACACACACACACACACACACACACACACACACACACACACACACACACACACACACACACACACACAGGTGTCTGTCACTGAAGTTAAAAGCAGAAACCAATAACAAGGCTCATAGGAGAAGTTGTTCCATCACAGTCCCTCTGACCCACTCACTACAGTCACCTGGTAGAACAGTGTTTGAACCTAGTACCATGTCTCACCAGGGCTGCATAGCAAATAAGTCATGTGCCAACAACATCTAGTACCACAATCCTGAGACACACGCAGAACTAAGTTCCCCATTCGGTTTCAACAACAAATGTCCTCCAGGACACTAGCTACTGTATCATCAATCGTCTACCTACTTCCAAATGCCATCCATCCATCCATCCATCCATCCATCCATCCTTACCCATGTCTCCCAGCCTCCACTTGGAGAAGGACAATATGCTGCTGCCAATCCAGAAGAGCTCTTCCACCAGGCGGGACAAGGCGGCATGTTGCTGGCTCTTACACACAACTGTCTCCTTCACGCCCCTCTGGACGGGGGCCTGGTCCGTAGTTGGGCATGGCTCCTGGGCTGCCACCGCAGACCGCATTAGCACAGAGGACACGGGAAAGGACACGGGAAAGGACACGGGAAAGGACACGGGAAAGGACACGGGAAAGGACACGGGAAAGAGGCCGCGCGTCATCACTGAGTCGCTCATGGCTGAAGGATGGCGGGTACCCGCCACCGGTTCACCGTTTGCGTCTCTCAATGCGAGATTGGATGCCTCCGGCTACATTCACTCAGGTAGAGTTAGGTCTATGTTCCGTCTGGCTGGCAAAGCCAACGTAAATACAACAAGGACATATAAAGGATTGACCGAGGTCAAAATGAGGGAAAATGTTTTGTTATGATTTGCATGTATGTATGCTTCTATTGTCCTTGTAGAGTTCATTAGTATACAGCCACTGTTTCCTTGGTATAGTTCATTAGTATACAGCCACTGTTTCCTTGGTATAGTTCATTAGTTTACAGCCACTGTTTCCTTGGTATAGTTCATTAGTATACAGCCACTGTTTCCTTGGTATAGTTCATTAGTATACAGCCACTGTTTCCTTGGTATAGTTCATTAGTATACAGCCACTGTTTCCTTGGTATAGTTCATTAGTATACAGCTACTGTTTCCTTGGTATAGTTCATTAGTTTACAGCCACTGTTTCCTTGGTATAGTTCATTAGTTTACAGCACTGTTTCCTTGGTATAGTTCATTAGTTTACAGCCACTGTTTCCTTGGTATAGTTCATTAGTTTACATCACTGTTTCCTTGGTATAGTTCATTAGTATACAGCCACTGTTTCCTTGGTATAGTTCATTAGTTTACAGCCACTGTTTCCTTGGTATAGTTCATTAGTTTACATCACTGTTTCCTTGGTATAGTTCATTAGTTTACAGCCACTGTTTCCTTGGTATAGTTCATTAGTATACAGCCACTGTTTCCTTGGTATAGTTCATTAGTTTACAGCCACTGTTTCCTTGGTATAGTTCATTAGTTTACAGCCACTGTTTCCTTGGTATAGTTCATTAGTTTACAGCCACTGTTTCCTTGGTATAGTTCATTAGTTTACAGCCACTGTTTCCTTGGTATAGTTCATTAGTTTACATCACTGTTTCCTTGGTATAGTTCATTAGTTTAGAGCCACTGTTTCCTTGGTATAGTTCATTAGTTTACAGCACTGTTTCCTTGGTATAGTTCATTAGTTTACAGCCACTGTTTCCTTGGTATAGTTCATTAGTTTACATCACTGTTTCCTTGGTATAGTTCATTAGTATACAGCCACTGTTTCCTTGGTATAGTTCATTAGTTTACAGCCACTGTTTCCTTGGTATAGTTCATTAGTTTACATCACTGTTTCCTTGGTATAGTTCATTAGTTTACAGCCACTGTTTCCTTGGTATAGTTCATTAGTATACAGCCACTGTTTCCTTGGTATAGTTCATTAGTTTACAGGCACTGTTTCCTTGGTATAGTTCATTAGTTTACAGCCACTGTTTCCTTGGTATAGTTCATTAGTTTACAGCCACTGTTTCCTTGGTATAGTTCATTAGTTTACAGCCACTGTTTCCTTGGTATAGTTCATTAGTTTACAGCCACTGTTTCCTTGGTATAGTTCATTAGTATACAGCTACTGTTTCCTTGGTATAGTTCATTAGTTTACAGCCACTGTTTCCTTGGTATAGTTCATTAGTATACAGCGACTGTTTCCTTGGTATAGTTCATTAGTTTACATCACTGTTTCCTTGGTATAGTTCATTAGTATACAGCCACTGTTTCCTTGGTATAGTTCATTAGTTTACAGCCACTGTTTCCTTGGTATAGTTCATTAGTTTACAGCCACTGTTTCCTTGGTATAGTTCATTAGTTTACAGCCACTGTTTCCTTGATAGACTGCAGAGAGTTAGTAAATCACAATATCTGCTAAACAGCCTTTTTAGTAGCCAGCTCTCCTACTGTCCAAGTGATAAACAGGTAGGCAATAAGCAGAAGACCTCTTATTTTCCTCTCAGCTTCTCGTCAATATCCCTCCATCTCGGATGACAACAAGGTGCACCTGCATCTTTCAGCAGCGAGACATTATATCTCATTTGTTTCTTCAGCTGGGCTTCAAAAGGCTGCCTCTCAGACGAGGGAGAAGGGAGATGCGGGTGCAGCAGTAGTGAGAGAACTGTGCAACATCTCTCTAATCCAGGTCTGAGGGATTTACTTAACGTGTGGCGAGAAAGAGAAAATGGGGGAGAAAGAGAGAGCGAGAGAGACGCAGAGAATGAACAAAGCACCCTAATAGAGATGTAAAAAGTATTGTTTTTCCTGCGCACCAATTAAAATGTCTTATTCATCCCTGAAAGCGTCTCCTGTGGGGCTATCAGAGGGAATCAAAGTGACGACACTCGCACACTAACACACTTCCTCCAGCCGAGGGGAGACAAACACTCCTTTTAACTCTCTCGCTGTCTCAGAGTAAGGCAGTGGTATACAGGATCATTATTACAGCTAAATCTCCAGTTACCTTCAATGGAGGGGACTACCTGTATAAACACCTTGCGTCCCGTTTTGAACCCCCCCCAAAAGTATAAATTTAATGGCCTACTAAAATTAGCGTACAAAGACATGATAGGATACTAGTATGCATCTTCAGCAGAGGTGCTTATGAAATGACTTGAAAGATGCTAAATCTTGCGGGAAGAGAGGTTACAAAGCCTTACATCTGACAAGGCAACATGTCACACCTACCACTGTAAAACAGTTGGGACTCCTCTTCCCTTGTTATATAAAGAAATCCTTACAACCTTAGTGAGAAACACAGAAGACAAACAGTAGATTATTGAAGTGATATCGTGAATTCAAAATGCCTCCGTTAAATCTTCAACCAGCAGTCAGTGTAATTAATTAGGGTGATTACAAGTGTGTAATCAGAGTGATCGAGGACATCTTCCCATGCATTACGTCTAGATAGAGCAGCAATATAGTATTTTTCTATTGCAATGTTATCTTTTGCCATTTTCTCAGCACAAAAGCTGACAGAAAATTGAATACACAACACATACTCAACTATTAAATAACAAACAAAACTGATTGTCTTCATAATATAGACTGACTATTAAAAAAGTGGATTTTAACTTGCATGTATAGTAAGTAGCTTTCCACGAGCCTTGGCTTGTGCGAGTCGGATTGGCTCATAGAAGCCCATCTCCTGTTTCTGTAGCATGAGGCAGCTTGATGTACCAGTACACTCCCTGAATAAGACACTAGCTTATCACAGGGCCTTATCCCCCCCAATATATCTATATTGGCCGATGTACTAGTTTCACTGGCCAATGAAGTTTCTCTGGCCAGATCATCCTTTGGGGGGCTTCAATGTGGAGCCACAGAGTCATAAGCCTTCAGAAAGAGTGTATTATAATCTCATCAATGATAGGTCTACAGTAAGAGAAAGCCAGGGGGCCATTCCCATTGCATCAACTCACTATAAGGGGCACTTCAATTACAGCTTAACAGCCAGCCAGGGGTGGGCAGGCCAGTAAACTGCCCTGGGGCAGCATGCCAGCTATAGACATATTCAATATGGTGCCAGCTCCCTGCCAAACTAAAGACTGCCGCCAGGACCATTATTTTCCAGTTGCTGTGACACAATATAACAATGCATATCTTGTTGAGAATAGTGAATGTAGTTCAATGATAACCTGAATACAATGTATTCTACACCTACAATGTATTCTACACCTACAATGTATTCTACACCTACAATGCATTCTACACCTACAACTTTAAGTGTAATCCAGAAGGCTACAACTGATGACAACAAACAAAGGGCAGCTCATTTAGTATTTACAAGACAAATTGGAATTAACATATTGGCTTTCTCTTGAAAACAAGATTTTAAGGGAAATTGTGTTTTACCTGTAATGTATTTTGGAGAGTAATAATGTACATCTGCAAATAGCCCACAGCTTTGCCCTGTTGCGCAGTATAAACTGCATTTTGAAGTATATAGTATGACTCAACTTGGAGTAAAGCAACATATTACGATAGTCAACTTCTGATGTTTTGATGGTTCGCCTGTTTCCCAAACAAACGTTGGTGAAGCTGCACTTTAAAATTGAATCGGATGACAACCAACAAAAACATGAAAGAAATGATATATAAATACCATGAATTAACGTTAACTCACCTTGGCCTTTTGGTCGATTTCGACGCGTTGGTTTCACGGCTGAGCCTTTGGGACATTTTATCCAACTGACTGAAAATAGGTGGTCATCCAATTTAAGGTAGCGTCTTTTCCCCTTGGGCCAAGTCGCACAAATACGACATTTCAATGGCTTATCATTGAAGTACCACTGAGAGTCTGGTTCTTGGCAACTTGAACCCTTTGACATAATTATGTCTCAAGTCAAGTGACTGGGAAATTGATAATGCAATCACTATCCCACACAAAGAATGTCAACTAGAGGGGGAAAACGTTCCTAATTGCAGCTCAAGAACGGCAACAAGGGCAATACGAAGGTTATAAAATGTAAACGGTGACAAACAATGCGACACAACTTGTTTTGGAAATCGCGCCGTTTTCAATCAAGTAAAGCTCGAAACACCAGACTACGTATCCTTATTTGACATTGTTATATTCCTACACTGTCACTTGACCCAAAAACGTGTTATAGCGTACTTTGTGAATTTATTAAAACAGTAAATAAAACCCCCAACACAAACCGAAAATGGCTCATAGTGTTTAACTATCCCTTGCAGCTATCCACAGACTGTCCCTCTCCAAAGGCAGGTAAATCACACGCAGGAGATAGGAGACGTGTGTAGCAAACAGAACAAAACAGAGCTCCTGTAATTTATCCTGAAGGATGGGAGGCAGAGTGGATGCTTCAGTGACCCTCACGCTGAAACGGCGGGAAGCCTCCCCGCAGGCCCCTTGGGGGAATGGAGTGGCCCACTGAAGCAAGTTTACAGTACACACCACCTCTAAAAGTGAAATCTCTCGCTGTGCTTTGACACAATTTCATCATTTGGGCATGATAGTAAGGTTATGGTCTCCAAACCACCTATTGGCAGAAATGTCTACATGTGTCATCTAATTAATAATAACGGAAAGGTTGCTGGATCGAATCGCTGGTTCGAATCCCAGAGTCGACTAGGTGAAAAATCTGTCGATATGCCCTTGAGCAAGGCACTTAGCCCTAATTACTCCTGTTAATCACTCTGGATAAAACCGACTAAAATGTCAAATGTAAAATATGATTGTTTACCCGCATAGGCTACGTCACACTTATAAGATAAATAAGCAAACCCCATTCACCCACTGACGCTCACTAACCGTGTAGAGAACATTATGGCTATGCTGTGCTTAGTATTGTATAGGCACACTGTAGTAGGAATCATTTCAGAACCATGGCTAGCGCAACAGCAGTGTCCAGCTTGTTTCAACAGCTTCCTTCCCATGTTTCCTTTTCAAAAGACAGATCGCCATCTAACCAAATCAGCCCTCGTGGCCTTTTGCATCCACCCCAATGGTCCAAATGTGGAATCCGTACCCTTGCCAATATCATGGACAGTAACGGTTTGAGAACATCCCAAGATTTCAAAGACACATACACACCAGGCAACTCCTCTTTTTTAGATTTACAATTTAGCTAGGTCAGCTATGCTGGCCTATGGAGTCCCTCGGGAAACCGAACTACCAAACCATCCAATGAATAGATGTATAAATTAATGATCTGGCCTTCCCGAGAAGACTGATCTCTTTGATAAATAAACAACTCTTGGAAATCGCATTCTGTGCTAACCATAAATAAAAACGTATGGTCCACAGATATATGTGAATCTGAACAACCCTTTAACTGGAACAGAATATGGAAACATATGACCTTGGCATCCCATATTCTGAAACATCAAATTATATGTTTTAAGTTGGTTCACAGGCTGTATTTAACACCAAGGAAACATTTTATGATGAAATTGGCCCTGAACTGTTTACTGTGTACCCTACATTTGATGGGCAACCTCGGTTGCTGGGTGGAATGTGGAGGGGTGGGAGGGAGGCATGCTTTCTTCGGGTCGGGTGGGGGGGGCTCAGTTTCCACCTCATTTTGTGAGCAGTGTGCACATAGCCTGTCTTCTCTTGAGAGCCAGGTCTGCCTATGGCGGCCTTTCTCAATAGCAAGGCTATGCTCACTGAGTCTGTACATAGTCAAAGCTTTCCTTAAGTGTGGGTCAGTCACAGTGGTCAGGTATTCTGCCACTGTGTACTCTCTGTTTAGGGACAAATAGCATTCTAGTTTGCTCTTTTTTTTTGTTCATTCTTTCCAATGTGTCAAGTAAGTATCTTTTTGTTTTCTCATGATTTGGTTGGGTCTAATTGTGTTGCTGTCTTGGGGCTCTGTGGGGTCTGTTTGTGTTTGTGAACAGCTTGCTTAGGGGACTCCTCTCCAGGTTCATCTCTCTGTAGGTGATGGCTATGTTATGGAAGGTTTGGGAATCGCTTCCATTTAGGTGGTTGTAGAATTTTACATCTCTTTTCTGGATTTCGATAATTAGCGAGTATCGACCTAATTCGGCTCTGCATGCATTATTTGGTGTTTTACGTTGTACACAGAGGATATTTTTACAGAATTCTCAGTTTGGTGTTTGTACAATTTTGTGAATTCTTGGTTGGTGAGCGGACCCCAGACCTCACAACCATAAAGGGCAATGGGTTCTATAACTGATTCAAGTATTTTTAGCCAGATCCTAATTGAAATGTCAAATTTTATGTTCCTTTTGATGGCATAGAAGGCCCTTCTTGCCTTGTCTCTCAGATCGTTCACAGCTTTGCGGAGGTTACCTGTGGCGCTGATGTTTAGGACAAGGTATGTATAGTTTTTTGTGTGCTCGAGGTCAACGGTGTCTAGATGGAATTTGTATTTGTGGTCCTGGCGAGTGGACCTTTTTTGGAACACCATTATTTTGGTCTTACTGAGATTTACTGTCAGGGCTCAGGTCTGGCAGAATCTGTGCAGAAGATCTAGGTGCTGCTGTAGGCCCTCCTTGGTTGGGGACAGATCTAGGTGCTGCTGAACACCCTCCTTGGTTGGTGACAGAACCACCAGATCATCAGCAAAGAGTAGACATTTGTCTTCAGATTCTAGTAGAGTGAGGCCGGGTGCTGCAGATTGTTCTAGTGCCCTCGCCAATTCATTGATATTGTATATGTTGAAGAGGGTGGGGCTAAAGCTGCATCCCTGTCTCACCCCACAGCCCTGTGGAAAGAAACGTGTGTGTTTTTTGCCCATTTTAACCGCAGACTTATTGTTTGTGTACATGGATTTTATAATGTCATATGTTTTTCCCCCAACACCACTTTCCATTAATTTGTATAGCAGACCCTCATGCCAAATTGAGTCGAAGGCTTTTTTGTAATCAACAAAGCGTGAGAAGACTTTGCCTTTGTTTTGGTTTGTTTGTTTGTCAATTAGGGTGTGCAGGGTGAATATGTGGTCTCTCTCTCTTTCTCTCTCTCCCTCATACACACACACCAGAGAGAAAGAAAGAGAGAGAGAAAGAGCGAGAGAGAGAGCGAGAGAGAGAGAGAAAGAGAGAGAAAGAGAGAGAGAGAGAGAGAGAGAAAGAGAGAGAGAGAGAGAGAGAGAGAGAAAGAGAGAGAGAGAGAGAGAAAGAGAGAGAGAGAGAGAGAGAATGTCAGTTTCTCTGCTACATCATACAATATCTGTCTAGTTGTTATCCCAGCTCTGGAACAAACGGTTTCATACAACCCCTTAAGGTGGGTCTTGACAGCCACACACCATCCACAGTGTGCAGATTGAGGAAAACAAAGCATCTCTCACTGGGGGAATCTGGACACGTACCGCTTGTTGGATGGAAAATAATCCATAACTGATCCACTGCATTCCTTTCATGCAAGCTACAGTACAACTATACTCCTACCGCCTCCGTGATCTTGTAGCATTGGCCAGTGTTCCTCAGTCCTTTCCTGGGGGCGCCATTTTGATTCTAACCCAGTACTACCACATCCTATTCCTGGGGGCACCATTTTGGTTCTAGCCCAGTACTACCACATCCTATCCCTGCGGGCACCATTTTGGTTCTAACCCAGTACTACCACATCCTATTCCTGAGGGCACCATTTTGGTTCTAGCCCAGTACTACCACATCCTATCCCTGAGGGCACCATTTTGTTTCTAGCCCAGTACTACCAGATCCAATTCCTGAGGGTACCATTTTGGTTCTAGCCCAGTACTACCACATCGTATTCAACATTTTAAATCACCCTGATTTATTGAAACAGGCGTGTTAGTGCTGGGCTATAACACATTTTCCCAAGAGAGCTACTTTGAGAAGTGGATTGAGATGCACTGACATCAGCACTCACTCAGACGTTCCAGAAGACGATCATTCTAAAGACTCTCTTTCGTAACTTCAACACATTCGCTGCCCATTCCATCTTCCGATTACACGAGGTTACGAGTGCCACCCAAAACAAACAAAAGTGGAGCACAAGGTGACTAGAGAAAAAGAAGGCGGAAATGAACTGCCTCAATAAAACATCCCCCGATATCGAGGCGGTCGGACTTGGTGAGGCGGCGCTGAGAGTGACCTAGAGATATCATTAAGTCATACCAGACCAGCCTGAGGCGGCGGAGAATAAAACCAATCCATCAACCACCTGTCAATATAATTAAGATTGAGGAAATGTTTATATTTTACACCGGCGTGCTGCATTGTTGAAATTAAATACTGGCGTTACTGTACAGATGTCGGATCTTAACTTGATCACTCTTTTCTTTGGCTGAGAATTTTCCGGATTCATCAGGAAATTATAATGAGCCTTGTGATTGGCTAAACATTTACAGTTCTCTTTCTCTCCGTTTGCGGGGCAGTCGAATCATTGAGACCAGGGCTCACAATCTTAAGAGAATGTTGTCTCTCGCTCGCTCAAATGCTATAGACTAAGGTCCTATTACTATTACTCAAATGTACAAAACATTTATCTGAAATGCAGCCATACACATCAACAACCGTGGCTTGATATAGCTTAATAACACAATATAGATACGGGTGTCTACTAGGCTATGACATACAAGAGTGTCGTGTATCTTAAGGTTATGAATGAACTGTCAACATGTTGTTTAATTGTGTCTTGGGGTGGTCTAGCGATTCTGCCTTCAGGCCTACCGTTTTGGCGTGAGTTCGATTTCAGCACAAGACCTTCTGGCAGAAATAATGCAATCTCCAGATTGAAATGATGTAGTTAGAGACATTTCAAATATGGACAGGGTCATTTTGTCACGCCCTGACTGTAGAGATCCTTATTATTCTCTATGTTTGGTTAGGTCAGGGTGTGACTCGGGTGGGGAAGTCTATGTTTTCTGTTTCTTTGGTTTTTGGGCCGAGTGTGGTTCCCAATCAGAGGCAGCTGTCTATCGTTGTCTCTGATTGGGAATCATACTTAGGCAGCATGTTTTCCACCTGTGTTTGTGGGAGGTTGTTTTCTGTTTAGCATTCTGAGCCTGACAGAACTGTTCGCTTTCGTTTTGTTGCTTTTGATTATTCTTGTCGGAGTGTGTTGTGAATTAAAGTATCATGAACACTTACCATGCTGCGCCTTGGTCCACTTCTCCTTCCAACGACGAGCGTTACACCTTTCTTATTTTCCTTGATAAGAGATGACCATACTAGACACTTTTGGATAACAATAATAGTAAACAAATAAAATAACAGTACACCAACATTTGGTTCCCATTTCTACAACGTGGCGGCTAAATTGCCACAGTAGATTTGCCGTGGTAAACAAGGAAATATTTCATTTCTATTGAACGGAATGCTTGTCAAATAGATAAATCACCTTTAGTCTATTCAAAAAGGTCTAAGTTGTTCTGATGACAATACCAACCAGAGGGCAAACATCCAGTATCTTGAAAGACTTTGGTTGCAAGCAGGACTAAGGCAGAGAGGAAGAGGAGAAGCCTCACTCTCGTTATAATAAGCCCAATGTGTTTCTACAGGCTTAATATGCAGACCTAACGCCTCGATCACTACTACGGCGTCATTGCACAAAATGCTGGGCATCGTCATCTGGATTCGTGTGCAACAAAAGTTCAATATTCACCTTCTGCTACCATTTCTGTTAAGCCTTCTACGCATGCAATTTTGATGCATACGTTCGATAAATCCAACGTATGCACCACATAGAACGTACTGTGACTGCCTCTGCAACGCAATGCTGCAAGGCAAACGCAGTGTTTCATTGGAAATTAATGTACTTCTGGTGTACCAAAACACAATAACGCTGTCTGTGTGATCAGGGCATAAGCTTGTCGCCTGCCTTCCTGCCTTTGGGATGACTCCCATTGTTAGGGCGGAGACATGAGCATCTCGTCTTTATATACAGATCTCTGACTAAGGTAACGCCGACATCATCTTTTAGGGAGCGGTCGAGGTGACCAATAATGGTTGCCATTGAGATCAGCTACTGTTTGTGTTTCCCTGGCTAAATTTAGGAGCTGATTTGGGCCATCAGTTGATGGACAGATGTAGGCCTACTGTAGATCGATAAACCTCCCCCAGTGTGGATGCTCGCCAATGTTTTATAGTTAGGCTATGTATAATTTGCAGAGGTGGGTCGAGTACTGAAAATATGTACTTAAGTAAAATGAATTAGATTGTAATTTACAAAAGTAAAATTTGCCTTCTTTAGAAACTACTTAAGTAAGTGTAAAAAGTATCCAGTCAGAAAAATACTTAAGTACTAGTTACAAATTGAGTTTGGTCATTTTTTACACCTCATGGTAAACTGTGACAGCAAAGCAAAAGGACAACAACTTAGTACAGTGTATTATTAAAGCCTGCCAGCACCATCTTGCAGATGTCCCCCAGCACAGGTAGTCTCCAATGAAGACTGACATCAAACAAAGTTTCTAGGCTGTACAGTTTCAATTAGGGTCATATAATGTTCACTTTTAATATCTAGCAATGTGTAACATTTCCTAAAAAGGTAAATGGTACTTGATAAAATTAGAATCATTTTACAATTTCAATAACATTAATGAAAATGTATTTCACAATATAATTTAAAGAACTGCTGCAGGAATATTTTCGTCCTGCGACGAAACGGGTCAAATGAAGATCTGACTTCTGTAGCTGTAGGCTGCGTTCTTCCATTTGTGGGAAAGGACCACTGGGTTGGATTTATTATTGCACACCATAGAAAAAACGTAGCAATATGTTGCAACAGAAAACGAGAATTTGCATTTCTTATTGGACAATGTTTCAGTCCGTTTTATTCCGTTTGGTGCCTAATGAATACTACCGAGCTTACGATGCAACATGTCATTGAAAACAAAGACGTTGGTTTATTTAACTATACCTGAATAGGCTACAATGAGCTAAACTATGTGGCCAGATTTATAGGCTGAGTTGTGAATGGATTTGTTCCTCATTAAAAAAGTACAACCTTATTAAGCAGGAATTAAATGAGAACCCATGCCGCCTGTAATTAGACTGCAGTACAACCTCTCTCTCTCCCTCTCTATATCTCTCTTTGTGTCTCTGTCTTCTCTCTATACATCTCTCTATACTATAGCCAAACTAAAGAATAATGTTGCAATGCATCTGCCTGTTGATGATTCAACGTGTCAATGTTTTAATTGTATCTGTCCCTCACAATAACTATACCCCCTACCTCTTTGTCACTTCCTGTTTCTGTCTCTCTCAGGAATTATGTTGGGAGATATGTCATTTGCATATTACATTTAACAGCAAATCTCCTCCATGTTTGTCAGTGTTGGTTCTGCTAAAACCGCCTGTTTGGTACGCATTGTGGGATTTTAAACGGTTTTGGTGGGGCCTGGATAGGAAAAACTCAGACTTAGGTTTATATTTCTCCACAACACCCCTCATCTCTCTCTCTCTCTCTCTCTCTCCCTCTCCCTATTTCCCCCTTCACCCTCCACCCACAATCCCGGCTGCAGATTAGGACTTGGGCACTGCTGGAGAAATGATTGTATGAATCATTACCAGACTATATCAGCGTGAGACACACATGTAAAGACATGCCTGTCAGGCCTATTTGACACTATGGGAGATCATTTAAGACATGCCTGCCAGGCCTATTTAACACTATGGAAGATCATTTAAGACATGGCTGCAAGGCCTATTTAACACTATGGGAAATCATTTAAGACATGCCTGCCAGGCCTATTTAACACTATGGGAGATCATTTAAGACATGCCTGCCAGGCCTATTTAACACTATGGGAGATCATTTAACTTAGACATAGGAGGCAGTATTTTCATGTCCGGATGAAAAGCGTGCCCAAAGTAAACTGCCTGCTACTATAATTGGTAGATTTGGATAGAAAACACTCTACAGTTTCTAAAATTGTTAAAATAATGTCTGTGAGTATAACAGAACTGATTTGGCAGGCTGAATGATGTGTCGATGAACTTACTTAGCAGGGTCTTATTTATTAGGCCAGCAAATGGAGGAAAACGGACTGAAACAGGGAGGAAATACCTGAGCTTGTCCAATAAGAAACACTTGTTTTTGTTTTCCGTTCCAAAACATTTTGGTACGTTTTGCTAAAGTGCTAAAGCGTGGCCTAATGAATACAACCCTGGTAAGATAGGTAAAACTGGGCCTCCCAAGTGGTGCAGTGGTCTAAGGCACCAATTGGCCCGGCGTTGTCGGAGTTAGGGGAGGGTTTGGCGGTTTTTTTTTTACTTGGCTAATTGCGCTCCAGTGACTCCTTGTGGCAGGCCGGGTGTCTGGGGATTGACTTCGGTCGTCAGTTGAACAGTGTTTTCTCTGACACATTGGTGCAGCTGGCTTCCGGGTTAAGCAAGCGGATGTTAAAAAACTTCTCTAGGAAAGGGGGGCAGTATTGAGTAGCTTGGATGAAAAAAAAGTAAAATGCCTGCTACTCAGGCACAAAAGCTAGAATATGCATCTAATTATTAGATTTGTATAGAAAACACTCTGAAGTTTCTAAAACTGCTTGAATGATGTCTGTGAGTATAACAGAACTCATATGGCAGGCAAATACCTGAGACAAATCCAACCAGGAAGTGGGAAATCTGAGGTTTGTAGTTTTTCAAGTGATTGCCTCTCCAGTATACGGTGTCTGTGGGGTCATATTGCACTTTCTAAGGCTTCCACTAGATGTCAACAGTCTTTAGAACCTTGTTTCAGGCTTCTACTGTGAATGGGAAGAGAATAAGAGCTGATTCAGTCATGTGTCTGGAAAACTGGCAAGAGCTCAAACATGCGCGCGGCCGTGAGAGCAAGCTGCCTTTCCTTTCAATTCTAAAGACAATGGAATTGTCCGGTTGGAATATTATTGCAGATTTATGATAAAACATACTAAAGATTGATTCTATACATCGTTTGACGTGTTTCTACGAACTGTAATGGAACTATATTGACTTTTCGTCTGGACTAAACTCACGCACTTAGTGAATTTGGAGTGCTGGACTAAATGTGCGAACAAAATGGAGGTATTTGGACATAAAGATGAACTTTATCGAACAAAACAAACATTTATTCTGGAACTGGAATTCCTGGGAGTGCATTCTGATGAAGATCAAAGTTAAGTGAATATTTATAATGTTATTTGTGACTTCTGTTGACTCCAAAATGGCGGGTATCTGTATGGCTTGTTTTGATGTCTGAGCGCTGTACTCAGATTATTGCAAAGTTTGCTTTCGCCGTAAAGCTTTTTTGAAATCTGACACAGCGGTTGCATTAAGGAGAAGTTTATCTATAATTCTGTGCATAACACTTGTATCTTTTATCAAAGTTTATGATGAGTATTTCTGTAAATTGATGTGCTCATTCACCGAAAGTTTTGGAGGCAAAACATTGGATATAAATATGAACTTTATCGAGCAAAACATAAATGTATTGTGTAACATGAAGTCCTATGAGTGCCATCTGATGAAGATCATCAAAGGTTAGTGATTAATTTTAGCTGTATTTTTGGTTTTTGTGACGCCTCTCCTTGCTTGGAAAATGGCTGTGTGGTTTTTCTTGTCTAGGTGCTGTCCTAACATAATCTAATGCTATGCTTTCGCCATAAAGCCTTTTTGAAATCAGACAATGTGGTTGGATTAACGAGAAGATTATCTTTAAAAAGGTGTATAATACTTCTATGTGTGAGAAATTTGAATTATGATATTTTTGTTGTTTTGAATTTGGCGCTCTGCTATTTCATTGGCTGTTGTCGAGGTGGGACGCTACCGTCCCATATGTCCTAGAGAGGTTTAAGAAGCGCGGCTTGGCGGGTCATGTTTCGGAGGACGCATGACTCGACCTTCACCTCTCCCGAGCCCGTTGAGGAGTTGCAGCAAATGAGACAAGATTGTAATCACCAAACATTTAAATAAGATAGGTAAAAAATACATTCCCACTGGATGGATGAAAGATCAGAGGATCAGAGCAGCGAGGCCACTGCATACCCGTACATAGGGTTACCATGCCAACAGAGAGCAGAGTTTTTGTCTGCCAGATGGCATGGTGGCACAGATATGGAGATATGGAGGCCTGCTGCTTAGCTTTCCTGGGGGGATGAGCTTTGTGTGTGTGTGTGTGTGTGTGTGTGTGTGTGTGTGTGTGTGTGTGTGTGTGTGTGTGTGTGTGTGTGTGTGTGTTTGAGGATTCAGGGGATTCAGTCTTGGCTAATCTGCGGTATTGACTGCACACAAACTATTTCACCTCAAAATCCGGCTCCAATCCTGTGTCCCCTTTCGTTCTAGTTAAAGCAGACCTGGATGAACTGTGGTTAAACATACAGTATGCAGAGGACATACAGTTGAAGTCGGAGGTCTACATACACTTAGGTTGGAATCATTAAAACTCGCTTTTCAACCACTCCACAAATGTCTTGTTAACAAACTATAGTTTTGGCAAGTCGGTTATGTAACGGCTCTCGTAGTGCAAAGAGGACCAAGGCGCAGCGGGTTGCATGTTCATCATAATATTTAATAATAATTAGTGAACACGAAAAACACAAGAAAACAAAGAACGACAGACCGACAGTTTCACAGGCTAAATAAATAACAGCAGTGCGAAATACAACTACCCACAAAATCCCCAGGTGAAAACAAGCATCTAATATATGACTCCCAATCAGGAACATAGTGGATTTGAACTGGGGTAAGACTGGAATGGAGAGTGTAAAGCCACGTTGGGACTGTTCCATAGTGGATTTGAACTGGGGTAAGACTGGAATGGAGAGTGTAAAGCCACGTTGGGACTGTTCCGTAGTGGATTTGAACTGGGGTAAGACTGGAATGGAGAGTGTAAAGCCACGTTGGGACTGTTCCGTAGTGGATTTGAACTGGGGGTAAGACTGGAATGGAGAGTGTAAAGCCACGTTGGGACTGTTCACGTAATACACATTCTCACCTTCCCTGCCACGGTTGCCATGAACACCACACCTGGCTTGACAAACGACTGTAGAACAAACCCAAAAAACGGTGAGGACATAATATGATAGAGAATATAGAATAGTCAGTTCATTCTCGAGGGGAAACTGACTACTCAAGGTGGTA